>NC_137036.1:477500-907500 GCF_032717465.1 Coenobita brevimanus | reverse complement strand
CAAAGCGAAGTGTGCATCTAAGAATTTGACCTACATGGGATAGGGAGGGGAGGGGAGGGGAGGGTGCAATAATGAGGAACACAGACTCGCCTCATCCCCTCCCCCTTCCCCCTCCTCCATATTCTCTCTCCCTCCTCCATCCTCTCTCCAGACACTCCCCCTCTCTGTCTTCTCTCCATCTTTTCCTCCCCACCACTCTTCCCTTCCCTCTCCTACCCCTCCCTCCCTCTTCTCCTCTCTGTTGACATTCTTCCCTCCCATCCCCTTCCCTCCCTTTCTCACTACAGAGAGAGAGAGAGAGAGAGAGAGATAATATATATATATATATATATATATATATATATATATATATATATACGCACAAACATACATACATACGTACACACACATACAAACATATACACACACAAATATTCGTACTTTCATTTCGAGATTTGCATTAAAAAACAAACAAACACGTAGCCTACACACTCTCTCTCTCTCTCTCTCTCTCTCTCTCCTTCCATCCAAAGAAACGTGTGTGTGTGTGTGTGTGTGTGTGTGTGTGTGTGTGTGTGTGTGTGTGTAGTGAGGCGAGACTACAGTAGGGTTAAGAGAATAGCAAAAGGATATGATGATAAACTGGAATGTTTTTTTTTTTTATGCAAGGAAGAAGGAACCAAAGGCCACGAGCCCGCAATAATAGTTCCCTCCAAGAGAAAAACAAAATACATGAGAGAGCCAAATTCAAGATCCGATCATTTCGAGATGCCTGGACACACTGCGTTTGAAAGACTAGAGATCATAGGAAGCAGGAAATACAGACGAAGGGAGACAGTTCCAGAGTTGACCTATTGCACAAATGAAGGACTGGGAGTAACGGTTAACTCTTGCATTAGAGAGTTGGACAGAAAAGGGACGAGAGTTTGCTGCTAGACGGGTGTTACGCGCCCGTCGTAGCAGTGACCTGATGAATAGAGAAATTTTGTATATTACTGTTTTTTGTTTAAATTATTGATTATATATTTCTCACAGAGGAGACTACAGGGATATATGTAACTGTGAAAGTAATAACAAATATAGGTGATAATGGAGGTTTTGCTAATACTGTAACAAGGAGCTGTTATACAAAATTACAAGTTCATATCAAAGAAAAAGGATTTAAGTGAAGGAAGGCCTATAGAAGCTGCAGATCAAAGTGAAAAGGCGTCGAGAGTTTTGGGTTAGATGATTTATTCAAGAAGGGTAGTTTTATGTATTCCCCCCCCCTCAAACGAATTTGAAATATTTAACTAGAAAGACTGAAGTAGGAGGTTAAGTTCTGTAGGTTTTTTGTTATGGCCGCAGCCTCAACTGAACATTAATCTGGTGGAATGTAGACTGAAGTTGCTCTTGTGCAACCTATCATTCTTCTTCTGAATTAAAAGGGAAGTTGAGGGATATTTTATTGTTGAGTAGTTAGTGCCCCTCCCCGTAAAACAAATAACTCAAAGTCAAATGGCCACCCCTTACGGGATTATGGCGTCTGGCAATAGAAACAGATAGCAGAGTAATCTATTATGTCAGTGCCACAATGGGAAGGGATCCCTTTCAGGTACCAAGCTTATTAGTTAGAAGATAGAACTAGAAAGCAGACAAAGAATATAAAGCAGGTAAGGAAAATGATAACTGAGGGAGAATGAGGAGCAAATGAAACTGCATGTGTAAGACAGGCGGTGATGAGATGTAAGGAGGAATTGGTATAGTGAAAGAGCCAAAATAATATCCCCCCGCCCTTTTTTTAATAACAACAAAAGGAAAAACAAATGAATAAAAAAATAATTGTCTTGCCTTTCTCCATCCTCCTTTTGGGGGTCAGGGAGAGGACTATAGGAAGCTTGTATAATCAGGCAATTCTCCCGGTAATACCAGTGTTATTACATGTAGCCGTTCCTCTCCAGCACAAAAAATAAAAATATGCGTATGTCTAACATGGATTTGTGTTTACCTACCAAGTATTAGCCTAGAATTTGTATCATCGTCCTCAAAACTCACTGGTAAATACATCAATATATTCCCCAGAATTCCTGTAATAGGCATAGGTACTCACACTAGCTAAAATGTATAAAAAACACGAAAAAAACGTAAATAAGGGATAATGTCATACCTCCAATACGGCGATGTTTGAAGATCCTGAGAAAATAAGGATGACGAGTTTAATGAAGTGCAAAATCATTCATAACTTAACAATAATAATGTGTTGCTGTATTTATTCAGGATTTTTTTCAGCTCATCAGCTAATTCATTATGGAATATATTAATGATATATGTACAGATGGTTTTACACTTGGCGAAAGAACGGGAACTGCCGAGCGAGCGGTGACCAACGTCCGGGTTTAAGGACATAAATTATATGATTGATTGCATATTTATTGTTCTAAAGGCTCCCCTAAGCATTCATTCTTGTTCTGGGACCTTTAGTAGATGAAGGCTTCAGTATTCCCAGTACAGTCGCCTACATATAATAATTAAGGAAGAAAGGTACTTGCATGTGCTTGAATTATTCTCCTCCATGGGCTCTTGAAAGAAAGCATGATGTACAAACACTCATTCAAACATTCACACAAGCTCATTCAGGTTTAATTATGCTCGTCATATCGGCCGCTCATACCCACTATTATATTCACTAAAAAGTATTTGTTCACGTTCGTTCGCTCAGTGTAGATCCACTCCGGCAGGCGACTTACTGATAACTTTTAGCAACATTTCATGCCATCGCCCACTTACACCCACGTATACTATTTCTACATCCTGTGTGTGTGTGTGTGTGTGTGTGTGTGTGTGTGTGTGTGTGTGTGTGTGTGTGTGTGCTCAGAAGACGTGAAAAGTTATGCCGTTGAAAAATCGCATAGCATATTTACCAATGTTTACAGTCCAAGGTTGCAGGCTGATCTTCATTTTGGTCAACCTATATATTATTAATATATACATTATTTTTTACAACAACACTGGTTTTGTTTAGTGCTCATTGCGCTGTCAATTCTAATAATAATTGTTTTACCTAAGACGATTACTTTATTCATTTTTTTTTATTGGTCCTTAAAATGAGATTGTCTGTTTGAGCTTCTCCCCATGTGCGTTGGAGTGTGTGGATTTTGTGCTGTTGTGAAGGCCACAATTATTATTCCCATTCAGAAGTAAAGCCTTTCTTTTGTAGTGAAGACGTGAAATAGGGCCGTAGTATTGAGTGCCGCCCTTCAGCAGAGTCATGAGCCGTTAAAAAGGCCAACGAGAATCACATCAGCTACAGATTTCTTTGCGGTAAGTTACAACGCGGATCGAAGGAAGGTTATATTTTACCCTTTTCTTGTATCATCTTACATTAGGATCTTAGTATTGTCATCCTTCTGGAAAGACGATTAATTTTCTTCATTGACCAATTAATTACTAAGTCAAGGCCAGCAATTGTAGGGATTTCATTGCCTCATTTGGTTAAGTGTGCCTTCTACATTCAGGTCACCTTGTTCAGTTGGTGGTTTACTGTTGAAGTCATCATCTGGTACTATTGGTGCACTGGTTATGTCTACTCATTGGTTTATATATCAGATTGCAAATGTAGATTGTGTGACGTTTATTGCTATCTGCATTTCCTGTTACGTGAAATATTCATGGTTCATTGGTGGTGTGGCACTGCAGTATCAGATGAGTTCCATATTTGATGCCCTTCTTTGATTCATTTTATTTCAGTTTTATAAATAAGTCAATGGTAATCTGTAAGGAGACAGACCACCTTATTACCTTCATACCAAGTAGTCTGGCGGAAAGGCTTGCACCTGTATACCATATGCCAAATTCCTTTACATTAATACTACAGTTGTCTTCTGTTTTTTCTTTACTTTTGCCCTGCATAGATTTCTTCAAGTAATTTCTGATTGCATAGTCAAGTTTTGATGTTCTTTATTTCTTTTATTTATAGTAAAATGTGTTTAAAAGTTAGTGTTTGTTTACAATCCCTAACACTGCTGAAGACAAATGGACGCCATCTTAGAACACTATTTTTGAACTAAATAACCCATATCAGTGCGTGTTTATTCCGATCTAACCAAAATTTTCCTAACAACCCAGCCTTATGTATCCTAACGTAACCAAGTTCATGCCAACCTAACCAGACATCGTATCCTAACCTCACCTATCCTGTGTGTCATCATAATTTCCTTGTGTATTGGTTGAAAGCAGTGATAAGAAACAGGGAAGTGAGCATGGAAGTAAAAAAGTTACTACATGACAGTATTGTGATACCAACTCTAACGTACGGAAGTGAAGCTTGGACGTTGTTGGAAGGACACAAGTCAAGAGTGAGAGCAGTGGAAATGAGTTATTTAAGAGGAGCTTGTGGAGTCACGTGGAGAGACAGGCTGACGAATGAGGATATAAAGGAGCGTTGTGGTGTTGATGTGGATGTGATAGGAAGCATTGTGAGGAACACACTGAGGTGGTTTGGCCATGTGGAGAGGATGGAGGGTGAAAGACTGACGAAGAGAGTGTATGTGAGTGAGGTGGAGGGTGGAAGAGGGAGGGGGAGACCGAGGATGAGATGGAGGGATGGGGTGGAGAGGTATATGAGAGAGGGGGGTGTGAGTTGGGAGCAGGGTAGTGAAATGGCGGGGGACAGGGCGACTTGGAGGCGATTTGTTTGTGGCCACCCCAAACGGGATTGAGGCGTCTGGCAATAGATAGATAGATAGTATTGGTGGATCCTCGTCGTACTCAAAAACTCACTTCTGTACACCTTTACAAAGTTACACGGTCAATTCAAAGATAGTTTTTTTATTTTTTATTTAGGTGGTCCTGTCTCCTTAAGGATGACAAATTGAGATGACAGTTGAGGATTTGTTATAGTTAATATAGCCCACAATCTCCTTTCCTTTCCAAAAGTATATAGAAGGAATATGATAGCCTAGGTTTTTGTTGGACACATAAAGTCCTCATAATGGTGTGTAATCAGCTTTTGTTTATTCTCAGTACTTATTTATTTATTTATATATTTATTTATTATCCTAGTGTGCACAGCAAATTGCAGAAAATTCCCCAATAAAGTTGCATTGCTACCTGTGAAGCTGATTTTCTAGTTTATAATATCAGTTGTCTGGGAAATTTGTGATGGCTATATATAGAACTGAACCCTGACTTAAAATAACTCCATATAAAGCCTACAGCTCAGTCAAGTGGCGAGATGTTACAGACCGATTTTTATTTCATTTTTCACTGGTGCAGACTACGAATTTGTGGTAGGTGGTGGCGACCATCATCCACTCACTTGATGTAGTGCTGCCTACTCCTTCCTTAGCCTTTATCATTCTTTTTCTGTGCCTGTCCTCCTCTCTTCCTATTTCTCCCGTCTTTCCTGTCACTTCTTATTGCTTTTCTTTCCTTTACAGGTGGCTTTACATTGAGTGACAAGCCTAATGGTTTCCTGTTAGCCAAGAAACCATTTACAACGCTGGGTGGTAACCATATAACCAAACTATACGTGCTTCCCACGTGTCAACTAGTGGGTTGGTGGATGGTTAGTGCCCCTCCCCGTAAAACAAATAACTCAAAGTCAAATGGCCACCCCTTACGGGATTATGGCGTCTGGCAGTAGATAGATAGATAGATAGACTACGAATAAATTTATGTGTGCATGGAGGGAGGGAGAGAGAGAGAGACTGTACTGTTATTTTTTTTCTCCACAGGTTACATCAATACAGCCACCATGAAAGCCAAAGATAAAGTGAAGATGAAGAAGAAGAAGCGTCCAGGCAAGCCAAACCCCAAGGCCAAGATCTCCGATGAACAGATGGCTGATATGACCGTTGACGACATGTTCACCATGATAAACAATGACGATGGGGATTTGGTGAGTCATAGTGTGTTGACTTTAACTTGGCTGAGATTTTCGTCCTTTTCCAGCATATTTCATATTGCCCCAGTAGCTTTTAGAGACAGTGCTGTGCCTTTGCATCCTCTCCATAGCACTTGTTCTGTGACTGTTGTTGCTGTCCACATCTTCCATAGTAACTGTTGATCTGTAGTGTACTTCGCTATTTTAGGGCCTTGGTTCAGCTTCCAGTCCATGGAAAGCATCAGATGTACCATGGCCACTCACAGATAGGGGTTTGCTTCGAGGAAGTATAGTCATAATTGTTTATAAAGGCTCCAACATGCATTTGTCGGCCTTGGCCACCTAATGGTGATTTTCCACACTGCTCAGTCTTTGGCAGCCTCCTTATTGAGTCCCTCATCCCTGAGGTCACACTCATGACTTTGTCCCAGGTCCTTTTCAGACTGCCCCTTGCAACCCTACCCTCGATGTTCACACTTCTTGCCGTCTACATTCATTTGTCATCCATAGTCCTCTCCACACACCCAAACCATCATTTTTATATACAGTATACGTATGCCTGTGTGTACGGTATTGCCTGACAATGTTGTACAGATTTTGACAAACAGTTTATGCTAGAGGGTTAGATATAGCCTTATTAAGTCCTTTCCGTATTAGATGGCTTCCTCCGGCTGATTAACCCCTTCGCACCCAGGACGCATGTGTTTACGTCCTCAAAGAGCTTGGTAATGCTGTGCATGACATAGCCTTTATGTCCCATAACATCTGTATGTATTGGAACGTAGTTTATTGGCTGTATGCATTCTCTGAGCCTGGTATACCTCACTGGGAAAGAAAAATAAGCTCTGCCCACCAACCAGTGACAGCTGAGACAAGTGATGTCATCTGCAACATCACTGCTCATCATAGAGTTTCATTGGCTCCTACTTTGTACTTGGCTTTCAGTTTGTGGTTGGCACTTGAGGAGGTAGGATTATGTCGATAGGCGTATCCATGCGTTGCCATATTGGGAATGTATTGTGATTTTTTTTTGTGATTGTTTTCAGGAATACACAGCCATGTTAGGCAGTAGTGATGAATATTCTGATGCATCGTATGTGCCAGGGGAGGCCAGTGAGGATGATAGTACTGACAGTGAGCTATCACTAGGTGATAATGAATTATGGAGGGAAGATGACCCGATTGAGGAGAGTGGGTGGAGGTTTCCAGTGGACATTTTTACAGACCAGCGCCCAGATGCCATTCCTGCCTTCAGTGACATTGCTGCGCAGGATATGAGGCCCCCTACTTTTGCTAGCCCTGGGGCTGTGTTTAGTCATTTTCTTGATGATGAAGTGATGTCAAAATTGTGTTCATGGGTGAATGAGAGGGCTGATGTGTACTGGGCTGTGAGTCCTAATAAAAGTAAAGTACATGGCTTAAAATGGAGACCAGTTACAACTGATGAAATGCATGTTTTCATAGGACTGTTGATGGTGATGGGGGTGCTACAGTAGCCAGATATGCACATGTACTGGTCTCACGGTGTGTGTTATGGAGGCCCAAAAATATTTTGTTTTGATGTGATGAGCAGGAACAGATTTCTTATAATTTTGAAGTTCCTGAGGTTTTCCTCTGCCACGACTGTGAAGAAAAATGACCAACGCACCAGGATTGAACCCTTTTTGGAGCTACTGAGGGAGAGATGTCAGTCAACGATGAGACCAGGCAAGCATGTTGCAATTGATGAGGTACTGATTTTGTGGAAGGGACGTCTTGCATTTAGACAGTTCATTAAAACAACAAGAGCACGTTCTGGCATCACAGTGTTTGTGCTGTGTCCCTCTGGTGATGGGTGTGATGGCTATTCCTGGAATTTTGAAATCTACTGTGGCAAGGGAGAGTTCAAAGGAGAAGACCCCGCACCAAAAAACCTCACCATATCAGAAGCCATTATTGTGCACCTCATGAAGGATTTATTAGACCATGGTTGACATGTTGTGACAGATAACTGGTATACCAGTGTCCGACTTGGTGATTACTTGCTGACACGTAACACCATGATGACTGGGGTAGTGAGAAGTGGTAGAGGGCTTCCCAAGAGTATTATGACAGAGAAGTTAGAGAGACACCAATCAGTGTTTGCCAGACAAGGAAATACCCTCATTGTGAAGCACCTAGGCAAAAAGGAAGTTACAGTGCTTACCACAAAATATACAACTGGCATGGTTGAGAAATGTAAGACATACTTTGGAGAAAAAACTGTGTTCTACAATAAACCCCTGTATATTGAGAAGTACAATAGTAAAATGGGAAGCGTAGATATGCCTGACCAATTGCTGGAGCCATATGCCTTTCAAAAGAAGAGCCTTGCCTGGTTCAAGAAACTTGGGATTCACTTCATTTTTTGCATTCTCCTGAATTCATTCATTATGTACAGAAATGGCTCTGTGATCCTGCATGAAGGGGAATTTCTTCAGTACATAATGGATGTCAGTCAGCAGTGGTTGTGTGAACATAGTCCTGGTGCCGAGGCTCTCATCAGACAGGAGGAGGCCATGAAAATGAAAAGGCCTATGAAAGCAGTCAAAGTAAAAGACCTGTGTCATGCCTGGGTCCGCCATGAGAAGTCGGGGAAGCAAAAGAGATGCTGAGTGTGTTCCAAGAAGGCAAAGAAGAGAAAGGACACTGTCTACTACTGCCCTGGGTGCCCAGGGGATCCAGATCTGTGCTCCATGGACCACTTCAGGGTGTGGCACACAGAAATGGCAGAGGAGTTACAGCCAGGGCCTAGTGGTGTGTCACGAAAGCCAAGAAAAAACTAGAACACCCCAACACTTATTTCCAGCCCCACCACCGTACCCTCCCAGTAAGTACGATGTGTGTATGTAGTGAATGTATATGTTATATATATTACATTTATAAGGAAAGGGAACATAATGATGCTTTACTGAAGACAAAATAAGTATTTTCTGTGAAGTATTTTTTATGCACGTTTATGGTCGGGAGGGTGGGATGGGCTGGCTACGTGACACCCTGTGGCATGGGCGTGAAGGGGTTAAGATAGTCAGATAGCAACAAGAGTGTACTGAAAAAGGACATCACCGGGATTCAAAGGGTTAATGTACTGTGTAGTTATAACTCAAATTGGGAATAGAAACTTAATCCTAATGTTGTGTTTCAGAGTGATGATGAAGCCACCCTGTCCAGGAAGCACATAAAAAAGAAAAAGAAGAAGCAGAAACAACAGACACAGAAGATGAATGACCAAAACAAAGATCCAGGTAATTGTATCATATTGTTTGTATTGTTTATAAAGGCTTCATGGTGATTGCATGCATCGGCCTTCAGCACCTGATGGCTGTTCTTTATGCCGCTAGATCTTTGGCAGCCTCCATATTCAGTCCCTCATAAATGAAGTCATACTCTGTGACCTCATCCCAGGTCTTTTTTGGTGCATCTCATAGTATATCATTTACATATGAGTGTTGAATTAGCAAAAAAAGAAAAAAGTATGGAAGTACAGTAGCCTATATACCTATGCAGTCTGGTGGCATCATATTCATTTCATTCTTGTTCTCTCCAGACAGTTTTATGTTGCAATATTGAGACTTTTCACAGCCATGGGAGGTGTTGTATCTTGATTATTTGGTGTTGGTTGCTGAGAATGAAAGGGAGGCGGAGGAAAAATTTAGGAAGTGGAAAGATGGTATGGGGCACAAGGGTTTGAGTGTAAATGGTGGTTAAAACAAGTGATGATATTAAGGGTTGGTGGCAGTACTGTCAAAGGAGAGGGAGACTAGCTATGTGCTATTTGCCACAAGACTGTGGGAAGTACAGTAATTCCATCTTGTGCGGTGTTTATGGTAAGTGGGTGCACAAGAGATGTAGTGGTATTAGAGGTAGACTGTGAGATAATGCTGATTTCGTGTGTGTGGTGTGTCGGGGAGAGCAGGTGGAGATTGTCAGGCGTGAAAGGATTGAACTTGCTGGTGAGTCTCTGGAGTGTGTGGAAGAGTTTTGTTATTTGGGAGACATGTTATGTGCTGGAGGTGAGTGTGGAGCAGCTCTGTGGTTAGAGTGGGGAGTGGTTGGAAGTTCAGGGAGCTGTTGCTTCTCCTGCCATTGAGAGGGCTCTCCCTCTATGCTAAGGGATCTTTGTATGTGGCATGTGTTAGGAGTGTAATTCTATATGGTAGTGAGACCTGGGCAGTACAGGAAGAGGATATTCGCAGGCTCAAGCTTCAGAAATGCCAGTCATTAGGTGGATGTGGAGTGTGTCCTTGACTGTGAGGCCTGGGGGGCTAGGTTTAGAATGGAAGAATTGAGAGGTAGGATGGGACTGGGGTGTATTGGTATTGTGATGAGGAGGGGTAGACTGAGATGGTCTTGGCACGTTGAGAGGATGGGGGATGACAGTTGGGTGCAGAAAATCAGAAATGTTAATATTGGGGGTAGGGTTGCGAGAGGCAAACCAAAAAAGATGTCGGACTAGGTCACAGAGTGTGACCTCAGGGATAAGGGACTGAATAGGGTGGCTGCCAGAGATCAAGTAGCATGGATAGCCACCATTAGGTGACCAACGCTGACGCATGCAAGAATGTCGGAGCCTTTATAAATGAAATGAAACGAGAGTTAGCTATATCCTTGATTAATCCCCTCTTTGCCAGAGATCCTTTCTAACTTGTGGAAAAATTGTGGTATTAGCAAGAATGATATACAGTACGTATTAGTGTACGGTACATCACTGAATGGGAAGGGTAAGGCTGTTTCTTCACCTTTGTGTGTGTGTGTGTGTGTGTGTGTGTGTGTGTGTGTGTGAGTGACAGGATTGGATATTGTGTCTGGTAACCTTTCATACCCTGAATATCTCTTCCAGTCCGTTCAGTTGACCAGTTCAAAAGATGCTGTGCTTCTAATGAATCCCTAATCTGAGGTTGGCCAGGGTACAGCTGATATTCTCCTTGTACTGAATGCTAAACCTAACCTGGTATTCTTGGTGGTTAAGGAAACTACCTAACGCCTCTACCTTAGTGATTTATTTTACCTACTACAACTTTTTGTCTTGTTATGTGTCACTTATATGATTCTGTCACCATACTCTGCATACATAACACATAAAGCAATATTACCTGGCCATATCCAAGAATAAATCACTAAGGAAGAGGTGTTAGAGGAAACTATTTAACATCTGAGAATACAAATGACCCCAAGTGTTCAGACTGGCTAATTTCTTACCAACATTTCCTGAAGACAACAGAAAAAGAAATCTCTATCTATCTGTTGCCAGTCGCCTTAATCCCCTTAGGGGTGGCCGCAAACAAATCGCCTCCACTTCACCCTGTCCCCCGCCATTTCACTGCCCTGCTCCCAGCCCACACCCCCCTCTCTCATATACCTCTCCACTCCATCCCTCCATCTCATCCTTGGCCACCCCCTCCCTCTCCCTCCCTCCACCTCACTCTCATACAATTTCCTTGTCAGTCTCTCACTCTCCATCCTCTCCACATGGCCAAACCACTTCAGTGTGTTTCTCCTAACACTTCCTATCACATCCACGTCCACACCACAATGCTCCTTCACTCTTCAATCTCAGACGGTAATAATATTTGCTGTGAATCCCATCTTAGACATTGGCTCTGTTTATTGTGACGGAATTCAGGGCTGAGTGATGAGTGTGTGGCCAGAGATCAAGTTTATAACCCAACAACCCATCCAGTTTTAAAAGTCTTCCCAAAACAGGTTGAATATTATATGGAGGAAGCAAGTGGTAGGTGGTGATGGCCATCATCCACTCACTTGATGTAGTGCTGCCACCTTCTTGCTTCACCTTTGTCACTTTTTCTGTGCCTGTTCTCCTCTCTTCCTATTTCTCCCATCTTTCCTGTCACTTTTTATTACTCTTCTTTCCTTTTCAGGTGGCTTTACATTGAGTGACAAGCCTAATGATTTCCTGTAAGCCAGGAAGCCATGTACAACGTTGGGTGGTAACCATATAACCAACCCATACGTGTTGCCTACATGTCAACAAGTGGGTTGGTTGAGGGTTAGTGCCCCTCCCCGTAAAACAACTAACTCAAAGACAAACGGCCACCCCTTACGGGATTATGGCGTCTGGCAATAGATAGATACCAGTAGATAGATAGATAGATAGATAGATAGGAGCAAGAGTAAGTGAAGTAACACCGTGGGAGTGAAGAGATAACCCAAGAAAATTTTTACTTTACATTACGTATACATTAATTTTGTCCCATAACAGATGAAGAAGACCTTGGCCTAGATGACGACGATGACCTTGCTGATGTGGGCAAGCTGAGCCGCAAAGAGTACCTGGAACAGCTGAAGAAAAATGACCCTCAATTTTACACCACCATGATGCAGGCGTCTGATGTGATGGACTTAAGGAGTAGCTCTGATGAGGATGAGGATGGGCAGGAGGAGGATCCAGAGAGGGGAGGGGCTATATTTACACCTCCTGATGAGTTTGAGGTGAGTTTTATGTTTATGTTAATGAGTTTGGAGGTAGGACAGCACATGGTCAGCCAAGATATGGTAAATGTTGGGTATGGTTAATGATAAGGGGAGTGAAGGGGAGAAGGAGCATCTGGAGAGGGGAGGGGCTGTGTTTAAATCCACCCAGTGAGTTTGAGGATGGTTTTATATTAATCTCTAATTGGTTGTTTATTATGTTATTCCCTAGCTATTACCATGCCTCTGCCATCATACATTGTGGCATGTAGATATTCTACTTTCATTAACTTGAGAGGGACACCTTACTCTGGTGACACTTACATAACTGGGCAGGCTCCTTTACCCAGTTACACAAACATCCCTCATCTTCCCCCCTCTGTCAACCGAAAGGAGGATGGTGTACTGCAGAAAAAGGGCAGCCTCTGTCAGCAATTCACCAGGTTTACATTCAAGTATGCCTGGGGCCACAACAGCAATAGTAGTGGGACCATCTCTGTTTTTAGAGCTTTACACACTCAGTATCCATATGGTAAATGCCAGGCCTTTTGATATTTATGGATCTAGGCTTTCCACCCACGCCTCTTGTCAATGTATCACGGCTTGTTGTCATCATCAGCAGCAGCAGCTTCTGGACATGTTGACCCCCTCCTGAAACCCCTCCCTTCCCCTTCAGCAGGTGATGGCCATTACAGAACAGGTTTCAGGTTACTTTGTTCTCACATACACCTCTTGCTCTCCATTCCTCTTCCTCTGTCTTGGAGTGAGTTACACCCCTGATGTCTCAGTTAAGATGTAGTGCTGTGAAGTAGAAGTGCTTTGTTGGTTTTTTCAGCTTTGTATATATTTGATGGTTCATTCTCAAAGGCCCAGCAGTCATCCTGTGTGACACACTGCTTCACATGTCACCACTTTGATGCTGATACCCACTGTCCATATTAAATTCATGCTGGTGCTGTTTCAGTTGGGATTTATGTAATATTAAATACATGCTAGTACTGTCTCATTCAGGATTTGTGTAATGGTATTAGTGGGGGTGGTTATAAGACATGTTGGTAGGTTATTATAACAAAATTACATTATTCGGACAGTACCATGTACCAGCCTGGAATTATAGTTGTGTGTTTCAGGACAGCAGCCAATTTCTCTGACCACTCAGCCACCACCTACCTAGGTTGACAGTGAGAAATCAGATGCAGAAGAAAATAAATGATAATAATAATTGTGTGTGTGGTTGGCAGTGTGCAGTTTGATTGTAGGTTGACAGTGGGATGTCAGATGCAGAGGAAAATGAATAATAATAATAAGTGTGTGTGTTTGTGTGTGTATTTACCCAGTTGTGATATACAGGAAATGAACTACGCTCATGGGGTCCCATCTCCCTGTTTCAGCTGGTCAAACTTAGCCTTAAACTAATTTAAGATTTTGGACAAGACGATCTCTTTGTGTGTGTGTGTGTGTGTGTGTGTGTTTAGTAATGTGTAGTTTGGTTGCAGGTAGACAGTGAGGAGTCAGATGCAGAGGATGAGACACTAGAGAAGCGAGGGCACAATATCATCACAGCCGCCATGGTTGCACAGTGGGAGCAGCAGCTGAGCCAGGCACAGTACGTACACATTTACTGGCACCGTACACCACACACACCTCACTAGGCCACACTGAGAAAAGACCCAGTGTTCATTGTACAGTATCAAAGAGTTTTCTGGGTATGCGTTGGGGTGGGAAAGGAGGTATGGATGATGATGATGATGATATGAGAAGACAGTAACATTTGAAAACAGTGCATTGCGACTGTGTATGTGAGACACTGCAGGTAAACAGTGCTTTTTGTTATGATTAGACACAGTAGTCGTGAAAATAATGTAGAAGAAATGCACATGCTTGTTAAAATGAAGCCTCAGTAACAGCCAGTATGAGATGAGTCAAGCTGTTTAATGTCAACAGGATTTTTACTCTATGACTTGATAAACTCTACAAAAAAAATGTAATTGAGTTCCCTGTTGCTTAAGATGGGTTTGGTACTGGTTACTCCTTTCATCATCATCATCATCCGGACCTCCTCTCCCACCCTAGCACAGGGTGAGGAGTAGCAACATCCAGATAGCCCAAGTTTGCTCACTCTAATGGGCCATGCTTCCATTCACTCACCATTCAAGCCCCTGGAATCCTGGCTGTGTCTGATATGCCAAAAACATTCACCGTATACTGTAGCTTCACATAAACGTATCCGATAGAGTCAATCTGGATGTTGTCACATTAAAAAGGTTGCCAAATCCCTGATCATGCATATATATTTTTTTTAATAGTAATATTCAATAGAGTCCGATATAAAGAAAATTGCGCTAGGTTAAAGTATTTGATGACAGTGTGTGTGTTATGTAGTGGACAGTGAAACGGCGGGGGACAGAGTGACAGGGAGGTGATTTGTTTGTGGCCACCCCTTATGGGATTGAGGCGTCTGGCTATAGATACATAGATGTATTGATAGATACTGTAATTCTCATGGTATTATAGTGGACAGTGAAATGGCAGGGGACAGAGTGACAGGGAGGTGATTTGTTTGTGGCCACCCCATATGGGATTGAGGTGTCTGGCTATAGAGAGGTAGATAGATAGATAGATGCTGTAATTCTCATGCTGTATACTATACCTTTTTAACTCCATCAGTAGTGCCAGAGAGGAACTCCTTCACATGGTGGCACTGATATAATAGGGTAGCTCCACTGCCGGGTTGTACAAATGCCCCTCAACTCCCTCGCTCTCTGTAGAAAGGAGGGGAGTGGACTGCCGGAAAAGGGTAACCTCATCCTGCAGTCCACTGGGTTCACGTTTAGATGAGCCTGGTGCCACAACAACATCCTTCTCTAATTTATGGAGCTACTTTACCCCATCCTTGTGTGGGAGAAAAAGTTGGGATGATGATGATGGTGGTGATGGTGATGAAGATGATGATGGTGCTGATGATGATGATGATGGTGATGGTGAGGATGATGATGATGATAATGACTGTTGATGACGATGATGATGGTGATGGTTGTGGTGGTGGTGATGGTGATCATGATGACGATGATGATGGTGACGATGATGACAATGATGATGATGGTGATGACGATGATGATGAAGATGGTGACAGTGATGATGATGATGATGATAATGATGATGATGATGATGGGTTACTCTAATTACTACATATCATCCTTTCTTCCAGTCCTCACAGTGCCTTCCTGGATGCCAACCAAGCACTCCTGGCAGCCATTGAAAGCCTCGGGAGTCAAGATAAGGACGGAGTATCCAAGAGCAAGTACAGAGTGGAAGGACCGCAGAGTAAGTCACTGGTTTGTGGGTGTTAAGTCCTTCTCCATCCTCTCGACTCCATCCTTCCATCTCATCCTGAACCTCCCTATCAGCCACACACACTCCTAGTTAGTCTCTCACTCTCCATCCTCTCTACTCCATCCCTCCATCTCATCCTTGGTCTCCCTCACCCACACACACTCCTAGTTAGTCTCTCACTCTCCACCCTTTTCTTTTTATCTCATATCGATACAGGACATTGCGAAAAAATTGTCTGAAGTTAAATGTCAGCACCATCTTGCCTAGCCCTGGGCTCCTACGCTCCTCATGGGGCGAAGTAAGATTGGATGATGGATGGATGGATGATAAAAAAAGTGCACACAATTCTCTTTATAGCTGTCTTGCCGTATTATGTGTGTGTGTGTGTGTGTGTGTCCTCTCCCAGCCATCCATCCATCCATCATCGAATCCTATGTTGCCCCGTGAGGAGCGTAGGAGCCCAGGCTAGGCAGGTGGTCCTGACATTTAAGATAAGAGTGACCAGCCTCACTCATCCCTGAGTGGCATTACATGAGCAATCAACTCCAACCATTCCTTGGATATAAACCTTCACCGGCTCAATCTGACTGGAGCGCAATAATTACCCACTAAACCACCAGGCGCCATAATTTGGTTATATGGTTACCACCCAGCATAGTCAATGGTTTCCTGGTGTACAGGAAACCATTTGGCTTGTCACTCAGTGTAGAGTCACCCACAGGCAGAAGGAAGAGGAAAGAATGAAGGAAAGAAAGAGAAGAGGGAGTGTAAAGTCACCCACAGGCAGAAGGAAGAGGAAAGAATGAAGGAAAGAAAGAGAGAAGAGGGAGTGTAGAGTCACCCACAGGCAGAAGGAAGAGGAAAGAATGAAGGAAAGAGAGAAGAGGGAGTGTAAAGTCACCCACAGGCAGAAGAACAAGGAAAGAAAGACAGACGGGGATGGAAGGAAAGAAGGATGGAAGAGAGGAAAGGGCAGACACCCGTGAGCAGCACTACATCAAGTGAGTGGATGGTGAGAGCCCCCACCTACCACATCCTCTCCCATGTATCCATATTGAATTAGAGTGAAATTGCCGACTAGAGCTCCATTCTTACCAGTAAATCTGATATGTATAATAATTGTAGAGTGGAATCTCCTAAATAACAGTCTTATGAGTCTGGGCACATGCCGTGATTTGAGAATTCCCTGGTTTAGAAATAACTAATCTTATGGGAAAAACTACTTGTGGGTCTGTCATCTTGGAAAAGTTGTCCCCCTTATCCTCAAACCTACATCAAAGTGGTCACCAGCGAACACTAACAACCTTCATGCTTGTCCTGGGAAGGAAGTACTGTGGTTGGCATATACTAAGTGCTATGATTGAATATGATTGGTGTAGTAATTGCCATGCTTGACTAGGATTGGTTTATGCCCAGCTAGATGCGCTGACTTGAGGTAATGATTCTGGTATTACACGAGGCATCAGAGAAGCATCACTTTTGATGGCTGCATCCAGAATTTTTGTGTAATTTCCTCGATTTACTGATGTTGCAAACTTACATGATGTTGCTGTGTATTATGAATCTGCAACTGTATTTAGAATTGTGCAATTTAGGAAATTCCACTATATAGTTATTATATGATGGTCCTGTAATCAAGTGCTGGATGTCTAGTAATTTAGTGGCTTTAGATGCTTCAGTTGGATGTGTCCCATAAAGGTTTAAATCCAAGCAGTGATTGGGTTAAGTACTCACACACTGCTACTCAGGGATCTTGAATTTAACTCTGTGTTATCTTGTTTTTGTTTTTTCTTGAAAGGAAAAATGTGTGGGCTCCTGGTCTTTGGTTCCTTCTTTCTTGCTTAAAAAAAAAAATCATCATCATCTCATCCAGTGTTGCCCTATGAGGAGTCAGAAGCCCAGGGCTAGGCAAGTTGGTCCTGACATTTAAGATGAGAGTGACCAACCTCACTCATCCCTGAGTGGCATTACACAAGCAGTAAACGCCAACCACCCCATGGATATAAACCTTCACCGGCTCAATCCGTTTGGAGTACCTTAATTACCCACTAAACCACCAGGCGCCATAATTTAGTTATATGGTTACCACCCAGCATTGTAAATGGTTTCCTGGTGTACAGGAAACTATTTGGTTTGTCACTCAGTATAGAGTCACCCATAGACAGAAGGAAGAGGAAAGAATGGAGGAAAGAAAGACAGCAGAGAAAGGAAGGAAAGATGGAAATAAAAGAGGAAAGGACAGGAATCTGAGAGTGCACTACATTGAGTGAGTGGATGGTGAGCTAACACTGGGCCTCAGAGCTCTTGGTGGGACAGTACAGAACTGAATGATGGATGGATGAAATTACAACCTGTTTTTCCATTCCAGTTTTCAATGCCATCGTGCGTATGTGCCTGAAGAGGGTGCCCGACGCCCTTTTGTCCATCCTCAACGTGAAGAGTTCCCTGGATAACCCCACACAAACCAAGAGGTGGTCAAAACACAAGGGATCCATCAACTCCTACCTCAGACACCTTGTGATGGTAATGATACTGGTGTTATTAACCGTTTAACTGCGGTTGTCATCCCAGAATGACATTGCAAAAACTGGACCAAACTGCAGGTGTCGTTCTCGAATGTTTGTGAATATTTTGAATACCGCGCATTTTTTCTGTGCGCCAATTGTTTCAAGGGAGAGTAGCTATTAAGTTCTTTCACTCCAGCCGACCCCCACCTCCCTCCTCCCACCCCCCGGGCCCCCACCTCCCACCCCCCGGGCCCCCCACCCCACCCCTGACCAAACACACATCAGTATCTGTCCAGCTGTGTGAGTGACAACACTGCTGATGTGGCAGTGAAGTGCGGGCAATTACAGTGCCTTTTACCTGCCTCAGTGAACACAGAGTGGGTGTTCATCGTATGTGCAGTGTTCATATATGTTTATAGTATTATTACCAGAATGAGGTTGGCATTTGGTAATGGTGTGTGAGCGAAGGTAATGGTATGTGAGCGAAAAATAGTGATTTTAGATCGCTCACTTCTAACGGCACTGCCCGTCCAGTGATAGTCAACGAAATCATGAAACCTACATCATTGCAAAGCTGAAGTTTAGTACTTTCTAATGGTACCTTATTTTTCGCTCTAGATTTATTCTGTGCAGAGTTATAAAGGTTTAAAGTTTGTTTACGATTTGGCTGGAACCCCCGTGGGAGAGGACAGTCGGGGCAAAACAATGCCCGCGGTTAAAGGGTTAAGCCTTGCAGCTGTGATGGAGTGTTGTGATGTGGATGTGGATGAAGCGTTAGGAGAAACTCACTGAGGTGGTTTGGCCATGTGGAGAGGATGGAGAGTGAGAGACTGACTAGGAGAGTGTATGTGAGTGAGGTGGAGGGGAAGAGAGGGAGGGGGAGGCCAAGGATGAGATGGAGGGATGGCGAGGTATATGAGAGAGGATGTGTGTGTTGGGAGCGGAGCAGTGAAATGGCCGGGGACAGGGCAACGTGGAGGAGATTTGTTTGTGGCCACCCCGTATGGGATTAAGGCGTCTGGCAATAGATAGAAAGATAGATAGATTGAGAGACTGACAGGGAGAGTGTGTGTGAGTGAGGTGGAAGGGGAGAGGGGAAGGGGGGAGATAGGATGAGGTGGGAATGGAGTGAGAGTAGCGTGATAGCAGTGGACGTGGTGATGAAGCACTTTGTATATGGCTACCCATTTCAGGATGAAGGCTAGAGAGAGTAAATGGGTGATCAAGAATGTATGTGTTTATTTCTCTGTGTGTGTCTGTCTATGTGTATTAGTCTGTCCAAGTACCTATCTGTTTATCTATCATCCTCATGAAAGAGTTTCCATGACAAGAGAGAGAGAGAGAGTAAATGGCTGATCGATAATGTATCTATCTATCACTTTGTGTGTATCTTTCTATCTATATCTGTCTATCTACCTCTCTGTTGATCTATCCTCCACATAAAAGAGTTTCCATCACAACCCATCACAAACTAAGAAATATGCCAGAACACAAGGGATCCATCCACCTCCCTCCAACACCTGTTATGGTAGTGTTACTGTAGTTATTACCCCTAAGAATTAGTAAATGAATGTGTGAAGAAATAGGGAATGAACATTTTGGAAGGTAAGAGTTTTGTAAAGGCTTCATCGTTTCTCATATGCAGCCCTTGAATGTATTGGTGTTGTGATGAGGAGGGGTAGACTGCGATATTTTGGGCATATTGAGAGGATGGAAGATGACAGTTGGGTGTGAAATGTGAATGTCAGGGTTAGGGTTCGTAAAGGCTTCATCATTTCTCATATGCAGCCGTGGAATGTATTGATGTTGTGATGAGTAGGGGTAGACTGCGATGTTTCAGGCATATTGAGAGGATGGAAGATGACAGTTGGGTGAGAAGTGTGAATGTCGAGGATAGGGTTGTGAGAGGCAGACTAAGACTGGGAATGTCATAGAGTGTGACCTCAGGGATAAGGGACTGGCTAGATAAGCTATTTCATGTTGTAGGAAGGAGAAAGGATAGATTTGGTGGTGGTATATCTGCCCACATCTCTTGTAGGAAAAACAAATATTTATGACAGAATTGTACATTTGTGAATCTAGGTCCTGATGTGCTTTTGTGTAGCAAGTCAGTACAAGCCATACTGAGCAGAACAGCCATCCCCTCTTGCCATACCATGCACTGGTTTGGGCATGTGGAGGGGATGGGGGATGACAGTTGGGTGTGGAATGTGCGAAGTATGAAAGTTGTGGGTATGGTTGCAAGAGGCAGACCGAAAAAAGGTCTGGGACAAGGGTTAAGGGACTGAATAGGGAGGCTGCCTGAGATCAAGCAGCATGGAGAGCCACAATTAGGCGACAAGGCTTACGCATGCAAGCACGTTGGAGCCTTTTTAAACAAAACAAACAAAATGAAACAAAATTACTCAGACCCTTGGAATCCTGGCTTCTCCTCTCAGACCATAGCACAGTCAGTACGTGTCTAATTTGTTTTCCGTGACAGTTGACAGAATGTGTAGCCGAGCCCAGTGCTGCAGAAGCCATATTGAGCCGAGGCATTCGTCCGCTTCTGCCTTACTACGCCGCCCTAACGTCGACCTGCAAGCTACTCGTCCGGCGCTTGGTGACTCTGTGGGCCACCAGTGAGAAGAGGGTCAGGGTTGTGGCATTTATATGTATCTTCAGGTTGGCAAGAACACTGAAAGGAGAGTTTCTGGAGTGGGTGCTGAAGGTGAGGGGAATATATGGATGTTTTTGATATCTCTTGTTCTGTCTATCTTTTTGTCTGTCTGTCTCTTTATCCGTCTATCTATCAGTCTTGAAGGGAGAGTTCCTGGAGGGGGCGCTGAAGGTGGGAGGGGAAAATATGCGAGTTTTTGTTACCTCTTGGTTGGTTCATCTATCTGTCTGTTTATCTGTCTATCTATTCTGTCTATTTATCTGTCTATCTATTCTATCTCTGTTTATCTATCAGTCTGTCTGTTTATCTGTCTGTCTGTCTATCTGTCTATTAGTCATCAATCTAACAAGGACTTGGAGGGGGCAGTTCTTTGAGTGAATGCTGAAGGTGTGTTGAAAATAGTCAGAGTTTATTATCTCTATCTATCTCAGTCTATCTATCTATCTGTCTATCTATCTTATGCTGGCGAGTACTTTAAGGGGAGAATTCTGTGCGTGTCTCCTGAAAGACTGCTGCAAATATAGCAAGTCTTTGGCATTAGTTTGTGTGAAGCTGCAGAATGTGGTGAATGTTTTTGTCGTATCTGATAGAGCCAGGATTCCGGGGGCTTGAACGATGAGTGAGTGAAAGCGTGGCCTATTGGATTGGGCAAGTTTGGGCTGTCTAGACATTTCTGCTCCTCACCCTGCCCTTGGGTGGGAAAGGAGGTCCTGATGATGATGATGATGATTTTTATTTCTTAGAGTAACCCCGTCCACCTTCAGCTAGAGAGATACTTAGTTTTGTTATTCCTTACCATTCCGTATGAGAGAGGGGGGTGTGCATTGGGAGCAGGGCAGTGAAATGGCGGGGGACAGAGTGACGTGGAGGTGATTTGTTTGTGGTCACCCCGGATAAGGGATTAAGGTGTCTGGCAATAGATAGATAAACTTAGCAATGTTATTGTTCACAGATGCACAATTTTAATAAATATAGCGATGTTATTGTTCACAGATGCACAGTGTTTATAAATATAGCGATGTTATTGTTCACAGATGCACAGTGTTTATAAATATAGCGATGTTATTGTTCACAGATGCACAGTGTTTATAAATATAGCGATGTTAGTGTTCACAGATGCTCAGTGTTTATAAATATAGCAACGTTATTGTTCACAGATGCAGTGTTTATAAATATAGCGATGTTATTGTTCACAGATGCACAATGTTTATAAATATAGCGATGTTATTGTTCACAGATGCACAGTGTTTATAAATATAGCGATGTTAGTGTTCACAGATGCACAGTGTTTATAAATATAGCGATTTACCATATGTGTTCCCTACGTGTCAACAAGTGGGTTGGTGGAGGGTTAGTGCCCCTCCCCGTAAAACAAATAGTGTCAAATGGCCATCCCTTACGGAATTATGGCGTCTGACAATAGATAGATAGATAGATAGATTTAATGTTCACAGATGCACAGTGTTTATATATTCACAAACTTTTTCAGAGACTGTACCTGGCGTATGTCCAAAACTCCCGCTTCACGTCGCCGTCCACGTGGGGCATGATTGACTTCATGAGGCTGTCACTGGTGGAGCTGTACGCCCTGGATCAAACCCTCGCCTATAAGCATGCCTTTGTTTACATTCGGCAGATGGCATTCCACTTACGCAATGCCATCACTGTCAAGAAGAAGGTGAGAATGTCTATCTGTCTGTCTGTCTATTTGTGTATCTGTCTGTCTATTTGTGTATCTGTCTGTCTATCTATTTGTGTATCTGTCTGTCTATTTGTGTATCTGTCTGTCTATTTGTGTATCTGTCTGTCTGTCTATTTGTGTATCTGTCTATCTGTCTATTTGTGTGTCTGTCTGTCTCTGTTGGTGTGTCTGTGTAGTTGATGTATGGGTGTGATGTGTGTTAAGGGGTGACTGTAACACTCAAGAATCCATCACAACTCCTATCATTCGCATTTTAGCATTTACTGAGGCTCCAACATGCTTGCACGCATCACCTAATGGCGGCTTTCCATGCTGCTTGATCTCTAGCATCCTCCCTATTCAATCTCTTGTCCGTAAGGTAAAAAAATTTAGTTACCTTCAGATGACTTTACACGAAGCTCAAGCCAAATAGTTTCCCCTGACCCAGGAAACCATTTACTGTGCTGGGTGGTAACCATATAATCAGAAATGGTGGTCTAGTGGGTTAAGGTGCTTCAGTCGGATATGGTTCATGAGGGTTCAGATGTAAGGGGTGGTTGGGGTTTATTACTTAATGGTGAGGATAAGGGTTAATAATTCTAACAGCTTTGTTCTGAATATTGTTTAGTTGTTTTAATGCAACCTCTCCACATCCATTCCACAAGGGTGAGCAGTATTCAAGCTGAAAGCGCACATGACTCTTACAAATTATAGCTAGCTGCTCGGAGGGTAAGAGGTGTGAATGTTGATGGTAGGGTTGCAGGAGGCGAACCGGTAAAGACCTGGGATGAGGTTATAGAGTGTGACTTCAGGGTTAAGGGACTGAATAAAGAGTCTGCTAGAGATAGGGCAGTGTGGAAAAACGCCATTAGGTGACCAAGGCTGATGCATGCAAACACATTGAAGCCTTTATAAACAAATGAATGCCACCAGATTGAAGGGGATGAAGACATTTGAGTAAGAACGGTACTGATGGTAATAAATATACTGAATGAATTACACTATAAAAAGTTGATTGACTCTCAGATACTTTTATGTGAAGCTACAGAATGTGGTGAATGTTTCTGGCGTATCAGATAGAGCCAGGATTCCAGGGGCTTGAATGGTGAGTGAATGGAAGTGTGGGCCATTGGATTGGGCAAACTTGGGCTGTCTGGACATTGCCACTCCTCACCTTGCCCTATGGTAGGAAAGGAAGTCTGGATGATGATCTGTCTATCTTACTATTGCCAGACGCCTTAGTCCTGTAAGGGGTGGCCACAAACAAATTGTCTCCATGTCGCCCTGTCCCCCGCCATTTCATTGCCCTGCTTCCAGCTCACACTTCCATCCCTCATATAACTCTCCTTTCCATCCCTCCATTTCATCCATGGCCCCCCCCCCCCCAATTCACTGACTCTCCATCCTCTCCACATGGCCAAACCACCTCAGTGTGTTTCTCCTAATGCTTCCTGTCACATCCACACCACAATGCTCCTTCACTTCCTCATTTGTCAGATGATGATGATGTTAAAAAGTTGTCATGTAGGAAATATATAACGCCACTCATTGCTTATACGATATTTTTGTGTGGGTCAGGAGCGTATGCAGATGGTGTACAACTGGCAATACATCCACTGTTTACATCTGTGGGCTGACCTGTTGTCCAAGACCCACCCCAGCACAGAACTCCAGCCCATCATATACCCACTCACACAGGTACGTAGGCTGTCACACTTATTGCATGTATACTGTCACACTTATTGCATGTATACTATCACACTTATTGCATGTATACTGTCACACTTATTGCATGTATACTGTCACACTTATTGCATGTATACTGTCACACTTATTGCATGTATACTGTCACACTTATTGCATGTATACTGTCACACTTATTGCATGTATACTGTCACACTTATTGCATGTATACTGTCACACTTATTGCATGTATACTGTCACACTTACTGGGGTACATAGCCTTGCCCCCTTCCCAGCCACTCACACAGGTAAGTGGCAGTAATATCACTTGTATCCTCAGGTTCATGTGAAATGTAAACCCAGTGGACTGCAGGCTTGTAGTAATCTTCTGTTCACCATTCTTCTTTGGTGTATACTGGATCTATGTATTAATCTCTCTCTCTCTCTCTCTCTCTCTCTCCCTCCCTCTCTCTCTCTCTCTCTCTCTCTCTCTCTCTCTCTCTCTCTCCCTTTCTCCCTCCCTCCCTCCCTCTATCTCTCTCTCTCCCTCTCTCTCTCTCTCTCTATTCCTTCCCAGCTTTCTCATTTATATTTACTACATCATTTTGTTACCTCCCCTCCCCTCATTTCCTCTGTCAGAACTCATTACTTTTATTTATCATTTCCTCCCTCCCATTTTCTTTACGTTCATCTCCTGTACATATTTTTACCTCTCATTTCATTTCTTCCTTCATATGTCTGATGCTCTGGTTACTTGTCATTTTCTTGTCTTCTTCCCTTTACGATCTTCGGTGTGTCATTTACCTTCTTCTCTCATGTTAATTTATCCACTCCCTGTGCTGCCCCTGTTTCTTTACATGTCTGTTCTTTCGCACAGTGGCCTGGTTCTCATCTCTTCTTCATGACTAGCACCATATTCTAGTGTTGTTCTCTTGTTACACCTCGCTCTTCGTATTGTATATCATGTTGTATTGTTTATAAAGGCTTCAACATGCTGCTCGATCTCTGGCAGCCTCCGTATTCAGTCCCTTATCCCTGAGGTCACACTATAACCTCATCCAAGGTCTTTTTCAGTCTGTCTCTACAACCTTACCCTCATCATCCACACCCATCACCTTCACTGTTCGAGATGACAATTTTGTACCCAGATAAAATGAATAGAATACAGTCCTCCATACCATATTTCCAGTAACCATTAATTTGAAACACACATTGAGGTGGTTTGGCCATGTGGAGAGGATGGAGA
The DNA here is from genome assembly GCF_032717465.1 of Coenobita brevimanus. NCBI lineage: Eukaryota > Metazoa > Arthropoda > Malacostraca > Decapoda > Coenobitidae > Coenobita > Coenobita brevimanus. The sequence continues at coordinate 882,102 of NC_137036.1, read as the reverse complement.
GTGAGAGACTGATGAGGAGAGTGTATGTGAGTGAGGTGGAGGGGGGGAGAGGGAGGGGGAGGCCAAGGATGAGTTGGGGGGATGGAGTGGACAGGTATATGAGAGAGGGGGGAGTGAGCTGGGAGCAGGGCAGTGAAATGGCAGGGGACAGGGCGACACAGAGGCAATTTGTTTGCGGCCACCCATTACGGGATCAAGGCCTCTGGCAGTAGATAGATAGATGGATTAATTTGAGTCTTTTTTTGAAACATTGCAGGTTGCGATAGGTACGATGAAGCTGCAACCCACCCCTGCCTACTACCCTCTGGTGTTCCACGTGTGCAACATTCTCAGTGAACTCTCCAGACACACACAAACATTCATCCCTGTACTGCCCTTCCTTCTGGAGGTGAGTTGGGGAATTAAGGATGTGTTGAGTGATGGTGTGTGCTGGTGGGAAGAAGGGAATCATAATTATCATCATCATCATCATCATCAGTAACATCATCTCCATCATCATCATCATCATCATCATCATCATCATCACCACACACATTCATCCCTGTACTGCCCTTCCTTCTGGAGGTGAGTTGGGGAGTTAGGGATGTGTTGAGTGATGATGTGTGCTGGTACCTTCATTATCATTATCATCAGCTGTATTGTCACCATCATTGTTATCATCATCATCATCATCATTATCAAGTACCTTATCACCATCATCATCATCACCATCATCAACTACATTATCATCATCATCATCATCACTCACATTTATCACATTAGCAGCATCAGTTACATTTTCACCATCATCATCATCATCACAAACATTATCACCATCATTTACATTGTCATCATCATCATCATCATTCAGACCACTTCTCCCACGTAGGATTGAGGAAGGCCTGAAATTGTTAACAGTGTCTATGTATAAATTATGCAGTTTGAATAGCTTCTTCAGATTTATGTATAATTTGGGAGGAATAAAAGACTTACATACAAAATACAAAAGACCAGATTATTATTACAGTATTATTTTTGTTGTTGTTGTTGTTGTTATTATTATTATTATTATATTTATCACTTGTTATTATTATTATTATTATTATTATTATTTTTATTTGTAAGTGGTAGGTGGGGACGCTCACCATCCACTCACTCGATGTAGTGCTGCTATCGAGTGTCTGCCCTTTCCTCTCCTCCATCCTTCTTTCCTTCCATCCTCTTCTGTCTTTCTTTCCTTCATTCTTTCCTCTTCCTTCTGCCTGTGGGTGACTTTACGCTCCCTCTTCTGTCTTTCTTTCCTTCATTCTTTCCTCGTCCTTCTGCCTGTGGGTGACTTTACACTCCCTCTTCTGTCTTTCTTTCCTTCATTCTTTCCTCTTCCTTCTGCCTGTGGGTGACTTTACACTCCCTCTTTTGTCTTTCTTTCCTTCATTCTTTCCTCTTCCTTCTGCCTGTGGGTGACTCTACACTGAGTGACAAGCCAAATGGTTTCCTGTACACAAGGAAACCATTTACTATGCTGGGTGGTAACCATATAACCAAATTTTGGCACCTGGTGGTTTAGTGGGTAATTATTGTGCTTCAATCGGATTGAGCCGGTGAAGGTTTATGTCCAAGGGGTGGTTGGGGTTTATTGCTCACATAATGCCACTCAGGGATGAGTGAGGGTGGTCACTTTCATCTTAGATGTCGGGACCAACTGCCTAGCCCCGGGCTCCTACACACCTCATGGGGCAATGTAGGACTGGATGATGGATGGATGGATTGTTTTCATTACAGTATTATTATCCATCCATCCATCCATCCAATCCTATGTTGCCCCATGAGGAGCGTAGGAGGCCGGGACTAGACAAGTTGGTCTTGATGTTTAAGATGAAAGTGACCAGCCTCACTCATCCCTGAGTGGCATTACATGAGCAATAAACCCCAACCACCCCTTGGATATAAACCTGCACCGGCTCAATCTGATTGGAGTGCCATAATTACCCACTAAACCACCAGGCACCATAATTTGGTTATATGGTTACCACCCAGCGTAGTAAATGGTTTCCTGGTGTACAGGAAACCATTTGGCTTGTCACTCTGTAGAGTCACCCACAGACAGAAGGAAGAGGAAAGAAAGACAGAAGAGAGAGTGTAAAGTTACCCATAGACAGAAGTATCAAGGAAAGGAAGACAGAAGAGGAAGGAAGGAAGAGAGGAAAGGGCAGACACCCAAAGCAGCACCACATCGTGTGAGTGGATGGTGAACTCCCCCACCTACCACTGTTATTGTTTATTATTATTTATATATTATTACTATTATTATTATTATTTTGTCTTGCAGATCTTAAACAAAGCCCCCCTGAACAAGAAGCACCTCAAGGCCTCCATCCGCCCCTTCAACTGGCTGTGTATGCTGCGGCTCTCCCAGGCTGAGATGACCCAGAGTGCATTTAAAGATGGCATTATTGACCAGGTACCTTGTTTGTATATCCTTAAGCTGGAGTGGTGTGTACGGTGCTGGTACGTACACAGTGTCTTGAAAAATGGGTGTGAAATTTCGGGTCATTCTTGGGCCAGTATTGTTGATCGAGGAAGCTCCCTAACACCTCTTCCTGAGCAATTTATTATGGTTATTACACCTTACTGTCCTTCTTCTCTGCTCTGCAATAAGCTCCTTAATACCTCTTCCTAAGCAATTTAATTTGCTTAATACACCTTACTTTACTCTTCTCTGCTATATAAATCCTTCTAATATCACCATACACTGCATAAAGCTCCCTAACACTTTTTTTAAGCAATTTATTTTGGTTATTACACCTAATTGTCCTTTTCTGTGCTTTGTAAATCCTTTTGATATCAATCACCCTGCCCTGCAGAAAGCTCCCTAGCACCCCTTCCTAAGCAGTTCATTTTTCTTTTTACACCTTACTGTCCTCTTTTGTGTTACATAAATCCTACCAATATTGCCAAACTGTGCATAAAATTCCCTAACTCCTCTTTTTAAGCCACCCCATAAGGGGTGGCCACAAGCAAATCTCCTCCATGTCACCCTGTCCCCTGCCATTTCATTGCCCTGCTCCCAGATCACACACCCCTCTCTTATATAACTCTCCACTCCATCCTTACCCCCAGCTCACACCTGCCTCTCTTTTGTATGCCTTTCCACTCCATCCCTCCATCTCATCGTCGACCTTCCCCTCCCTCCTCCCCCCTCCATTTCACTCACATACACTTTCCATGTTAGTTAATATCTTTCATAAATGCTTTCCCAGGTGTACAACAGCATCGTTACCTACCTGAGTGTTGAGAGTGCATCCATCGCATTCCCTGAGTTGGTTGTGTCAGCCACCATGCAGGTGGGTTGCCAAGATTATTTTATGTGATGTGGTGTTTTGTGCTGTGCTGTGTTGTGGTGTTAGGTGTTGTGCTGTGTTGTGTAGAGTTTTTGTTGTTCTGTAATGTGCTGTGCTGTGTTATGGTGTAGTGTGTTTTTTGTTGTTGTGGTGTAGTAGTAGTAGTAGCGTTGCCTAGGCAGTCTGGCCGAACAGCCCCGAGTCCCTAAGGAAGGCCACGGCCGAGACCGGGCTTTCCCACAGAGCTCTCAAGGAGTGTATGTTGTGTTGTTGGTGTAGGTGATTGTGTGCAATGCAGTCTTGCATAATGTGCTTAATAGTATGGGGTGCTGTGTTGCAGATTGTGTGCAATGCAGTCCTGCATAATGTGCTTAATAGTATGGGGTGCTGTGTTGCAGATTGTGTGCAATGCAGTCCTGCATAATGTGCTTAATAGTATGGGGTGCTGTGTTGCAGATTGTGTGCAATGCAGTCTTGCATAATGTGCTTAATAGTATGGGGTGCTGTGTTGCAGATTGTGTGCAATGCAGTCTTGCATAATGTGCTTAATAGTATGGGGTGCTGTGTTGCAGATTGTGTGCAATGCAGTCTTGCATAATGTGCTTAATAGTATGGGGTGCTGTGTTGCAGATTGTGTGCAATGCAGTCTTGCATAATGTGCTTAATAGTATGGGGTGCTGTGTTGCAGATTGTGTGCAATGCAGTCTTGCATAATGTGCTTAATAGTATGGGGTGCTGTGTTGCAGATTGTGTGCAATGCAGTCTTGCATAATGTGCTTAATAGTATGGGGTGCTGTGTTGCAGATTGTGTGCAATGCAGTCTTGCATAATGTGCTTAATAGTATGGGGTGCTGTGTTGCAGATTGTGTGCAATGCAGTCTTGCATAATGTGCTTAATAGTATGGGATGCTGTGTTGCAGATCATGTGCAATGCAGTCTTGCATAATGTGCTTAATAGTATGGGGTGCTGTGTTGCAGATTGTGTGCAATGCAGTCTTGCATAATGTGCTTAATAGTATGGGGTGCTGTGTTGCAGATTGTGTGCAATGCAGTCTTGCATAATGTGCTTAATAGTATGGGGTGCTGTGTTGCAGATTGTGTGCAATGCAGTCTTGCATAATGTGCTTAATAGTATGGGGTGCTGTGTTGCATCATGGACAGGCATCAGACCTGGAGCGGTGGTGTCTTCACCGTGGGTCTACCTCCCAGAGGCTGTCAAAGCAGAGGAGGAGGACAGCTTGGGGACCAAACCACCACAAACCCCCCCGGCCCCTCACGGGGCCCGAGAACCTGGTCTGGGATGTTATGTAGTGTGGTGTGTGTGGGATGTTATGTGGAGTGGTGTGGTGTGGAGTGGTGTGGTGTAGTATGATGGTGTGGTGTGGTGTGGTGTAGTATGATGGTGTGGTGTGGTGTGGTGTGGTGTAGTATGATGGTGTGGTGTGGTGTAGTATGATGGTGTGGTGTGGTGTAGTATGATGGTGTGGTGTGGTGTAGTATGATGGTGTGGTGTGGTGTAGTATGATGGTGTGGTGTGGTGTGGTGTAGTATGGTGGTGTGGTGTGGTGTGGTGTAGTATGATGGTGTGGAGTGGTGTGGTGTAGTATGATGGTGTGGTGTGGTGTGGTGGAATGCTGTGGTGTAGAATGATTTGTACAGTACTTTTTTTTTTTTTTTTTTTCTCTAACTCCTCAAAATGGAAAAGAATTAATGTCTAACAATGTGAATCTTGTCCATAATAATGAGAGAATTATGTATGCAGAACCATTCAAGTGGCATGATGATGATGATGATGATGATGATGGGCCAAGTTAGGTGGATGAACCATAGTGGCATTGTAGTGTTGTCATCATTATCATCATCATCATCATTATCATTATCATCATCATTGTCCTTTTCCCCACAAAAAAGAACGAGGTAGGAATCATCATCATCATCATCATCATCATCATCATCATCATTATAGCTGCCTACTTTCAGATGAGTTAGGAATCATCATCATCATCATCATCCTAATACACACCTAAGAATGAGACAGGAAACATCATCATCATCATCATCACTGTCATCATCATCACTGTCATCATCATCATCATCATCATCACTACCTACTTTCAAATGAGTTAGTAATCATCATCATCACCATCATCATCATCATCATCATCAAGCTAACGCCATGCCCCACTTTCACTGCAGCTGAAGGCCTTCCTCAAATCCTGCCGTGTGCCAAATTACACAAAGAAGATCAAGCAGCTGCTGGATAAGATAAAGCAGAACAAGGACTTCATAGAGGCAAAGAGGAAAGACGTGTCCTTTCGCATTGCCGACACTGATGCTGTCAAAAACTGGGAGGTGAGTGGGTGTGGGTGTGGGTGGGTGGGAGGGTGTGTGGGTGTGGTAGTGTGTGTGTGGGTGTGGGTGGGTGGGTGCATGGGTGGATGTGTAAAGGAGTTTTGAAAATGAGGATGATGGTTGACAATTAGGTGTGGAAGGCGAGAGGTGTGAACGTCAGGGGTAGGGTTGTGAGAGGCAGACTGAAAAAGACCTGGGACAGGGTTATAGAGTGTGATTGCAGGGATAAGGGACTGAATAGGGAGGCTGCCAGAGATCAAGCAGCATAGAGTGTGACCTCATGGATAAGGGACTGGATTGGGAGGCTGCCAGAGATCAAGCAGCGTAGAGTGTGACATCATGGATAAGGGACTGCCAGAGATCAAGCAGCATAGAGTGTGACCTCTTGGGTAAGGGACTGAATTGGGAGGCTGCCAGAGATTGAGCAGCGTCGAGAGTCACAAACACTGGAACCTTTATAAACGATGCAATACGAGTCAACCGAGAGTGAGTTCACAGGAGACTGAGACTGATAAGGGACTGAATAGGGAGGCTGCCAGGGATTGAGCAGCGTGGAGAGTCACAAATACGTTAGAGCCTTTATAAATGATTCAAGTCAACCAAGAGAGAGTTAACAGAAGACTGAGACTGCTTATAACCCCAACAGATCGCAGTCAAGCAAAGCGGAACTCCCCTGGCCAAGCACTACGAGAACTGGAAGAAGGTGTGGGAGAAGGAACATCTGCGTAAAATATCCAACCGCGTGGAGATGGATGATTACAACCTGCCAACTGTGAAGAGGCGGGAGTTGCTGGAGAAACAGAAGGCCAAGGACAAGGACAAAATCAAGGAGATGTTCCCCTCGGATGATGACGAGAGTGACGACGATGATGAGACCAGGTGAGATTAATGGATTGTTGTGATGGATTTCTCTGTCAGTTTATTATTGAGATGGTTTAGATACTGATGATGATGATGATGATGATTATTAGTAGTATATTATTAATATTGTTATTAGTACTACCATTATTATTATTATTATTATTATTATTATTATTATTATTAAATGTTTATATGAAGCTACAGAATGTGGTCAGTATTTTTGGTGTATCATATGCAGCCTCAGTGTAAAGCCACCTGAAAAGGAAAGAAGAGTACTGTAATTAAAAGCAATAGGAAAGATGGGAGACACAGGGAGAGAGGAGGGCAGACACAAAAAAATGAGTGGTAAAGGTGAAGGAAGAAGTAGGCAGCACTACATCCAGTGAGTGGATGATGGTTGCCACTACCTACCACTTTGAGGTGATTGGATGAGTTCTGTAAGGTCGGCCGCTATGCTGCTGTGTGCAATTGAGGCTCCAGAATGAGATTAATGAATACCTAAAGATCCAGACCTGGCACTGTGAGATGAACTAGTGTCAAGTGTCGGAAACCAAGTGAGTGTGTGTCGGAAACCAAGTGAGTGTGTGTGTGTGTCGGAAACCTAGTGAGTGTGTGTCGGAAACCAAGTGAGTGTGTGTGTGTCGGAAACCAAGTGAGTGTGTGTGTGTGTGTGTGTCGGAAACCAAGTGAGTGTGTGTGTGTCGGAAACCAAGTGAGTGTGTGTGTGTGTGTGTCGGAAACCAAGTGAGAGTGTGTGTGTCGGAAACCAAGTGTGTGTGTGTGTGTGTCGGAAACCAAGTGAGTGTCAGAAACCAAGTGAGTGTGTCGGAAACCAAGTGAGCATTTGTACATGGGGAAAGTGAGATGTGTGAATGTTGGGGATTGGGTTGTGAGAGGCAGACCAAAAAAAAAACTTGATTGAGGGATAAGGGACTGAATCTAAAGGATAAGGGACTGAATCTAAGGGATAAGGGACTGAATCTAAAGGATAAGGGACTGAATCTAAGGGATAAGGGATAAGGGACTGAATAGGGAGGCTGCCAGAAATCAAGCAGCATGGAGAGCTGCTGTTGAGTTCTGTGAATGTTGGGGATACAGTTGCAAGAGACTGACCAAAAAAGACCGGGGATGAGGTCATAGAGTGTGGCCTCAGGGATAAGGGGCTGAATGGGGAAGCTGCCAGAGATCAAGCAGCGTGGAGAGCCGCCATTAAGTGACCAAGGTTGACAGATGGAAGCATGTTCGAGCTTTGATAAACGAAATGAAATTGTGAGAAGAGATGACTTAAGTTGATGATGCTAAGTTGAAAGATACTTGAGTTGATGGAGGAGTTTGATTTGGCACACGGATTGAAAAAGAAGAAGATATTTGAACTGGAAAAACGAGTTGCCGAAGGAAGAATGTCGCTGGTGCTGTGAGGGGCAGGAATAGAGCAGCCAGTGAAGATGAGAATTGTTAGTGGAAAATATAGCAGGGGTGAAGATGACGGTTTACTGCTGAGAACAAGAAGAAGAACAACAAGGAACCAGGCACACACACACACACACACACACACACACACACACACACACACGTCACATCCATATATTTGGCATCGTAAAACACAGGTAAAAATTATCTGTTAGTGAGGCTTAGAGAGAAGTAGTGGTTGTAGTAGTAGTAGTAGTGATGGAAGTAGTAGTAGTAGTAGTAGTGATGGAAGTAGTAGTAGTAGTAGTAGTAGTAGTGATGGAAGTAGTAGTAGTAGTAGTAGTGATGGAAGTAGTAGTAGTAGTAGTAGTAGTAGTAGTGATGGAAGTAGTAGTAGTAGTAGTAGTAGTAGTAGTAGTAGTAGTGATGGAAGTAGTAGTAGTAGTAGTAGTAGTAGTGATGGAAGTAGTAGTAGTAGTAGTGATGGAAGTAGTAGTAGTAGTAGTAGTAGTAGTAGTGATGGAAGTAGTAGTAGTAGTAGTAGTGATGGAAGTAGTAGTAGTAGTAGTAGTGATGGAAGTAGTAGTAGTAGTAGTAGTGATGGAAGTAGTAGTAGTAGTAGTAGTAGTAGTAGTGATGGAAGTAGTAGTAGTAGTAGTAGTAGTAGTGATGGAAGTAGTAGTAGTAGTGATGGAAGTAGTAGTAGTAGTAGTAGTAGTAGTGATGGAAGTAGTAGTAGTAGTAGTAGTAGTAGTAGTAGTAGTGATGGAAGTAGTAGTAGTAGTAGTGATGGAAGTAGTAGTAGTAGTAGTAGTAGTAGTAGTAGTAGTGATGGAAGTAGTAGTAGTAGTGATGGAAGTAGTAGTAGTAGTAGTAGTAGTAGTAGTAGTAGTGATGGAAGTAGTAGTAGTAGTAGTAGTAGTAGTAGTAGTAGTGATGGAAGTAGTAGTAGTAGTAGTAGTAGTAGTGATGGAAGTAGTAGTAGTAGTAGTGATGGAAGTAGTAGTAGTAGTAGTGATGGAAGTAGTAGTAGTAGTTATGGAAGTAGTAGTAGTAGTAGTAGTAGTGATGGAAGTAGTAGTAGTAGTAGTGATGGAAGTAGTAGTAGTAGTAGTAGTAGTTATGGAAGTAGTAGTAGTAGTAGTAGTAGTTATGGAAGTAGTAGTAGTAGTAGTGATGGAAGTAGTAGTAGTAGTAGTGATGGAAGTAGTAGTAGTAGTAGTAGTAGTTATGGAAGTAGTAGTAGTAGTAGTAGTAGTGATGGAAGTAGTAGTAGTAGTAGTAGTAGTTATGGAAGTAGTAGTAGTAGTAGTGATGGAAGTAGTAGTAGTAGTGGTAGTGATGGAAGTAGTAGTAGTAGTAGTGATGGAAGTAGTAGTGGTGGTAGTAGTAGTAGTAGTAGTGATGGAAGTAGTAGTAGTAGTGGTAGTAGTAGTAGTAGTAGTAGTAGTAGTGATGGAAGTAGTAGTAGTAGTGGTAGTAGTAGTAATAGCTAATGGTTGTAGTAGTAGTAGCAGTAGTAACTAATGGTAGTGGTGATAGTAGTAATAGTAGGTATAGTTAATAGTAGTAGTAGGAGGAGTAGTAGTAGTTATAGTTACAGGTAGTAGTAGTAGTAGTAGTTATTGTTAATAGCAGTAGTAGTTATAGTTAATAGTAGTAGTAGTCTATCTATCTATATACCTAGGCTGCTTCCCCCAAGGAAAGGGAGGTAGCCAAGACAGGACGACACACTCTCCATTTACTCATCCATTTAAACACATTCATTCGCATCTTAGCCCCAAAGGGGAGAACGGACAGATCCTCACCGCACCACACCACACAAGGGTCAACTGCGCAATGCAAGCAGTGACACCGACAGCAGAACTGGTTTACCCCTGCCACATCATAACATACCCATCCCCTTACCCGCACCTGACCTGACTAGCTGATCAGACCAAATGCGGGAGAATATCCCCTCAGGGCTGCGTCATCACTTATTCATTCACAATTTCTCTCCATTTATTTCTGTCACGCACAGCCACTCTTCCTTGCTCAACAGACATCCCTCTCGCATCCAGCGCTCTCTTCACACTATCTGCCCCTCAGTGATTTATTTTTTGGTATGCCTGATTAAAGCTCCCTAACACCTCTCCCTTAGTGATTTATTTTTTTATTTGACTGGCTAAGGAAGCTTCCTAATGCCTCTCCCTTAGTGATTTATATTTTATTTGACTGATTAAGGAAGCTCCCTAACACCTCTTCCTTAGTGATTTATTTTTTATTTGACTGGTTAAGGAATTTCCCTAACACCTCTTCCTTAGTGATTTATTTTCTTATTTGACTGGTTAAGGAAGCTCCCTAACACCTCTCCCTCAGTGATTTATTTTTGGTATGGCTGGTTAAGGAAGCTCCCTAACATCTTTCCCTTAGTGATTTATTTTTTGTTATGGCTGGTTAATATCCTTTTGTACGTTATTTATGCAGGGTATGGCGATATTAGAAGGATTTATATAACACAGAATAGGACAGGTGTAAAATAAATAGCTTAGGAAAAGGTGTTAGGGTGCTACCTAAGAATACAGGCCAAGGGTTTAGGGAGTAGATGGGAAGCACATAGACGTAGTGAAGAAGTATTCCCCCCGGCAAGGCAGACATAAACTAGAATATAAAAACATTTGTCGTAAAGCATTGATATCTTATGTTTGCAGTCCTAGAGAGGCAGTTATTTAAGTGGTGTCTCGTACAGTTATACAAATACAGTAAAACCTCGTTATAACGGACTTCAATAGACCGGAATTTGCATTTATCGGACTCGAAGAGGTACCGGACTAAATTCCTATATATCGGAAAAAGTCCGATAAAGCCAGAAGCAGTCCGGACTGCCTGACCACTTCAACTGTGTTCACCACAATAAGGTAAATAAAAGACATGTTTATCAGTGTACAGTACAATACTATTACAAATATTACCACTTGATTATTGTAGTGAAGTTATAACACAGTACAGTACCACAGTGGTAGTCAGAACAGTTTAAAAACCCTTCATGCGATCTGGACTAGTGTCTGATATATTGGAAAAGTCCGGGTTAGCACGGGCAAGTCCGGATGTCGCTTTTATCGGACTTTCACGTTTTTTGGAATTGCTTGGGCCCCAATTAGTCCGTTATGGTGATGTCTTACTGTATCCCTCATCTCCCTCCCTATCTTCAAAGACAAAGATGGTGGACTGCAGGAGGGAAAATTCACCCTGCACTCCTCCAGGTTCATGTCCATATCAGTCTTGGGGGGGGGGGAACACACACACACACCCACACACACACACACACACACCTTTGTTGCAGAGAATGGATTATGGCAGCGTTTGTGTCCATGTTTGTTAGACTTTTATTTCTCTTGTGTTCTGTGTGAGTAGTGTGTTTTTCAGATCCAGTTGAGTTATTTTGCAGTCACAGTATAATGAGAAGTAATTTATATAGTGTGGTATCTGAGTGGTAGTTTATATGGTGTGTGGTATCTGAGAGGTAGTTTATATGGTGTGTGGTATCTGAGAGGTAGTTTATAGTGTGTGGTATCTGAGAGGTAGTTTATATGGTGTGTGGTATCTGAGTGGTAGTTTATATGGTGTGTGGTATCTGAGAGGTAGTTTATATGGTGTGTGGTATCTGAGAGGTAGTTTATATGGTGTGTGGTATCTGAGAGGTAGTTTATAGTGTGTGGTATCTGAGAGGTAGTTTATAGTGTGTGGTATCTGAGAGGTAGTTTATATGGTGTGTGGTATCTGAGAGGTAGTTTATAGTGTGTGGTATCTGAGAGGTAGTTTATAGTGTGTGGTATCTGAGAGGTAGTTTATAGTGTGTGGTATCTGAGAGGTAGTTTATAGTGTGTGGTATCTGAGAGGTAGTTTATATGGTGTGTGGTATCTGAGAGGTAGTTTATAGTGTGTGGTATCTGAGAGGTAGTTTATAGTGTGTGGTATCTGAGAGGTAGTTTATAGTGTGTGGTATCTGAGAGGTAGTTTATAGTGTGTGGTATCTGAGAGGTAGTTTATAGTGTGTGGTATCTGAGAGGTAGTTTATAGTGTGTGGTATCTGAGAGGTAGTTTATATGGTGTGTGGTATCTGAGAGGTAGTTTATATGGTGTGTGGTATCTGAGAGGTAGTTTATATAGTGTGTGGTATCTGAGAGGTAGTTTATATAGTGTGTGGTATCTGAGAGGTAGTTTATGTAGTGTGTGGTATCTGAGAGGTAGTTTATATGGTGTGGTATCTGAGTGGTAGTTTATATGGTGTGTGGTATCTGAGAGGTAGTTTATATGGTGTGTGGTATCTGAGTGGTAGTTTATATGGTGTGTGGTATCTGAGTGGTAGTTTATATGGTGTGTGGTATCTGAGAGGTAGTTTATAGTGTGTGGTATCTGAGAGGTAGTTTATATGGTGTGTGGTATCTGAGTGGTAGTTTATATGGTGTGTGGTATCTGAGTGGTAGTTTATATGGTGTGTGGTATCTGAGTGGTAGTTTATATGGTGTGTGGTATCTGAGTGGTAGTTTATATGGTGTGTGGTATCTGAGTGGTAGTTTATATAGTGTGTGGTATCTGAGTGGTAGTTTATATGGTGTGTGGTATCTGAGTGGTAGTTTATATAGTGTGTGGTATCTGAGAGGTAGTTTATATGGTGTGGTATCTGAGTGGTAGTTTATATGGTGTGGTATCTGAGTGGTAGTTTATATGGTGTGTGGTATCTGAGAGGTAGTTTATATGATGTGTGGTATCTGAGTGGTAGTTTATATGGTGTGTGGTATCTGAGTGGTAGTTTATATGATGTGTGGTAGCTGAGAGGTAGTTTATATGGTGTGTGGTATCTGAGAGGTAGTTTATTGTGTGTGGTATCTGAGGGGTAGTTTATATGGTGTGTGGTATCTGAGAGGTAGTTTATATGGTGTGTGGTATCTGAGAGGTAGTTTATTGTGCATGGTATCTGAGAGGTAGTTTATTGTGTGTGGTATCTGAGAGGTAGTTTATATAGTGTGGTATCTGAGTGGTAGTTTATATAATGTGTGGTATCTGAGAGGTAGTTTATAGTGTGTGGTATCTGAGTGGTAGTTTATAGTGTGGTATCTGAGAGGTAGTTTATATGGTGTGGTATCTGAGAGGTAGTTTATAGTGTGTGGTGTCTGAGAGGTAGTTTATATGATGTGTGGTATCTGAGAGGTAGTTTATAGTGTGTGGTGTCTGAGAGGTAGTTTATAGTGTGGTATCTGAGGGGTAGTTTATATGGTGTGGTATCTGAGAGGTAGTTTATATGGTGTGGTATCTGAGAGGTAGTTTATATGGTGTGTGGTATTATAGGAGATGTGCCAACAAAGTCCTGAGTGGAATTGGCCATATATATTCAGTCACAGTTAATTTTGAATGTTTGAATTATGGATGAAGGCATTTGTGGTCCATGTCATTGGCCAGTCTGTTAATATTATTCCTGATTTTTTGATTTCATGTTTCTATCTCTGAATCGTGCCAAAAACATTTGTTTGTAATAAAAATAATAATATTGATGTTAATAATAATGTCAGATAATAATGATGTTGGTGATGATGCATATGCTGTATATCTGGATCTAACCCAACCCCATTTTTCATCGTGTTATTTATAAAGGCTCCAACATGCTTGCATGTGCCGGCCTTGGTCACCTAATGGTAGCTCCCCATGCTGCTCAATCCCTGGCAGCCTACGTATTCTGTCCTTTATCCCTGAGGTCACACTCTGTGACCTTGTCCTAGGTCTTTTTCAGTCTGCCTCTCGCAAGCCTACCCCCAACGTTTGCATATCTCACCTTCCACATAGAGTTGCCATTCCCCATTCTCTCACCATGCCCAATCCATCTCAGTCTACCCCTCCTCATCACAGCATCAATTCATTCCAGTCCCATCCTTCCTCCCAAACCATCTCAATCTACCCTTCTTCACCACAACACCAATACACTCCAGTCCCATCCTCCCTCACATCTTCCATCATAAACCCAGCCCCCCCAGGCCTCGCATTCAAGGATGCACTACACATCCACCTAATCATTGCCATTAACATATGTTTGAGCTGGCGAATATCCTCTTCCTTTACTGCCCAGGTCTCACTACCATTCAGCATTATGCTCTAACTTATGACCTGTTTTTATTATTGGGATATACAATTGTGAACTTGTGTGATGGTCGTTGAATTACTGTAGTTTAATTTGATGCGAGGTTGAACGAGGATTCCGAGGGCTGGAATGATGAGTGAGGTGTATGGCTCATTTCACTGGCCGCACTGTTGGTACTTTTCCTTCTTTTGTGCTTGCTCTCTGGCCCCTACTTCACTCCATCCTTAGGTGGTAAAAATGATGATGATGGTGGTGGTGATGGTGATGGTGGTTGTGGTGGTGATGATGGTGGTGGTGGTGGTGGTGAAAGTGATAATGATGGTGGTGGTGGTGGTGGTGAAAGTGATGATGATGGTGGTGGTGGTGGTAATGATGATGATGATGGTGGTGATGGTGGTGGTGGTGGTGATGATAATGATGAGGATGGTGGTGGTGGTGGTAGGAATGATGATGGTGGTGGTGGTGGTGGTGGTGGTGGTGGTGGTGGTGGTGGTAATGATGATAATGATGGTGGTGGTGGTGGTGGTGATAATGATGATGGTTGTGATGATGGTGGTGGCAGTGGTGGTGGTGGTAATTATGATGAGAATTGTGGTGGTGGTGGTGGTGGTGGTGGTAATTATAATGAGAATGGTGGTGGTGGTGGTAATGATGATGATGGTGGTGGTGATGGTGATAATCATGATGATAATGGTGGTGGTGGTGGTGGTGGTAATGATGATGATGATGGTGGTGGTGGTGATAAAGATGGTGGTGGTGATGGTGGTAATGATGATGGTGGTGGTAATGGTGGTAATTATGATGAGAATGGTGGTGATGGTGGTAATGATGATGGTGGTGGTGATGGTGATAATGGTGATGATGATGGTGGTGGTGGTGGTGGTGGTAATGATGATGGTGGTGGTGGTGGCTGTGGTGGTTGTGATAATGCTTTATTTTATTTATATTTTTTTAATCCTTCCTGTCCGATTTCCTGTGGGATGTAAAGCAACAAGATAATGCTAATGATATAAATATTGTAATTTGGTGTCTGACAGATGCACGCTTTTACAGATTCCTAACAAAGAGTGAACGCGCGAAGGAAAGAAAGAAGAAGGAAAAGAAGCGAAAGAAGAATGAAGAAGATGATGATAGTGATGCTTTTGGTGATGATGATGATGCTTTTGATGATGATGATGATGGTGATGATAGTGACACTGATGGACCTCCCGTGAAGAAGCATAAAGGTGCAGTGAATGATGGTGACGAGAATGATGATGGTGTTGACAACGAATCTGACATATCTGATGACGGGGCAGCAGACGATGTGACGGAGATGAATCTGTCGGATCTGGAATAATGATGTGATGCTGTTGTTGGTGAAGAAGGAGATGTTTGTACTCTAAGAACATTTTTTATCGTGGCTGTACAACACTAATAAATGTTGTTGTGTTTTATTTGCGTTTACATTCCAGTGCCTGAGTGTAGTCTATCTGTCTATCTATAGCCCGATGCCCTAATCCCGCAAAGGGTGGCCGCAGACAAAACGCCTCCAGGTCACTCTGTCACCCACCATTTGACTCCCCTCCCCCCAACTCACCCCCCCCTCCCTCATATACCTCTCAACTCCATCCCTCCACCTCATCCTTGGTCTACCCCTCCCTCTCCCTCCCTCCACCTCACCTACATACACCCTCTTAGTCAGTCTTTCATTCTCCATCCTCTCCACATGTCCAAACCACCTCAGTGTATTTCTCCTAATCTTTTCAACCACATCCACATCTACCCCACAACGTTCCTTCACTTCTTCATTCGTCAACCTGTCCCTCCACGTCACTCCACATGCTCCTCTCAAGTAACTCATTTCCACTGCTCTCACTCTTGACTTGTTCCCTTCTTGCAAGGTCCACGCCTCGCTTCCATACGTCAGGGTAGGGATCACAATACCATCATGCAGTGACTTCTTAACTTCCATACTCACCTCCCTATTTCTCATCACTGCTTTCAGTGTACCAACAACCTTCCTTCCCTGCTGTACCCTTTCACGTACTTCATCCCCCAAAGTTCCATCCTTACTCATCACACTACCCAAGTACTTGAATGCACTCACATTCTCCATTTAGATTATTTTTAATGTTGATTATCAGAATGAAGTGTGTGAATGTTGATGTATATGTGTGTGGGTTTGAGTCGGGATTCCAGGGGCTTGAATGGTGAATATATGAGTGTGTGGCCCATTTAGTTGGACAGACTGTAGATCATTTTTTACCTTCACCAAGGAGGTTATGTTTTTCACCACGTTGGTTTGTTTGTTTGACTGTCTGTCTGTTAGCAGGATTACTCAAAAAGTTATGAATGGATTTTGATGAAATTTTGTGGAAGAGTGGGCCATGGGCCAAGGAAGAAATTATTAAATTTGGGGGCGGATCCGGATCTGGAATATCCCACGCAATATCTCCAAAAGTTCTCAATTAATTTCAATGGAATTTTGTGGACAGGTGGGCCGTGGACCAAGAAGAAATTGATTAAATTTTGATGCAAATCAGGATCTGGTTCCTGATCCTTTTTAATGGCAATGGCATTGGCGTAGGTATGTACTCTTTGAGTGCTTTCTAGTATTTTATTTTTAGCCTTCTCCACCCTACTTCACCGAAGTCATAGGTGGGAAACGGGTCTGGATGATGATGATGATTAAGTACAGGTTTGCAAGTGTCAGCCATGATCACTAATGGCAGCTGTCCATACTACTCAATCTCTGGCAGCATTTGTGTTTAATCCTTTACACTGTGGTGATTTTGTAGTATCTCATTCCAGGTCATCGTGGTGCTCTATCCTCCACTTCACACTCATATCTTGTCAACCAATTTTCATCCTAAGATCTTTCATGGCCAAACCACTTTAATGTCCCCCTACACATCAATGCCTTCAATTCCCAATCAATCTCTGTTGCTTATTTGTAACTCCTTCACTCGGGGAAGCACTACACATCCATCTGGCCGTTCTAATCTCTCTGCATTCAATTTTACACACACCCTTTTCCTTCACTGGCCAAGTATCATTATGGTATAGCACCCACACCCCTCAAACACGCAGCACAAAAATTTCCCATGGTGTTAAGATACGTTTTTGGCCAGCAATATCGCTTTTTTTTTTTTTTTTTTTATGTCTGCCCATGAACATTATTCCTTCTTTCTGATTTTATCATGGCAAAGAGCAGCTTCTGAACTTTCAAATGATATATTGAAACCCCATACTTTGTCTAGTATTTTGGGTGTTTAAAATATCAAAATAGACAGTTTCAAAGTTCCCGCCCGTTTTTTATGCTCACAATCTTACGGTGCCGCGAAATTTAAATGCGAAGTATAAGGGTTGAGATAGGCGTATTAGAGAGAGGGTGTGAGCTGGGGGAAGGGCAGTGATATGGCGGGAGACAGGGCAACATGGAGGTGATTTGTTTGTGGCCACCTCATATGGGATTAAGGCGCCTGGCAATAGATAGATAGATAGTTAAGATAGATGTGTTATAGAGGGGGGGTGAATTGGGAGCAGGGCAGTGAAATGGCGGGGGATAGGGTGACGTGGAGGCGATTTGTTTGTGATCACCTTATACGGGATTCAGGCATCTGGCTATAGATAATAAGGAAAACGTCCTTCAGCGTCACGAAATAATAAGTTCCAGAAATTTTTATCGACACCTAACTAATGGCGGGGTGACGTGGAGGCGATTTGTTTGTGGCCACCCCGTATAAGGGATTGAGACGTCTGGCAATAGATAGATAGATAGTTAAGACAGATGTGTTATGGAGGGGTGTCAATTGGGAGCAGGGCAGTGTAATGGCGGGGGATAGGGTGACGTGGAGGCGATTTGTTTATTGCCACCTTGTATAAGGGATTGAGGCGTCTGGCAATAGATAGATAGATAGTTAAGACGTGTTATAGAGGGGTGTGAATTGGGAGCAGGGCAGTGAAATGGCGGGGGATAGGGTGACGTGGAGGCGATTTGTTTATGGCCACCCTGTATAAGGGATTGAGGCGTCTGGCAATAGATAGATAGATAGTTAAGACGTGTTATGGAGGGGTGTGAATTGGGAGCAGGGCAGTGAAATGGCGGGGGATAGGGTGACGGGGAGGCGATTTGTTTATGGCCACCCCGTATAAGGGATTGAGGCGTCTGGCGATAGATAGATAGATAGACCTAACACATTTGGAGACTGCCTGTGCTTCCCTCTCTCTCTGTCCCCAGGCACAGACCTTTTCACCCAGATAATATTCCTGTACAGATTCCAAAAACGCATCTGCTGAGGTATTGTGACACATCCAGTCCTCTGCTTGTTCATTTCCAGTCTGTTTGTTCATCATCCAGTCCCTTTGTTCATCATCCAATCCTATCCTTGTTCATTTCCAGTCCTATCCTTGTTCATCATCCAGCTCTCTCTCATTGTTCATCATCCAGTCTTCTTTGTTCATCATTCAGTTCTCTCTCCCTGTTCATCCAGTTCTCTCTCCCTGTTCATCCAGTTCTTTCTCCTTGTTCATCCAGTCCTCTTTGTTCATCATTCAGTTCTCTCTCCTTGTTCATCATCCAGTCCGTTTGTTCCTCATCCAGTCCTATCCTTGTTCATCATCCAGTTTATTTGTTCATCATCCAGTCCTATCCTTGTTCAACATCCAGCCCGTTTGTTCATCATCCAGTCCTTGTTCATCATTCAGTCCGTTTGTTCCTCATCCAGTCCTATCCTTGTTCATCATCCAGTCTATTTGTTCATCATCCAGTCCTATCCTTGTTCATCATCCAGTCCTTGTTCATCATCCAGTCTCTTTGTTCATCATCCAGTCTCTTTGTTCATCACCCAGTCCTTGTTCATCCTATCACACACTGTCTTCCACATCCTGCAATCTATTATCAACACCAATGCATCCTTTTGTGTACTCAATTGCTGCAGACTTTTACTTTTGGCCATGTGGAGAGGATGGAGAGTGAGAGACTGACGAGGAGAGTGTATGTGAGTGAGGTGGAGGGGGAGAGAGGGAGGGGGAGGCCAAGGATGAGAAGGAGGGATGGAGTGGAGAGGTATATAAGAAAGGGGTATGTGAATCAGGGGCAGGGCAGTGAAATGGCGGGGGGACAGGGTGACATGGAGGCGATTTGTTTGTGGCCACCCCGTATAAGGGATTAAGGCGTCTGACAATAGACAGATAGATAGCTATTACTGTACCCTTTTTTACTCTAACTTGGCCTACAAATTCCATGTCTCCACTGTAAATGCTGACTTGGTGCAGGTGATACTTATGGCGAGGATGTAGAATCGTAGCATTGTCTTCTGCCGCGGAGTTACTAAAATATGCTGCAAAAAGATAAAAGGCAAAGTTAACGTGAAAGCTATAATATCTACATTCTATCTATCTATTGCCTTAATCCCGTAAGGGGTGGCCACAAACAAATCGCCTCCATGTCCCTCTGTCCCCCGTCATTTCGTTTCTTTGCTCCCAGCTCACACCTCCCTCTCTCATATACCTCTCCACTCCATCCCTCCATCTCATCCTTGGCCTCCCCCTCCCTCTCTCCCCCTCCACCTCACTCTCATACATTCTCCTCGTCAGTCTCTCTCCATCCTCTCCACATGGCCAAACCACCTCAGTGTGTTCCTCCTAACGCTTCCTATCACATCCACATCCACACCACAACGCTCCTTCACATCCTCATTTGTCAGTCTGTCTCTCTAGTGTTACCAAAATATGCTGCAAAAAGATGAAAGGCAGAGTTAACATGAAAACCGTAACGTCTACATTCACGCGACACTATTTATCAGTTAATTTTAAAGCTGCCATCTTCAGGCTATTTAAATAATATTATGAGATTTTCCAGTTTTGTGAGGTTATGTACCGCCATTATTAATCCCCTTTATGAAACAGGCTTTTCCCAGGTTGCCTAAAATAGTCAAGTTTCGTTCGTTTTCGTTTTTGAAGGCTCCAACATGCATGCGTCGGCCTTGGTCACCTAATGGCGGCTCTCCATGCTGCTCGATCTATGGCAGCCTCCCTGTTCAGTCCCTTAACCCTGAGGTCACACTTAATGACCTTATCCCATGTCTTTCTCGGTCTACCCCTCGCAACCTCACCCCCAATATTAATACTTCTCACCTTCCTCACCCAATTATCATCCCCCATCCTCTCCACATGTCCAAACCATCTCAATCTACCTCTCCTCATCACAACACCAATACTCTCCAGTCCCATCCTACCTCTCAACTCTTCCATCGTAAACCCAGCCCCCCCGGACCTTGCACGCAGGGACGCACTGCACGGTCACCTAATCATTGTCATTTTTGTACATCTGAGCCTGTGAAGATCCTCTTCCTTTACTGCCTTACAATCACTACCATACAGCATTACACTCCTAACACATCTGTCTGTCTATTGCCAGATGCCTTAATCCCATACGGGGGGCCACAAACAAATCGCCTCCACATCGCCCTGTCCCCCGCGATTTCACTGCTCTGCTCCCAACTCTCACCCCCCTCTCTCATATACCTCTCCACTCTATCCATCTTATCCTTGGCCTCCCCCTCCCCCTCTCCCCCTCCACCTCACTCACGTACACTCTCCTCGTCAGTCTCTCACTCTCCATCCTCTCCACATGGCCAAACACATGCTGCATACAAGGATCCCTTAGCATGGAGGGAGAGCCCTCTCGGTGTCAGGAGAGGCAACAGCTCCCTGAACTTCTTCCAACCACTCTTCACTCTAGCCACAGAGCTGCTCCAGCCCATAACATGTCTCCCAAATAACAAAACTCTTCCACACACTCAAGAGACTCACCAGCAAGTTCAGTCCTTTCATGCCTGAATCTCCACCTGCTCTCCCCGACACACCGCACACATAAAATCAGCATTATCTCGCTGTCTACCTCTAATACCATTACATCTCTTATGCACCAACTTATCACAAACACTGCATAAGATGGAATTACTTCCCACGCACTTGTGGCAAATCGCACATGGCCACTCTCCCTCTTCTTTGACAGTACCGCCACCAGCCCTAGATATCATCACTTTTGTTTTATCTGCATTTACCCTTAAGCCCTTTTGCCCCATACCATCTCTCCACTTCCTAAACCTTTCCTCCGCCTCCCTTTCATTCTCTGCAATCAACACCAAATCATCAGCATACAACACCTCCCACGGGAGTCCGTTTCTAAAGTCACGTGAAAGGGCTTCAAGTACCATGATAAACAACATGGGACTCAAGACTGACCCCTGATGCACACCAACATTCACGGAAAACTCATCACTCAAATGTCCATTCACTCTTACTTGGGTGTGAGCACCCACATACATGGCCATAGCCATGGCCATAAGTACGGTAAGTAAAAGATAAATTATTGGATTGAATTGAGGTCCACAATAGAAAAATTACCTGTTTAGAGATCCAGTACTTAACTACATAGAAAGTACCGTCTCGTGAGCAGCCTGGTTATACATTAGATCTTGATACAAATGTCCCTAAACTCCTTAACATAGCCTAGAGAGGATGGTGAACTGCAGGAAGACGGCACCTTCAGCCTGCAGTCCAGTGGGTTCACAATAAGAGCCATAAGTTACAACAATAACAGTACCGTCTGTATGAAAAAGATCGATATTTTAGAATGCATTGCCGATTTAAGAGCAATATCCTTTCGTAAAATGATCGCTGAGAAGGTAAAGAAAACGAGTGGTATACTGAAGGCACTTGTTTGTATATTCTGAGGTAACTGGATCATATTTAATACTATTCAGTGCCAGCAAAAGGTATCCATATTTTTCTGGATTACATTTAAAGTGGATGAAACTTCAAAAATGTTCTAACTTCGTGTCTGTGTATAGGCAACATGGTATATCTCTTAGTATTGTTTAAGAGTGGGACTGGAAAGATGGTATTTTGTAGGCATGTCACATTAAAAAATACAATATAATAAAAGAAAGATCCATTGTCTAGTATAGCACGGTAGCAATCATCACCACCCTCATACAAACGTTGCTACAGCTGTTTAAAATCGTTATGACCAGTGTTACCAGTAAAAGATAAATCAGTGCCCAATAGAAGCAAAAACAGATTAACCATAAAACATTTAAATCAGTGCCCAGTAAAACAGATTAACCGTAAAACATTTAAATCAGTGCCTAGTCAAAGCAGAACAGATTAACCATAAAACATTTGCACATTCATATGCTAAGTCATCACAAAATAAATCAGTATGTGTCCAGCCACAGTCTATAAATTTAATATCATCATCATCCGGACCTCCTTTCCCACCCTAGGACAGGATGAGTAGCAACAATGTCCAGACTATAAATTTAGTGTCAGGTAAAATATTGTACACTTAGAATTAATAAGTCAAAATTAGAATGAAATATATATGCCACAAAAAATTAAAATAAATAAATAATATAGCATGGATCGTCACGAAAACTTCTGCAAATACTTCTCCCATACCAACCTTTTTGCATATTACACGCTGTATTTTCTCATTCTGTTTTTTATATCTACAGCTGGAATGCCTATCAAGTGAATATTAACCTGTCTAGTGTACCTTTTTGTATTTATTTATTTTTATTTGGTTTTAGGGAGCTCGTACGGAAGTGGTTGATGTGAGCACTAACGCCTTCATTTCAAAGCTTTTCTCTTAAATTCAGTAAGATCGTCCAAAGAGGCAAGAACACGGTGTAAAACATAATAATAATAATAATAGGTGAAGTATTTGCCAAAGAGGTAAGATATGGAGTGTCCTAAATACACAGGACTTTAACCTTTGATGCGTATGAGCCTTAATTCTTACACTGTGGATGTCTTTCTGTGGCTAAGTCTGTTTAAAAAGGACCTTACAATACAGAGTATAGTAAAAAGGGTATTGCACAAGGATAACTTCAGTCCTCCAATTCAAAAAACCCTCTTCAGCTGGATTATACTCAGGCAGCAGCACCAGAACGAAAATAATGTTAGGCGAGAGCGGTTGACGGTACGGAGCTTGACGGAGAGTTTGAAATTGCATTCTTGACGATCATTCATATTCTTGAGATGCAGCAGGCTTCATAGGTGGCTGGTGTTGGTTGGTACTCATGTGCTGGAAGAGTTACAAACAGATCAGTAATATCTTAGTGGTTTTGTGGGTTGAATGGCCTAGTTGGAGAGATTGTCATGCTACACAGTTCTCTCTCTCTCTCTCTCTCTCTCTCTCTCTCTCTCTCTCTCTCTCTCTCAAAGGTGACTGGTAACTCTTTAATCATCACCGGTAAATACCGCCATTCAGAGCTTAACTATAGGCGATTTATTTTCACCTGATGGAACTGGGCCACTCTCACAACTTGAAAATTAAGGCGTATTTAAATGAAATCCGTTGGCCATTATGGGGTTGGCATGAGTCTCCTTGGTTACTTTTCAAAACATCAGCGCGCCAGTCTGACTACACCTGACCAAGCTGAAAGGCATTTGGGATCTTGTTAAAACTGACAATTGTAAGCAGTTTATTTTTCTAGAATTATATAGTATTGAACGATGAGAACCTAACTTCTTGCCTTATATTGTTCTTTGTAAGGTGTTCTTTATGAGACGATTAGGAGAAATACACTGAGGTGGTTTGGACATGTGGAGAGAATGGAGAATGAAAGACTGACTAAGAGGGTGTACGTAGGTGAGGTGGAGGGAGGGAGAGGGAGGGGTAGACCGAGGATGAGGTGGAGGGATGGAGTTGAGAGGTATATGAGGGAGGGAGGAATGAGTTTGAGGGAGGGTAGTCAAATGGTGGGTGACAGAGCGACTTGGAGGCGTTTTGTCTGCGGCCACCCTTTGTGGAATTAGGGCGTCGGGCTATAGATAGATAGACATACGGGGCTCTGGGACGTGGCTTAATTTCAGAACATATATGGGCAGTTTTGGCCAACGTCTCGGTTATGTTACACGATCGGTAAACGATTACTGTCTATTTATCTATATTGCCAGACGCCTTAATCCCGTAAGGGGTGGCCACAAACAAATCGCCTTCATGTCGCTCTGTCCCCCCCCGCCATTTCACTGCCCTGCTCCCAGCTCACACCTTCTCCTCTCATATACCTCTCCACTACACAATTACAAAGTTTTTTTTTTTTTTTTTTAAGTTCCCTCGAATTAATTTACAGTGACATAAAAAATAGGTAATATTTTGCACATCTGACACATAATTAAGGCCAGTTATTTTTTTTTTTTCACTTGCAGAATAAGATACTACTTCAGCTGTACACCCTTTCCACAGCACTTCTTCGTGACTCTCACCATATTTTAGTTTTAAGAGCTTGTATCCGCTCAGTATTTAAGGTTGAGATGAGAGTTCTATGCCTCAAAGTGAAATAGAGTCAGTATAGGTAAAGTATTAAGAGCATCATATTCTTGCACGGCTTGTTATTCATTTTAAACTGTGAATTGAAATCTTAATCTGCATAGTAGATATTTTTCGAGCTGGAGGAGGTAGTTATGCCTTCATTAACCCTTTCAGTGTGGTGAAGGAGCGTTGTGGTGTGGATGTGGATGTGATAGGAAGCGTTAGCAGAAACACACTGAGGTGGTTTGATCATGTGGAGAGGATGGAGAATGAGAGACTGACGAGGAGAATGTATGTGAGTGAGGTGGAGGGGGAGAGAGGAAGCGGGAGGCCGAGGATGATAAGAAAGGATGGAGTGGAGAGGTATATGAGAGAGGGGGGTGTGAGCTGGGAGCAGGGCAATGAAATGGCGGGGGAAAGGGTGACATGGTGGAGATTTGTTTGTTGCCACCCCTTACGGGATTAAGGCGTCTGGCAATAGATAAATAGACAGAGAGCGTGGTGCTGGAGAGGGCTGCCTTTACGTAGTGGCAATTATGATATAACAAGGTATGGTTACAGAGAAGACACTACAGTTTTTACCCAAATTGGACTGTCCTCGTTTCGTTTCATTTATAAGGACCCCAGCAAACTTGCATGCGTCGGCCTTAATCATCTACAGTAATGGCGGCTATCCATGCTGCTCGATCTCTTACAGCCTCCCTATTCAGTCCCTTATCCCAGAGGTCACACTATGACCTCATCTCAGGTCTTTTTAACTTCTGCTCCTCGCAACCCCACCCCCATCGTACACACTTCTCACTATCTGCACTCAGTGTTCATCCACCATCCTCTCTACATGCCCAAACCATCTGCCTGTCCTCATTACAACACCAATACTCTCCAGTCCCACCCTGCCTCTCAGCTCCCCCATCTTAAATCAAGCCCACCCTCCTCCAAGCCTCGCATTCTAGGGCGCACTACACATCCACCTAATCACTGTCATAATCTGTACGTTTAAGCCTGCGAATATCCTCTTCCGTTACTGCCCAGGTCTCACTACCATACAGCATTACACTCCTAACACATGCCGCATACAAAAATCTCTTAGCACGGGGGGACAGCCCTCTCAGTGTCAGGAGAGGCAACAGCTCCCTGAACTTCTTCCAACCACTTCTCACCCTAGCCACAGAGCTGCTCCAGCACCACCTCCAGCACATAACATGTCTCCCAAATAACAAAACTCTTCCACACACACAAGAGATTCACCAGCAGTTCAGACCTTTCAAACCTGACAATCTCCACCTGCTCTCCCTGACACACCACACACATGAAATCAGCATTATCGCAGTCTACCTCTAATACCACTACATCTCTTATGCACCCACTTATCACAAACACTGCACAAGATGGCATAACTTCCCACGCCCTTGTTGCAAATTGCACATGGCCACTCTCCCTCTTCTTTGACAGTACCGTCACCAGCCCTAGATACCATCTCTTACCTGCATTTACTCTTAAGCCCTTGTTCCCCATGCCATCTCTCCACTTCCTAAATCTTTCCTCCACCTCCCTTTCATTCTCAGCAATCAACACCAAATCATCGGCATACATCTTCCCCAGGAGTCCAAACACCATGATAAACAACAAGGGGCTCAAAACTGACCCCTGATGCACACCAGCATTCACGGAAAACTCATCACAAATCTCCATTCACCCTTACCTGAGTGCGAGCACTCACACACATTGCCATAACCACCCTTACCAGCCACTCCTCCATCCCAAGCATTCTTACTGGCCACTTCATCCCTTCCCAAGGGAGTGTCAAAGGCCTTCTCCAAAACAACAAAAACAAAGTACAGATTCCTTTTCTTTACCATTTCCTGAAGCGGTCGAACGATGAATATGGCATCAGTGGTCCCTTTGCCTGACATAAACCCAAACTGCATCTCATCAATATTCACTCTTCTTCTATTCATACCTTCTAGAAGTCTCTCAGTTGCTTTCATTATCTGGTCCAAAAGTTTGTGCCTCTATAATTTCATAATTCCAGGGCATCACCCTTCTTCTCATTGTACACATTTTCATTTACTCTCTTTAGCCAGTCATCTGGGACAACACACTCATACATAATTGTGTTTATCAGATTAATAACAAACCCCACTCCTAAATCTCTTGAGGCCTTCAGCATCTCAGCAGTCAACCCAGACACACCTGCGCTTTTCCCATCTGCATCCTGCCTATTGTCCTGCTCACAGTAGCAGAATCAATCAAAGGCCAAAGCTCCCTGTTCTAATCAAACTCCTCATTCAACAGTTACAATGCTGTCTCCAGGCGTCTTTAATATCTCCACTGTTCACCGCTACCTTTCCTTCATCAGTCTTCACACACTCTTCTCCTATGATATCTCAGTTTTCCCTCTTCATCTGATTTGCCACCTTAAATACCATATTCTTCCTTTCCACACTATTTAGGTTATCTAGTAAAAGTCTGAGACTCAGACTTTGCCCTGTGTACCTCTTTTCTAGTCCTACCTCTTTTCTAGTCCCTTTTTTCCATTCCTGGAAAAACCTTCTTTTTTTCTTAAGTGCACCTTCTACACCGTCATCCCACCACCATGTTACTTAGTGTCTTGGTGGGGGGGGGGGGGCTTGGCCTTGTCCATCCACACACTGAAGCAGTAACTTTAAGGAGATTGCTGTTGAGAGTACTGTACTGTTCATTAAGACTTGTATCAACAGCTCCCTGTTCAGCCACCATTATACTCATCTCACTATAGAAGGCATCCCTTAACGCCCGATTTTTCAGCTAAAATATTTTCCTGCTATTTAACTTTCGTGGTGCTGGAGAGGGACATTCGTGTGATGGCATCAATATATTCAGGTGACCGAACTGCCCAGTTATGCAGTGTCTCTCAACTCCCTCCCTGTCCCCAAAAAGGAGGAGGATAAACTGCAGGAGAATGGTAACTTTATGCCTGCAGTCCACCAGGCTCACGATTCAAATGAGCCTGGGGACACAGCAGCAACTCTTTGAATAACTGATGAATTATTAGGCCACACTAAACACAGAACTTAAATTCCTCTAGTACAACAACGTCCTTTTTATTTTGCATTATTATATCCAAACTGTTTTATTCAACGTCAGTCTTCCGATAACATCAAGGGTTCTAGGTTAATATCTAAACTCTCCAGCACGAAAAGTATCTCAAAATGGCTGATGGGAATAACGCAGACATCACTAACAAACGGATAACACGACCTACCTCACTGGCCACCACGTCACTAATGCTTGCGGCCACTGTGCTTCCTGGACTTCTTGCCTCTGGGGCCACGCTGCGACGACCTTTGGCCACCCTGCGATGAACTCTGGCCACTGGAGCCTTCAGGGGACAAACTCTGGCCACTAGAATCACTCCTGGATGACTTCTGTCCATCATGGCCCGTGTTAGATGACTTTTGGCCACTGGGATCACTGTGAGAAGAGCTTTGGCCATTTTCCAGTAACTTTTGGCCACTGCATGACTTCTTATCTCCGCCCGACTGCTTCTTCGTATCTCCGCCCGCCTGCTTATCTCCACCCGACTGCTTCGTATCTCCGCCCGCCTGCTTCATAGTATCTCCGCCCGCCTGCTTCATAGTATCTCCGCCCGTCTGCTTCATAGTATCTCCGCCCGTCTGCTTCATAGTATCTCCGCCCGTCTGCTTCATAGTATCTCCGCCCGTCTGCTTCATAGTATCTCCGCCCGTCTGCTTCATAGTATCTCCGCCCGTCTGCTTCATAGTATCTCCGCCCGTCTGCTTCATAGTATCTCCGCCCGTCTGCTTCATAGTATCTCCGCCCGTCTGCTTCATAGTATCTCCGCCCGTCTGCTGCTTATCTCCGCCCGTCTGCTGCTTATCTCCGCCCGTCTGCTGCTTATCTCCGCCCGTCTGCTGCTTATCTCCGCCCGTCTGCTGCTTATCTCCGCCCGACTGCTGCTTATCTCCGCCCGACTGCTGCTTATCTCCGCCCGACTGCTGCTTATCTCCGCCCGACTGCTGCTTATCTCCGCCCGACTGCTTCGTATCTCCATCTGAGGACTTATCACCACCTGAGGGCTTCCTATCACCATCTGAGGGCTTCCTATCACCATCTGAGGGCTTCCTGTCACCATCTGAGGGCTTCTGATCATCTAAGGGCTTCCTATCACCATCTAAGGTCTTCTGATCACCATCTAAGGGCTTCCTATCACCACCTGAGGGCTTCTGATCACCACCTGAGGGCTTCTGATCACCACCTGAGGGCTTCTGATCACCACCTGAGGGCTTCTGATCAC
The DNA here is from genome assembly GCF_032717465.1 of Coenobita brevimanus. Taxonomy (NCBI): domain Eukaryota; kingdom Metazoa; phylum Arthropoda; class Malacostraca; order Decapoda; family Coenobitidae; genus Coenobita; species Coenobita brevimanus. The sequence goes on along the minus strand of NC_137036.1, from coordinate 853,441 downwards.
CACCTGAGGGCTTCTGATCACCACCTGAGGGCTTCTGATCACCACCTGAGGGCTTCTGATCACCACCTGAGGGCTTCTGATCACCATCTGATTTATCATCACCACCTGAGGGCTTCTTACCACCTGCAGGCTTTTTATCTCCACCTGAGGGCTTATCACCATCTGCGGGCTTCTTATCACCATCTGAGGGCTTATCACCATCTGAGGGCTTATCACCATCTGAGGGCTTATCACCATCTGAGGGCTTCTTATCACCACCTGAAGGCTTCTTATCATCTGAGGGTTTCTTATCACCACCTGTGGGCTTCTTATCACCACCTGAAGGCTTCTTATCACCACCTGCGGGCTTCTTATCGCCACCTGCGGGCTTCTTATCGCCACCTGCGGGCTTCTTATCGCCACCTGCGGGCTTCTTATCACCACCTGCGGGCTTCTTATCACCACCTGCGGGCTTCTTATCACCACCTGCGGGCTTCTTATCACCACCTGCGGGCTTCTTATCACCACCTGCGGGCTTCTTATCACCACCTGCGGGCTTCTTATCACCACCTGCGGGCTTCTTATCACCACCTGCGGGCTTCTTATCACCACCTGCGGGCTTCTTATCACCACCTGCGGGCTTCTTATCACCACCTGCGGGCTTCTTATCACCACCTGCGGGCTTCTTATCACCACCTGCGGGCTTCTTATCACCACCTGCGGGCTTCTTATCACCACCTGCGGGCTTCTTATCACCACCTGCGGGCTTCTTATCACCACCTGCGGGCTTCTTATCACCACCTGAGGGCTTCTTATCACCACCTGAGGGCTTCTTATCACCACCTGAGGGCTTCTTATCACCACCTGAGGGCTTCTTATCACCACCTGCGGGCTTCTTATCACCACCTGCGGGCTTCTTATCACCACCTGCGGGCTTCTTATCACCACCTGAGGGCTTCTTATCACCACCTGCGGGCTTCTTATCACCACCTGAGGGCTTCTTATCACCACCTGCGGGCTTCTTATCACCACCTGAGGGCTTCTTATCACCACCTGAGGGCTTCTTATCACCACCTGAGGGCTTCTTATCACCACCTGAGGGCTTCTTATCACCACCTGAGGGCTTATCACCACCTGAGGGCTTATCACCACCTGAGGGCTTATCACCACCTGAGGGCTTATCACCACCTGCAGGCTTCTTATCACCACCTGCAGGCTTCTTATCACCACCTGCAGGCTTCTTATCACCACCTGCAGGCTTCTTATCACCACCTGAGGGCTTCTTATCACTGGATGACTTTTGATCGCCAGCTGATGACTTTTGGCCTTTTCCAGGTGGTTTTTGTCCATTTTTAGACAAATTCTGGCCACTTTTGGACTTCTTTTTGCCACTGGATGTCTTTTGGTCACCTCTGGATGAGCTCTGGCCAATATCGGACAAATTCTGGCCATAAGCAGCGCAAGTGGATGTCCTTCTGTCCCTTCGATTCAAATTCCGTCGCCTTAAGCCTCCGGGATAGGACGTCGGAGAGTCAGGCCTATTGCCAGGTAGGTCTCGCTTTTCCATCAACATCAAGGCCTGTTCTTCGGTCATGTACAACATACCCCAACCCTCATAAGAGTAGTTGGCCAGTTTGTACAGCATGGACTTTAATCCATCATAGCACCCCTCAAGATCAGCAAACTGGTCTAAGTTGTAAATGTCATATTTCTTAGATAGATCCTCTGCCTCAGACTCTCCCGTGGCCAGCCCCTGCAGATGATCCTCTTCCCCACCTTGCACAGTCCTGCTCTCCTGCAAAGTAACACTCGTGGGATGGCTCTCAGTTTTCATACTGTAAGCTAAGACTTCACTTCTGTCCCTTAACCAAGTACTCTCTGTTTCTATTGAAATTTCAAAGCCTGCCTCTCGACCCCATCTTTTTAAACGCCTCTCGAACCTCCTCAGTTTATATAGTTCTTTTTTGAGTGCCCGAGGGTTGTCTAAAATCTCTGGCGATACGTCAAGCTTTTTCGCAGCCGTGTTCCGGTCTTTTGTGTGCCTGTGGTGCAGCTCTTGCAATCGAAGCTGTCGATCTCTCTCTCGCTGCCTTTCAGTATCAGTGTGTGGCAGCTGTGGGTGTGACTCATACACGTCTGTTGATATCTGGGATGACCCCGTGTGATCAGGATAGGTCACTGAGGAACTACCGATGGCAGGAAGTTTACGACTCTGCAAAGTAGTGTCTTCACCTGCTGCCTCCACTGACGATGATTGAAGTGGCTCACTGTCCGACACTGCAACATCCTGAGGTGGTGCACTATCCAACACTACAACATCCTGAGGTGGTGCACTATCCGACACTGCAACATCCTGAGGTGGTGCACTATCCGACACTGCAACATCCTGAGGTGGTGCACTATCTGACACTGCAACATCCTGAGGTGGTGCACTATCCGACACTGCAACATCCTGAGGTGGTGCACTATCCGACACTGCAACATCCTGAGGTGGTGCACTATCCAACACTGCAACATCCTGAGGTGGTGCACTATCCAACACTGCAACATCCTGAGGTGGTGCACCATCTGACACTGCAACATCCTCACTATCCAACACTGCAACATCCTGAGGTGGTGCACTATCCAACACTGCAACATCCTGAGGTGGTGCACTATCCAACACTGCAACATCCTGAGGTGGTGCACCATCTGACACTGCAACATCCTGAGGTGGTGCACCATCTGACACTGCAACATCTTGAGGTGGCTCACTATCCGACACTGCAACATCCTGAGGTGGTGCACTATCCGACACTGCAATATCCTCACTATCCAACACAGCAACATCCTCACTATCCGACACAGCAGCATCCTGAGGTGGCTCACTATCCGACACAGCAACATCCTGAGGTGGCTCACTATCTGACACAGCAACATCCTGAGGTGGCTCACTATCCGACACTGCAACATCCTCACTGTCCGACACAGCAGCATCCTGAGGTGGCTCACTATCCGACACAGCAGCATCCTGAGGTGGCTCACTATCCAACACAGCAGCATCCTGAGGTGGCTCACTATCCGACACAGCAACATCCTGAGGTGGCTCACTATCCGACACAGCAGCATCCTGAGGTGGCTCACTATCCGACACTGCAACATCCTCACTATCCGACACAGCAACATCCTTTGGTGGCTCACTGTCCGACACAGCAACATCCTTTGGTGGCTCACTATCCGATACAGCAACATCCTCACTATCCGACACAGCAACATCCTTTGGTGGCTCACTATCCGATACAGCAACATCCTCACTATCCGACACAGCAACATCCTTTGGTGGCTCACTATCCGACACAGCAACATCCTTTGGTGGCTCACTATCCGACACAGCAACATCCTCACTATCCAACACAGCAACATCCTTTGGTGGCTCACTATCCGACACAGCAACATCCTTTGGTGGCTCACTATCCAACACAGCAACATCCTTTGGTGGCTCACTATCCGACACAGCAACATCCTTTGGTGGCTCACTATCCGACACAGCAACATCCTTTGGTGGCTCACTATCCGACACAGCAACATCCTTTGGTGGCTCACTATCCGACACAGCAACATCCTTTGGTGGCTCACTATCCGACACAGCAACATCCTTTGGTGGCTCACTATCCGACACAGCAACATCCTTTGGTGGCTCACTATCCGACACAGCAACATCCTTTGGTGGCTCACTATCCGACACAGCAACATCCTTTGGTGGCTCACTATCCGACACAGCAACATCCTTTGGTGGCTCACTATCCGACACAGCAACATCCTTTGGTGGCTCACTATCCGACACAGCAACATCCTTTGGTGGCTCACTATCCGACACAGCAACATCCTTTGGTGGCTCACTATCCGACACAGCAACATCCTTTGGTGGCTCACTATCCGACACAGCAACATCCTTTGGTATCTCACTATCCGACACAGCAACATCCTTTGGTGGCTCACTATCCGACACAGCAACATCCTTTGGTGGCTCACTATCCGACACAGCAACATCCTTTGGTGGCTCACTATCCAACACAGCAACATCCTTTGGTGGCTCACTATCCGACACAGCAACATCCTTTGGTGGCTCACTATCCGACACTGCAACATCTTGAGGTGGCTCACTATCCGACACTGCAACATCCTGAGGTGGTGCACTATCCGACACTGCAATATCCTCACTATCCAACACAGCAACATCCTCACTATCCGACACAGCAGCATCCTGAGGTGGCTCACTATCCGACACAGCAACATCCTGAGGTGGCTCACTATCTGACACAGCAACATCCTGAGGTGGCTCACTATCCGACACTGCAACATCCTCACTGTCCGACACAGCAGCATCCTGAGGTGGCTCACTATCCGACACAGCAGCATCCTGAGGTGGCTCACTATCCGACACAGCAACATCCTGAGGTGGCTCACTATCCGACACAGCAACATCCTGAGGTGGCTCACTATCCGACACTGCAACATCCTCACTATCCGACACAGCAACATCCTTTGGTGGCTCACTATCCAACACAGCAACATCCTTTGGTGGCTCACTATCCGACACAGCAACATCCTTTGGTGGCTCACTATCCGACACAGCAACATCCTCACTATCCGACACAGCAACATCCTTTGGTGGCTCACTGTCCGACACAGCAACATCCTTTGGTGGCTCACTATCCGATACAGCAACATCCTCACTATCCGACACAGCAACATCCTTTGGTGGCTCACTATCCGATACAGCAACATCCTCACTATCCGACACAGCAACATCCTTTGGTGGCTCACTATCCGACACAGCAACATCCTTTGGTGGCTCACTATCCGACACAGCAACATCCTCACTATCCGACACAGCAACATCCTTTGGTGGCTCACTATCCGACACAGCAACATCCTCACTATCCGACACAGCAACATCCTTTGGTGGCTCACTATCCGACACAGCAACATCCTCACTATCCGACACAGCAACATCCTTTGGTGGCTCACTATCCGACACAGCAACATCCTTTGGTGGCTCACTATCCGACACAGCAACATCCTTTGGTGGCTCACTATCCGACACAGCAACATCCTTTGGTGGCTCACTATCCGACACAGCAACATCCTTTGGTGGCTCACTATCCGACACAGCAACATCCTTTGGTGGCTCACTATCCGACACAGCAACATCCTTTGGTGGCTCACTATCCGACACAGCAACATCCTTTGGTGGCTCACTATCCGACATTGCAACATCCTCACTATCCGACACTGCAACATCCTTTGGTGGCTCACTATCCGACACTGCAACATCCTCACTATCCGACACGGCAGCATCCTCACTATCCGACACGGCAGCATCCTCACTATCCGACACGGCAGCATCCTCACTATCCGACACGGCAACATCCTCACTATCCAACACTGCAACTCCCTCACTATCCGACACAGCAACATCCTGAGGTGGCTCACTATCCAACACTGCAACTCCCTCACTATCCGACACGGCAACATCCTCACTATCCGACACGGCAACATCCTCACTATCCGACACGGCAACATCCTCACTATCCGACACGGCAACATCCTCACTATCCGACACGGCAGCATCCTGAGGTGGCTCACTATCCAACACGGCAACATCCTCACTATCCAACACGGCAACATCCTCACTATCCAACACGGCAACATCCTCACTATCCAACACGGCAACATCCTCACTATCCAACACGGCAACATCCTCACTATCCGACACGGCAACATCCTCACTATCCGACACGGCAACATCCTCACTATCCGACACGGCAACATCCTCACTATCCGACACGGCAACATCCTCACTATCCGACACGGCAACATCCTCACTATCCGACACGGCAACATCCTCACTATCCAACACGGCAACATCCTCACTATCCAACACGGCAACATCCTCACTATCCAACACGGCAACATCCTCACTATCCAACACGGCAACATCCTCACTATCCAACACGGCAACATCCTCACTATCCAACACGGCAACATCCTCACTATCCAACACTACAGCATCGCGGGGTGGCTCACTGTCCGACACTGTAGCATCCTGAGATGGCTCACTATCTGACACGGCAACATCCTCGCTATCCGACACGGCAACTCCCTCGCTATCCGACACGGCAACTCCCTCGCTCTCCGACACGGCAACTCCCTCGCTCTCCGACACGGCAACTCCCTCGCTCTCCGACACGGCAACTCCCTCGCTCTCCGACACGGCAACTCCCTCGCTCTCCGACACGGCAACTCCCTCGCTCTCCGACACGGCAACTCCCTCGCTCTCCGACACGGCAACTCCCTCGCTCTCCGACACGGCAACTCCCTCGCTCTCCGACACGGCAACTCCCTCGCTCTCCGACACGGCAACTCCCTCGCTCTCCGACACGGCAACTCCCTCGCTCTCCGACACGGCAACTCCCTCGCTCTCCGACACGGCAACTCCCTCGCTCTCCGACACGGCAACTCCCTCGCTATCCGACACGGCAACTCCCTCGCTCTCCGACACGGCAACCCCCTCGCTCTCCGACACGGCAACCCCCTCGCTCTCCGACACGGCAACTCCCTCGCTATCCGACACAGCAACTCCCTCACTATCCGACACTGCAGCATCCTGGGGTGGCTCAATATCCAACTCTGCAGCATCCTGAGGTGGCGCACTATCCGACACCTCAAAATCCAGAGTTGGTTTGAGGTCTGTAGATTCCCAAGGTGGCTCAATATCCGCAAACTCCATAGGCGGCGCGATCACTAGAAATTCATGTAACGGCTCACTGTCTGTCGGTGCAAATAGCTCAGGCGGTTCAATGTCCGATAGTGCAAATGGTTGAGACAGCTCCCCCATTGCATACAGCCCAGGTGGTTCTAAATCTGATGTTGCAAATAGATCAGGTGGTGGTTCAAAAGCTGGTATCATGATTGGCGGTGGTTGTTCAGTTTCTGTTATTGCAGATTGTTGAGGTGGTTGAGCTTCTGTTATTGCTGATTGTTGAGGTGGTTCAGTTTTTGTTATTTCTGATTGCAAAGATGATTCAGGTTCTGTTATTGCAGATTGTTGAGGTTCTGTTATTGCCGATTGTTGAGGTTCTGTTATTGCCGATTGTTGAGGTTCTGTTATTGCCGATTGTTGAGGTTCTGTTATTGCCGATTGTTGAGGTTCTGTTATTGCCGATTGTTGAGGTTCTGTTATTGCCGATTGTTGAGGTTCTGTTATTGCCGATTGTTGAGGTTCTGTTATTGCCGATTGTTGAGGTTCTGTTATTGCCGATTGTTGAGGTTCTGTTATTGCCGATTGTTGAGGTTCTGTTATTGCCGATTGTTGAGGTTCTGTTATTGCCGATTGTTGAGGTTCTGTTATTGCCGATTGTTGAGGTTCTGTTATTGCCGATTGTTGAGGTTCTGTTATTGCCGATTGTTGAGGTTCTGTTATTGCTGATTGTTGAGGTTCTGTTATTGCTGATTGTTGAGGTTCTGTTATTGCCGATTGTTGAGGTTCTGTTATTGCCGATTGTTGAGGTTCTGTTATTGCTGATTGTTGAGGTTCTGTTATTGCAGATTGTTGAGGTTCTGTTATTGCTGATTGTTGAGGTTCTGTTATTGCAGATTGTTGAGGTTCTGTTATTGCTGATTGTTGAGGTGGTTGAGGTTCTGTTATTGCTGATTGTTGAGGTTCTGTTATTGCTGATTGTTGAGGTTCTGTTATTGCAAATTGTTGAGGTGGTTGAGCTTCTGTTATTGCTGATTGTTGAGGTGGTTCAGTTTTTGTTATTTCTGATTGCAAAGATGATTCAGGTTCTGTTATTGTTGATTGTTGTGGTGATTCAAGTTCTGTTATTGGTGATTGTTGAGGTTGCTGGATTCGTGGCAGTGTAGCTGGGTGAAGGGTCTCTGCCTCGGTGAGTAATGGCAGTGACGTCTCTTCCCTTGACAAAGGCGAAGCAGATTTACCTTTGTGTGGCTCAGTGGGAAGGAGTGTTTGTTGTGTCTGTGGTACGCCTGTTGTTTTTACCCTGTCGAGCCTCGTGCAGTACAGACACAGCCTTCCTTTGCACATAGAGCAGTGTGGCAGGTCCTGTTCTCTGCCGTGTATGCATCTGGGTAACAGTGTGCAGAGGGAGAGATCAGCCAAGGTGAACTGTGGAGACATCCGAAGGCGTGTAAAGGTAAATGCTGTGTGGAGGGTCGTATTGTCGGTTATCATGGGGTCGGAAGGAGAAGTGTTCTCCGAAGATGATGTCGGAGGAGGAAGAGGCTGATTGAGATTTGTTTGGAGCATTTGAGTGTGTCCTTTAGGCGGCTGTTCGCTTGGATGAGGGGTATAAGGAACTGACGGTAGTAGGGCAGCTTCCAAAGAGGCCAGGGTACTCTCAGTGTAAGACAAAGCTCCTGTATCAGTTAATGTTTCAGCAAGAGACATTTTTGTTGTTTGAATAGTTGGAATGCCTTTTTTATGATATCGTCTGTGGGGATGAAGAATATGGCGACCTGGTGGTACTTGAGCGGGATTTAAAGTGGCCAGAGTTGTGCCAGTACAAGACGAAGTTGGTGTAGTTCGATTTAATTTTATCCCATCTCTAGGAATTGATAATTGAGGACCAGGAAAGCTCATCACTGGTACTGTAATGTCACCCCAAGACACCACAGTCATATGGGAATAAGGCAAGGATACAGTATTACCTCCTGTATTTACCTGAGTGAGATTTGTCGTGTGGGTAACTTGGCTCTCTCGTATGGAAAGTGATTTGTAAGGAGTAGGAATATGAGGGGTTGGTGGCGCTGGAGTGATATTCATAGATGCCAGAACAGTCTCAGTGTAGGATGTACCAGTTGTGTATTGTCTAGTCACTTCTGGGGTTTTATCCGAAGTCCATTCAGCAGTAGCAGTCACCGTGGATAGCTCATCGTCTGAATGTGTCCTGGTGTAAAATTTCAAACTCTCTTGTATGGCCACCCGAGATAAAAACTGGAAAATAGCACGGATTCCTAAACCGTCTAGATACGTGGGTCTCACAGCAAGCCAGTTTCCAGCAACGGCATTATCTGGATCAATTGATGGATAGAGTTCCCAGTTCATTTGTGTGGTGGAGGGTTGGTTGGCAGGGAGAAGTGGCAGGGGGGACTGTAAGTTGATATCCTGATTGAACACCATAATACTCGTTATGGACCAGGTGGTGAACATCACTCCAAGCATCGTGATGACCACGGAACTGGGACAAGGCTGTAGGTTAAATCTGGATGGGGGTGGTTGGTTGTCATCCTTCTTCTTAGGTTTGGGTGGGGATTGTCTGCATATTCTGTCCATCCACTCAGAACTCATAAAATTAGGCGAACTCGAAGGAACATCAGATAACTCGTCATCGGTGTCAGTAGATTGTCTCTCTGGAGGATCGTGCTGTTGGACCTCTTGTTCTGAAATGCAAGATGGTCTGTTGAAGGAGAAGCGCGTGGTAGTAACTGTATCTCGTCCGGTAGGCTGAGATAGTTTTGTAAAAGCAACTCTTTGGCTGACCATTTCTTGTCCCGAAGTGAAAGATGGTATGTTAGACGCTGTACTCTGGCCAGCCACTCCTTGTTCCGAAGCCCAAGGTAGCGTAATGGAAGCGCCGCCTGGGGCTCCCTGTCCCAAAGCATAAGATGGCCTGGAAGCAACTCTTTCGCTTCCTTGTTTTGAAGTGCTAGGTGGCGAACTGGAATCTACACTTTGGCCAACTGTCCCTTGTCCTGCAGTCTGGATTTCAAGATTTTGGTCCCTTCGTGTCCAAAGAGATTCTAAACTGGGCTCAAGCTGGTGACATGAAGGGCAGACTATCTTTCCCTCGGTGTTGTTAGCGCCGAAGCAGTCCACACAGACGCAGTGGCCGCAGAGGAGGTAGAGCTGGTTACCGCTGAGTGGAGCTTCGCATTTGGGGCATACGTACTGCCTGGGGAGGGAAGGATTTGAGAGTTAAGTAATGAGGCACACATCAAAACGAATTTATGGCATGAATACTACTACTACTACTACTACTACTACTACTACTACTACTACTACTACTACTATTAGCTATTCATCATCATTATCATCGCCAGTCTTCATCGTCAATCATCATCATCATCGTCAGTCACCATTATCAGACATTAATCGTTATCAGTTATCATCCATCCTTACGACCTCTTCCCGAACTAAGGAAGAGGCGAAATATAATCAAAACAAGGGAAAACAGGAAAGATTTTCTGTTTTCTTTTAAATACTCACAGCAGTCGTGTTTCAGAGGAATTTCTTGGAGACTGTACATCTTCACCCGTACTGGGCAACTCCCGCCAAGTTTTTAAATCCGGTACTGTCTCCCATTTCTTGGGGGCATTTTCGCCGACTATGGTTTCGTCACTCGCATCTGATTCCTCATCTTCCTCCCGATCATCATCATCATCGTCATCATATACAACCACGGCATCATCATCATCATCATTTACAGTCCCGGCATCATCATCATCATCATTTACAGTCCCGGCATCATCATCATCATCATCATCATCATCATTTACAGTCCCGGCATCATCATCATCATCATCATCATCATCATTTACAGTCCCGGCATCATCATCATCATCATCATTTACAGTCCCGGCATCATCATCATCATTTACAGTCCCGGCATCATCATCATCATCCTTGCTTATCACTTCGTCAGCCTCCGCTACTGTCGGTTCGGTTTGAATTTCTTCGGTAGATGTCTCTCTCTCTTCCAAATTGGGCGTCCACCTTTGCTCACGCCCAGCCTCTTCATCCATAGTGCCGCTGAAATAAAGATAAAATAAAGATAAAGATAAGAATAAAGATAATTGAAATATTTACTTAAAGGTTTATGGATGAAAGTTTAAATATTGTAGGCTACTTGAAGGTCTTTATATGTGGTTTGAGAAAATGATTGGAGAGAGAGAGAGAGAGAGAGAGAGAGAGAGAGAGAGATTCCACACCTACACAACTGATCAAAACTGACTTAATCACGTATAGGTCTAGTAGTTATGTTCTGCCATAGTACATATATACAAACATTTTTATTCGTCGTTTACCCACACCCTTTTCACACCTACACTATTTATTGACAGACGCTTTAATTCCGTAAGGGGTGGCCACAAACAAATCGCCTCCATGTCGCCCTTCCCCCCCGCCATTTCACTGCCCTGCTTCCAGCTTACACCCTCCTTTCTCATGTACCTCCCCACTCCATCCCTCCATCTCATCCTTGCCCCCCCCCCATCCCTCTTCCCCCTTCCACCTCACTCACATACTCTCTCCTCGTCAGTCTTTCTCTCTCCATCCTCTCCACATGGCCAAACCACCTCAGTGTGTTCCTTGTAACGCTTCCTATCACATCCACATCAATACCACAACGCTTCATTACTTTCTCATTTGTCATTCTGTCTCTTCATGTGACTCCACATGCTCCTCTCAAATAACTCATTTCCACTGCTTTTGTGTCCTTCCAACAAGGTCCAAGCTTCACTTCCATACGTTAGAGTTGGTATCGCAATACTGTCATGCAGCGACTTTTTTACTTCCATGCTCACTTCCATATTCCTTATCACTGCTTTCAAGGAACCAGCAACCTTTCTTCCTTGTTGTACCCTTTCAAGCACTTCACCCTCCAAACTTCCATCCTTACTCATCACACTCCCCAAGTACTGAAACGTACTCACATTTTCCATTTCCTCACCATCCAGCCTCACTGTACATTCACTGACTTCACCTGTCTCAAAGACCATCACTTTACTCTTCCCTACATTCACCTTTAGATTCCGTTTCTTACACGCTCTCCCAAACTCATCCACCAAGCCTTGCAGCTCCCCTTCGTCTTCACTCAACAACACAGTATCATCTGCAAACAACAGTACAGGGAGTTTCCAAACGCTACCCTTTCTCATTAGGGCTGCTCCAACATCCACTGCCCTACCTTGTATCTCTTTTATTACCCCATCCATATACAGATTGAACAACCATGGAGACATGACACATCCCTGTTTCAACCCAACCTTCAAAGAGAAAAATTCACTTAGTTCACCATCCACACGCACTGCAGCCTTAGCACCATCATACATACTCTTCATAGCATTCGACAACTTCCCATCTACTCAGTATATTCTTAATTCTTTCCACAATCCTTGTCTATCAACCCTGTCATATGCTTTCTCCAAATCCACGAAGGCTGCATACAACTTCTTTCCCTTCTCTAGAAACTTTTCCACTAAAGATCTAAGAATATCTGATCAACACAACGTTTTCTTTTCTTAAAACCTCCTTGTTCCTATTACACTTAAGAAGACAAATGCCCCTATGATTACCACACACTTCTTTTTCCCCTTTTCCTTTGTACAAGGGAATAATTATACCTGACTTCCAATCCTCCGGGACTCTACCTTCCTCCCAGGCCAATCTGCACATCTTCCACATCCATTCTACTACTATCTCTCCCCCATGCTTCAGCATTTCACCACACACTCCATCAATTCTTGGGGCTTTCCCCGATTTAACTTTCTTCATTGCATCCACAACTTCTATCCTACTGATTTCTTCCTGTCTTCTCACCTCCCTCTTTCTCCCAGCCATTCCCCAGCCACTTATACTCGCATTACTTTCATTCTCTAATTCCTTAATGTGTTCTCTCCATCTGCTAAATTTTCTCCCTTCTCCACTAGTAATCTACCATTTTCATCTTTCACTCCCCGACTAGCTACTTTATTACCCTGTTTAACTCTCTTTACCTCTTTCCAGAACATTTTCTTACATTCCCTCCACATTACACTCAAATTCCTTCCATATTCCTCATCCACTCACTTCTTACTCTCTTACTAATCTTTTCACCTCTCTCTTCCTTTCTACATGTAACTCTCTCTTCCGTCTCTCAACTTCTTCCACGCCCCTGTTTCTCATCCACTCACTATATGCTTTCTTCTTTTGTGCCACAGCCTGTCTCACCTCTTCATTCCACCATGCTGTTCCTTGCACCCCCTTTCGTCTTCTCTTCACCCCACACACCACCTCACATGTTGCACAGATTTCTTTTGTACTATCTTGCACACACCTTCCACGTCCCCCATCTGCTCCAAATCATATTTACCCAATCGCTCCTCCACTTCCCTCTTATATTCTGCCTTTTTTCCATCCTCTTGCAACCTTTCCACCCTCCTTGTATGTACTACTTCCTCCTGTCCTTCCTTTCTCCTGTTTCTCCATTTCATTTGAACCTTGACTTTCACCACCACCAAGAGCTGGTCAGAAAGTCCACCTCCCAACCTCTATAAGCTCTTGCATCCATTACACATCTTCGCATCCTTTCATCCACACACACCTAATCATCGCCTTCCGTTCATTCAGTTCACCACCCACACACATCTCATCCTTTCATCCACACACACATAATCAATCATTGCCTTCCGTTCATTCAGTTCACCACCCACACACACCTCATCCTTTCATCCACACACACATAATCAATCATTGCCTTCCGTTCATTCAGTTCACCACCCACACACACCTCATCCTTTCATCCACACACACATAATCAATCATTGCCTTCCGTTCACCACCCACCCTTCTCATCACTCGTCATGTATACCTGTGGAACTAATATATTGTCCAGCGATAATGGGCAACACCTACATTTGTTGACCTATCAGACACATCAACAGCAGGCAAGCAACCGCCACTGCAGGGCTGTCCCGCTCAGTGAATTAATGTTCCCCTGTGGTAGACAGCGCCTCACCACAGCTAGGCGCGGGGAAGTGTGGAAGTTTGGTTCCGGAATGGACGCCGCATTTGCGTCTTTTCCCAGTTAACAAAGGCACCATAGAAGGCCCCATATCACCCCGGTATTTGGTTATATTGTTACCACCCAGCGTTATAAATGGTTTCTTGGATTACAGGAAACCATTAGCCCTGTCACTCAGTGTAGAGTCATCTGAAGTGGAGAGGAGAATAGTAAAAAAAAAAAAAAAAAAAAAAAAAAAAGCAGAAGGGAAAGAAAGAAATAGGAAGAGGAGGACAGACACAGAAAATAAGGATGAATGTGATAGAAGAAGTAAGCAGCACTACATCGAGTGAGTGGATGATGGTCACCACAACGTACCACCTCCATTTATAGAACATTGATCTATCTATAGCCCGACGCCCTAATCCCGCAAAGGGTGGCCGCAGACAAAACTCCTCCAAGTCACTCTGTCACCTACCATTTGACTACCCTCCCCCCAACTCACCCCCCCCTCCCTCATATACCTCTCAACTCCATCCCTCCACCTCATCCTCGGCCTACCCCTCCCTCTCCCTCCCTCCACCTCACTTACATACACCCTCTTAGTCAGTCTTTCATTCTCTATTCTCTCCACATGTCCAAACCACCTCAGTGTATTTCTCCTAATCTTCTCAACCACATCCACATCTACCCCACAGCGTTCCTTCACTTCTTCATTCGTCAACCTGTCCCTCCACGTCACTCCACATGCTTCTCTCAAGTAACTCATTTCCACTGCTCTCACTCTTGACTTGTTCCCCTCTTGCAAGGTCCATGCCTCGCTTCCATACGTCAGGGTAGGGATCACAATACTATCATGCAGTGACTTCTTAACTTCCATATTCACCTCCCTATTTCTTATCACTGCTTTCAGTGTACCAACAACCTTCCTTCCCTGCTGTACCCTTTCACGTACTTCATCCCCCAAAATTCCATCCTTACTCATCACACTACCCAAGTACTTGAATGCACTCACATTCTCCATATCCTCACCATCCAGCCTCACTGTACATTCTGTGACTTCATTCCTCTCAAACACCATAACTTTACTTTTGTTTACATTAACTTTCAGCTTCCTCCTCCTACACACTGTCCCAAATTCATTCACCAAACCTTGCAACTCCCATTCATCTTCACTCAACAGTACTGTATCATCAGCAAACAGCAACACCGGAATCTTCCAAATCTCACCCTCATTCATTAGAGCCACCCCCACATCCACTGCCCTACCTTGCACCTCCTTTACAACCCCATCCATGTAT
Organism: Coenobita brevimanus; assembly: GCF_032717465.1. NCBI lineage: Eukaryota > Metazoa > Arthropoda > Malacostraca > Decapoda > Coenobitidae > Coenobita > Coenobita brevimanus. The sequence continues at coordinate 838,398 of NC_137036.1, read as the reverse complement.
ATATTAAACAGCCATGGAGACATCACACAACCCTGTTTCAGTCCCACATTGAGATCAAAGAACTCACTCAGCTCACCATCATTGATACCTTCGATTATTATTACCTATGCTAACGGAGTTAGAGGAGGTTATGTATTCACCCCTGTTTGTCTGTTTGTCCACAAGATGTCTCAATAAGTTTTCAATGGCTTTCAGTAAAATTTTGTGTCTATGTGGGTTATGGGTCAAGGAAGATTTGATTAGATTTTAGTAGTGATCTGAGTTAAAGTACCGGTTCAGCACTTTTTAGTATGTTTGTCCACACGATAGTTTAAAAATTTATTGATGGATATCATTGAAATATTGTGGATATATGGGTCATGGGTCAAGGAATAGCTGATAAAATTTTGGAGGTGATTTAAGTGGTATAGGCGTTGGCGGAGGTGTGTGCTCTGCCATGTGGTTGATTTTATTTTATTTTATTTTTAGTTAACTTACCTTTAATATCCTTGACTTCAGTTTTCAGTAACAAATTTAAAATAATCCGTGGATCCCTTACGTAAAAGTCACTGCGTTTTTAAAAGAATAGGTTAAAAAGTGTCAAAACCAGGACGCGTAAAATAACAGTTAAAAATGGCTGTTTAAACCACACGGGAGTTAACGTCAAACTGAGATGGAAATAAAATAACGAGGCTGAGTATAGGAATAATAGGAATTTATTTGAAGCTTAGAATACCAAGTAGATGTGGTTCAAATTGGCAACTTTGTGATTTCTTTTCCAAACATCAGATGACGGTGTTGTGGTTTTGAATTTTGAGTGGCATAGGAGGCTTCGTATCCCCTCTTCGTTAACGATTTATTTGAATATTGCGCCTTAATATCCTCTTTGTATTTTTAGTATCGACATCGTTTTCTTCAGCAAGGGGCAGGAGGATAAATAAGAAAAATAAAAAGTAATGTGGAAAATAAGTCGCCAAAGAGTAGATGGTACGAAGCCTCCCATCCAAGAATAACAATGAAAACTTTATTATTACATTTTTAGGCACCAGAGGACAGTGGTATATTGGACAGTCTCGAACCACGAAAATTTGAGGCTTTAGCTCGCGTGTGGAAGGACTGGGGTTCAATTTTCGCACTAATAAGATTGGTGGATTCGTTGTTTTGGTCTTGGAGTGGAGAGGTATATGAGAGAGGGTGTGACCGTGTGAGTTGGGGGAAGGGCAGCGTAATTATAGGGGACAGGGCGACGTGGAGGCGATTTGTTTGTGGCCACCCTTCACGGGATTGAGGCGTCTGGCAATAGAAAGACATAAGATAGATCTGTTCACTCACTAGTACAAACAGGAATCTGCAGATAAACCAACAGTGGTGCCTATGGGGTACTGATTTGACTAGTAACCAAGGAGACTCATTCCTGCTTTATAAGTAAGACCCGTTGAAGCTCCTACAGTCACGGCGGATAGATAGATAGACTGATAGATAGACAAATGAATAAAGATAGACTGATAGATGAAGTACATAGATATTTGTTGTAATTGGGCCAGTACCGTCGCATGAAAACACTGGCTGTAATAATAGAGAGAGAGAGAGAGAGAGAGAAGTCTGTCTGGCCCAACATCACCTCGTCACAGCTAGGCGCGGGGAAGAGTGTGGAGGTTTTGTTCCCGGATGGACGCCATAGTTGCACCTCCATCCAATTAGCAGGGGCATTAGAGAGAGAGAGAGAGAGAGAGAGAGAGAGAGAGAGAGAGAGAGAGAGAGAGAGAGAGAGGCATGCCTGGACTCATTGCGTTTAAAAGACTGGAGGTCATAGGCAGAGGGAAATACAGACAGAAGAGGACAGTTCCAGAGCTGACCTGCTGCGTACATGAAGGACTGGGAGTATTAGTTATCTACCTATCTACCTACCTACCTACCTACCTGTCTACCAACCTACTCTGGAGGTAATAGGCAGAGGGAAATACAGACAGAGGGAGACAGTTCCAGAGTTGACCTGTTGCATACATGAAGGACTGGGAGTATTGCCTAACTCTCGCATTGGAGAGGAAAGGGTAGAGTGTCCTGTTAGATTTTTTTTTTTTATGTGTCCGACTCTGGGCATAGGTTTCACAGCCTGCCATCAGGGCCCAGCAGTCCTCCTACATACCATACACCTCTACATGTCACCACTTCGGCGTTAACACCCACCGTCGATATTGAATACATGCTAGGGCTGTCTCATATAGGACTGGTGTATTGGTATTAGCGGGGGTATTTTTACGACATGTCGGCGGATCTTCTGGTAGATCAGTAAAGCCTGATTTAATGAAATTCAAATCCTTAAACTGTTCCCTGCTCCAGCGGGGATTTGAACCTGCGTCCGTTAGAACGGCAGGCCACCTCTCTACCGATTGAGCCCGCTGTAATGGGGAAGGATACTTGAAGGACTGGGAGTATCGGTTAACTCTCGCATTAGGGAATTGGGGAGGAATAGGGAGAGTGTGTTGCTAAACGGGTGCTGCATACTAGCTTGTGATGTGTCTATCTTGGTGCCGTATCGCAGTGGACGCAGGCTGTTAAGGAGCGCCATTCGTCTCTGTTCGTTGCCTTCTGTAACAGTTCGGTCTTTTCGCTCGTCCCTCCTGTGCCTCCGACCAGCCCATCCATGAAAGGCTTCCTCGGTCTTCCCTTCTCTCTCTTGTCGTTGACCTTTCAAGTTAAACACACCTCCAGTCCCCTCCGTCTCATCAAGTGACTCGTGAATGTCATCTGCCTCTTCCTCATCACGCCGAGTAACTCGCTCTTCGTTCCTGCCTCTTGTAATACTGACTCCTTCGTCCTCCACTCTGTTCATGATATTCGTAAAATTCTCCTTCAAAACCACATCTCCGCTGCCTCTAGTCTCCGCTCTTCCTCCTAGTTCAGTGGCCATGATTCACACCCGTACAGAAGTGCTGAACACGTACTTTTTTACAAATCTTCGTCTTGTACGTATTGATATTTGTCGGTTGGTCAGGACGTTCCAGTGTTTCTGATATGCCGCCTTCGCTCTTCCTATCCTTCTTATGGCTTCTTGCGAGCTCCGTCCATCTGTAGTCATCATACTCCCTATGTAGTTATGTTTATCAACCTGCCTCAGCACTTCTCCGTCCACCCTCACTGTTGCTTCAGGTGTCTTCTCCTTCCTCGAGACTGCTATCACTTCTGTCTTCTTAATATTCATATGCAAACCTCTCTTCCGGCTCTCCTGCACCAGCTTCTCAACTTGCTTCTGTAGTCTTTCTTCTGAATCGGCGATCAGTACAGTATCGTCCACATATCCCTCTTCTAGTTGTTCTACGTTCCTCATAATCATTTCGCTGTACAGATTGAAAAAGTCTGGGGACATCACACAGCCTTGGCTAACACCTCTTTCAATACCACTATACTTTCTTCGCATCTGCTACTCCAACTGCCGCTTTCTGGCTCTAGGTACAGGTTCCTAATCATCTTGATGTCTTTCCGATACAATTTCAGTTCTTCCAGCATTTGTAGTAGATTATCGTGTTTGACTCGATCGAAAGGTTTCTGGTAATCTACGAAACACAAGTAGACGTCCTTCTGTACCTCGAATGCTCTTTCGGCCAATACTCTAAGGAAGAATATGGCATTTCGCGTGCCTTTGTCTCTTGTGGATCCAGACTGGCACTCCGATAGCTCGTGCTGGATTTTGTTTCGGATTCGCTGTATCATCACCTTCAGAATGATATTGGTGATCTGGCTTGTGATGCTGATGGTGCGGTGTTTAGTGCACTCTAATGTACCCGCCACCTTTGGTATGACTATAAACTCTGAAATGTACATCTGTTCTGGTATATCTCCCGTATTATATATGGCATTCGCTGAGCTCGTTATCCGATCAAAGGCAAACTCTCCAAGTGCTCGTAACATCTCCACTGATATACCATCTTCCCCCACGGCTTTTCCCGCTTTCATCTCCTTCATAGCATCCTCAACCTCCTCTTTGAGAATCACTGCTCCTTCCTCCTCGGTGTATACAGTCGTCTCATCCCTGTTTGTACGCTCCGGTCTTTCATCTTCAAAAAGATCTGATATGTACTCATTCCAGCTGTCTTTGACTTTCTTTTTCCATCGCTATGTACCCGTCCTTCTTCCTAATCGCAGTGTTTTGCTGTTGCTTCTTCTTACCAGTGACCCTCTTGGATTTTTTCGTACATTATCTTACCGTTCTACTTTCCTAGCTTCTCCATCGCTTTACATGTCTTGTTCAGTCACTCTTCCTTCGCGTTATCGTATTCCTTGTGATTTGTTCTGTTCTGTTCTCTGCATCTACCTTCGTCTCGTCCTTTGACCTTTCTTCTCCCGTCTATGTTATGTATATAATATTATGTGTATATAATGTGATTTGTCCAGAGATTTCGAAACTAATACTGTATATGTTTTCCCAGTAAGAAGTAAACAGGGGGAGATTTTGCACTGCCTTCCCTGATCACCCTGCAGAAAACAATTATAACCTCCCGCAGTGACAAACGGCGACCCCTGACGGGATTATGGCGTCTGGCTATTGATAGATAGATAGATAGATGGAAATTTTATATAAGTAAGGATTTCTTTATGAAGTTAGAACAGGACAGAGGAAGATTTTCGACCATCATTGTCAATTTGTCTATCTGTCTATCAGTCTCCAGCCATACGCCATAATCCCGTAAGGGGTGGCCGTTTGTCTGAGTTGTTTTACGGGGAGGGGCACTAACCCTCCACCAACCCACTTGCTGACACGTAGGGAACACCTATGGGTTGGTTATATGGTTACCACCCAGCGTTGTCAATGGTTTCCTGACTTACAGGAAACCATTAGGCTTGTCACTCAATGTAAAGCCACCTGAAAAGGAAAGAAGAGTAATAAAAAGTGACAGGAAAGATGGGAGAAATAGGAAGAGAGGAGGACAGAAAAAGAATGACAATGGTGAAGGAAGAAGTAGGCAGCACTACATCAAGTGAGTGGATGATGGTGAGAACTAGGAAGAGAGGACTGACAGGAAAAGTTTGACAAGGGTGAAGGAAGAAGTAGGCAGCATATCAAGTGAGTGGATGATGGTGAGAACTAGGAAGAGAGGAGGGCAGACAGGAAAGAATGATAAAGATGAAGGAAGAAGTAGGCAGCACTACATCAAGTAAGTGAATGATGATGAGAAATAGGAAGAGAGGAGGGCAGACACAGAAAAAGAATGATGAAAGTGAAGGAAGAAGTAGGCAGCACTACATCATGTGAGTGGATGATGGTGAGAAATAGGATGAGAGGAGGGCAGACACAGAAAAAGGTTAAGATGAAGGAAGAAGTAGGCAGCACTACATCAAGTGAGTGGATGATGGTGTCTAGTTCTTCCTTAAAAAAAAAATAATAATAATAAAAGAAATGTAAGTCACGAGAATATCACCTCAGGGAAGAGCGACTGGTCATTATTGCCTATTGCCTTAATTTAAACCGGAAAGAAACCTAGCCCTGGTCCCCTACGCTGCTGATGAAAAAAAAAATGAATTAGAGATAGATAGAGAATGGAATAATGTGTCATGGAGGATATAGAGTATTTTGATTATATTAAGATTTCAGTATCATCAAATCAAACATATTGGTAGGTTATTAGCAGTCGATTTATTTATGTTTGTTTGTTTTTTTTGTTGTAATCGGTATTCGTTTAGTTAATTCATGTTGATAAAATTTTTTTACATGAATAGCTGTAAATTTCTGCAAGTATGAATTTTATATAACGTGATGTAGTTACCGTGGTGACTCGCATGTACACCAATAAACTGTATTCATAAATTCCCTAAGCTTAAAAGTAATTATGTATGTGATTACTCCTCTAATACTGATTGTCTTCGCCCAAACAGATATCAAGCACTTTACAATCAAATTAGAGTGAATATTAGTAAAAAATATGAGAAACAAAACGATATGTAATCATCTATGTCTCGTATGGAGGCTTTTAATATCGGTAAATGGGTTAGGATGCTTTATAAATACCGCTCAATGCCACAGCACGCCATACTTCCGCCCTCCCCTCGACTTCCGCTCTCCCATTCACAAACACTTTTATGATCAATACTCTACTATAATTAGAGGATTCTGTTTTCTCGAGGAAGAGCAAAAACCACGGGAATGCTCTACGCTCTCCTTTTCTTGCTCTTCCTGCAAAATCAATTCACTCTTGCGATGGGGAATTGATCGTAGTTTAAGTTCGTTTGTGAATCCCGTCCCTGAATCATGCGCCAGGAGTAACAAAGAAAGTTTGTCATCTCATTTTTACCCCAAAACTGATGCGGAAATGAAACACAATATTTTTAGACACATTTGACTTAAGCGTCATGTTGTGTTTAAATGGCCCAGGAAGCCACAACAACCATTATCTTGTATTTACTTTTCGTTCCCTCGTGCTGAGTGATATGGCTCGAGGGCTAGCCATCAGCTGATGACTTTTACATTTTATCAGTGGATGTATGGCTTATCGCTCATGTCTGCTTGTCTTTGAGAGATAATTATGGAAAGTTATTCGTGCCAAGTGATATCTGTAGATGACAGATATATAAAACTGGTGTTTATGGAGTGGAAATGAAGAGTAGTACTGAAGGGGGCGAGTCTCAGCGCAGGTTCAGTGTTGCTAATATAGTATGTTATACGCTAGATCCTGGGTTACTCATTTCCATTTAGCGACAGCATTTGATGTCGAGATATGAGAAATCCAGCCGTAATCTAGAACGTTTTCAAAGTTTTGACAATATTTTATAGATCATGGCACTTTTTATACCGATTTTCAATTTTTTGCATCTAGCGATGTTTGTGAGCAAGTTTAGCAGCTTTAAATTTGGGTAGTCTGAGATTTCTAAGAGTTTTAACGATAGTCAAGTGCTTATAGCTCTAATTGATAGCAGTATTCTGTTTTTTTTCATACTGAGAGATATTATAGCTGTTTTTAAGAGCCAGTTTAGCGAATATACCTGGTGAATTTGGACTGAGGTATACCAGTGATTTTGACTAAGTTAGCTCTAGTTTAGTTACTGAGTCTAATTCAGAGTTGTTTTATGGATCTTTTGCTCTCTGTTTTTCTGAACGACTTTAGTGTGTATATATAATTTGTCATTTAGGATTTGGCAACTCTGCGCAGGTTTGAATGGAGGATCTATGGAGGAGGACGCACGTTAGAGTTGATGCCTCTCAACTCCCCAGTTATGACAGCTTTCTGAGTGATCCGTGGCCGTTGACTCGCGATCGTACATGGTGAGCCACATCCCCATCGCCAGGAGTATCCGGATCCGGTCTGGGTCCCGAGGGAAGATGGTGAAAGGTGAGAAAATAAAGGATGCTATGCTTGTGTTAGTCGAGCTGTTGCCTTTTCAACGGCACCTAGACCATTTATTTACCCCTGTTTGCCCTTTTAAATCCCCCTGGTTATTTAATCCGCGTTGAGGTAATCGCTGCTTGGGTATTTAATCGCTGTTAATGGGTTTAGTATGTGGTTATGTAGTGTGAAAAGTGTGAGGTGGTATAACGGTTCGGGGGCACCCTCCCACGCCCTCCCCTCCCCTCACACTAACAGTCATACTAACCAGGAAATTATGCACACTGACTCATACTAAGGCCAGGGTAGGGATACGTAGGCAGGAAGAACAAACACTACCACATCAGCCATACTAGCATAGCCTCTGTTACTCATACTGTTACTCATAATATTACTCATACTAACTCGCCATCAGCATTCACACTAAGGCAGGAATTTTGCATACTGGCCCAGGTAGTGTGAATCTAGAAGGGCTTTGGCTGTACTGTACTGTAATTGTACTTTATATGTGGGTTTTACTTCTATCATTGGATCACTTTAAAAGTCACACTACATACTTCAGTCTATCTATCTATTGCCAGACGCCATAATCCTGTAAGGGGTGGCCATTTGACTGAGTTATTTGTTTTACGGGGAGGGGCACTAACCCTCCACCAACCCACTTGTTGACACGTAGGCAGCACGTATGGTTTGGTTATATGGTTACCACCCAGCGTTGTAAATGGTTTCTTGGCTTACAGGAAACCATTTGGCTTGTCACTCAATGTAAAGCCACCTGTAAAGGAAAGAAAAGCAATAAGAAGTGACAGGAAAGATGGGAGAAATAGGAAGAGAGGAGGGCAGGCACAGAAAAAGAATGATAAAGGCTAAGGAAGAAGTAGGCAGCACTACATCAAGTGAGTGGATGATGGTTGCCACCACCTGCCATACTTTAGTACTGTACTGTAATCAGTTTGTGCTCATTTGTGCTTTTGTACAAGTGTGGAATTTGGCTCTTGCCTTTGCGAGTGAGTGTAGTATAATTCACATTGTACAGTACTATGTAAGGTGTCTTTGGAAGTAATTACTGGTAGTTATTTGTCTGATCAAAATTCCCATTAAAGAGAGAGAGAGCTATCTTTAACTAACGTACAATGTCCTTAACAGATTATTAGTTATACAGTCAGTCCAAATTGTATCACACCTTTAAGTTTGATGAATGAAAATAAGTGAAATGTCAGGTGACAGGGCAACATGGAGAAGATTTGTTTGTGGCCACCCCATATGGGATTCAGGCGTTTGGCAGTAAATAGATAGAAAATAAGTGAGTTCTACAGACATTAAAATCACTTACCCAGGTCACAAAAGTGATAGCAGCTGGTGTGTGATGTTTTATGTGATTGAAGCATCTGGCAGTAGATAGATAGATAGGGTCTTATTAATTACCAAGGACAGTATTTACACTTAACATCACAAGAGTCCCCATATTCATAGTGCTTTGGGCTTGTTTCAGAATGGTCTGTCTATCTATTGCCAGACGCCTTAATCCCGTAAGGGGTGGCCACAAACAAATCGCCTCCATGTTGCCCTATCCCCTGCCATTTCACTGCACTGCTCCCAGCTCACACCCCCCTCTCTCATATACCTCTCCACTCCATCCCTCCACCTCACTCACATACACTTTCCTCGTCAGTCTCGCACTCCCATCTTCTCCACATGGCCAAGTATCTCTAGGAATTACTGTCTGTCTATCATGATTTTCAGAAACAGGGAAAAATATTAACAAAGCCACATCACACTAAATCGCCCTCAAGCCCCACACTACACAAGGATAATAACAATATGGTCCTGGAGTTTCCACATCTGTACTGTATTAATCTCCCCTCACCCAGATTTTCATCCTTTTGTAGCTTATTTCACCTAGGTCAGTGGCAGAAACACAATGCTACAGCTCTGCATTCTTCCCATAGCACTTCTTCATGACTAGCATCATACTGTATTTACCTTGGCCCAGATTTTCATCCTTTTGTAGCTTATTTCATATAGCTCAGTGGCAGAAACATAGTGCCACATCTCTGCATTCTTCCCATAGCACTTCTTCATAATTAGCATCATATTCAAGTGTTAATATATTGTTACAGCTCAGCATTGAAGATGGAAAGATGGCAATTTAAGCCTAAGATAGATTAAGAAGGGTATGGTGCTTCTGTTATTGTTTTGTATTTAGTAAGCAGTCATTAATTTGTGTTGAGAATATCCTGGACAGAGTGCAGTAAAGTTTTCCTATTTTGTAACCTGTCTTGTCATGCCCAGAATACAGGGTGTAATGTTTTCCTGTTTTGTAACCATTCTGGTATACCGTATGGTATATCTTGCAAAATTCTTGAAGAGTAATATTTCCCTGTTATGAGACCAGCCAAGATTAATTTGCAAATATACTGAAAAAAGTAGCTACCGTATAAGCTTTTACTGTTTTGTAATCAGTATGGAGTGTAACTTGGGAATGTCCTGAAGAGTAAATGTTTTCCTATTCTAACTAACCTATTTTCCTATTCAGTAACTGACCCTGATTATATTTTGTTTGTCATGAGCTTCTGGTGTGTGTGTGTGTTCTTACCTAATTGTTCTTACCTAATTGTATCTTTACAGGAATGAGTCAAGCTCGTATTGTCCCGTGTCTTAGACCATATTTATCGTACATATCCTTAAATTTGTGAATTGTTTTGGCACACACTATTTCATTCGGTAGTGCATTCCATTGATCAATTGCTATGTTTGGGAAACTGAATTTCCTTACCGTACGTCTTTATCACCTCTCTTCTTATGCAGTTTTTTGCAGTGTCCTCTTGCTGATGCTTCTCCATATGTTAAGTAATCATTTATGTCTATTTTCTCCTTTCCTGATATGCACTTATACAGCATTATCATGTCACCTCTTTTCCTTCTCTCCTGTAGTGTTGGTAGATTCAGTTTATTTAGTCTTTCTTCGTAGCTTAGGTCCCTTAAGCTTGGTATCCATCTTGTAGCGGCCCTTTGAACTTTTTCAATCTTGTCTATATGCTTTTTGAGATGAGGACTCCAGACTATTGATGCATATTCCAGGGTTGGTCTAATGAATGATGTTATTATCCTTCTTAGCATGTCTTCATTTATGTATGTGAATGCTATTCTCATATTTGCAAGCAGTGTATACATGTTCTGTACCTTCTCGCTGATGTGGTCAGCCGGAGATAGTCTGTTATTGATAATCACACCTAGGTCTTTCTCTCTTTCTGATGTGTATAGGGTTTTATTTCCTAACTTATAATCCCAATCAGGTCTTTTTCCACTTTTACCAAACTTGATTACATGACACTTGTCCACATTGAATTCCATTTGCCATGTACTACTCCATTCATGAAGTTTATTTAATTCTTCTTGTAGCTCCCTACAAGAGTCTGTGCTAGTAATTCTCCTTTGTATTTTTGCATCATCTGCAAACATATTCAGATAGCTGTCATTTCCAGTGTTACTGTTTATATCATTTATGTACACTAGAAACATGATTGGTGCCAGCACCGAACCCTGTGGTACTCCACTAGTCACTTCTTTCCATGATGAGTAGTTTCCTCTTAGTACTGTCCTCATTTCTCTTTTTATGAGAAAGTCTTGCATCCAACAAAACAGTTTGCCTCGAATTCCTCCTTGATGGTACAGCTTCCATAAAAGTCTTTGGTGTGGTACTGTGTCAAAAGCTTTCTTGAAATCTAAATAGATACTGTCCACCCATCCTTCCCTTTCCTGTATTGTGTTTGTTACTCTGTCATAATAGCTCAACAGATTAGTAACACATGATTTTCCTTTTCTGAAGCCAAACTGTCTTTCTGTTATCATACTGTGTTCTTCTAGATGATTTACCCAAGCTTTTCTTATAAGTTTTTCTAATACCTTGCTTACAACACTGGTCAGTGATACTGGTCGGTAGTTGAGAGGATTTTGTCTATTTCCTTTCTTGAATAAGGGGACTATATTTGCTTTTTTCCAAATATCAGGTAGTTTCCCTTGACTCAAGGATTTCTTGAAAATTAAAAATAATGGTTTACTTAACTCCTTTGCACATTCTCGTAACACCCAACATGAAATTTCATCAGGACCACTTGCTTTTCCTCTGTCTAATCTACTTAACTCCTCCTGTATTACTTTTTCTGCTATTTGTATATCTGGTAGTATGTGTGGACATGCGTGTTCCACATATTCCCTCTCAAAATTGTTTTCTTCTGTAAAAACTAATTGGAAATTCTTATTTAGTGCTTCACAAATATCTTTCTCGTGTGTATAAGTGATTCCCTCGTCCGTGATGGATTGTATTATATCTTTTACTTTGGTTTTGTTTCTGATATAGCTGTAAAACAGTTTTGGTTGATCACTACTTTTATTTATTATATCCTCCTCAAACTGTTTTTGGGCTTCTCTCCTTATTCTTGTATAGTCGTTTCTTGCCTGTTTGTAATTATTATACGCCCTTTCACTATTGTGTCTTCTGTATCTATTCCACAACAAATCTCTTCTTTCTTTTGATTTTTTACATTCTGTATTGAACCATTTCTGTATTTTCTTATCTGCTTCTTTGTGCTGTGGGATGTACTTCTGGACTCCTATTTCATAAAATTCACAAAATTTTTTATATACAGCAGTTAAATCTTGTCCTCTCAGCTCATTTTCCCAATCAACTTCTAAGAAATACTTCTTTAGGTCTTGATAATTTCCCTTTTTATAGTTTAGTCTCTTTTTGTAACTGTCATTGCTGTTTACTGTCATATGCTATCCTGAAGTTATAATTTAGTACTGCATGATCGCTTTTGCCGAGTGGAGGGTGATATATTAAACTGTCAATGTCATTTTCTTGCCTAGTAAATATTAGATCTAGCACTGAAGGTACATCAAGTCCTCTTTTTCTAGTGGTTTCCCTCACATGTTGCGTTAAGAAAAACTCTTGTACGAGATCCAGGAGCTTTTGGTCCCAACAGCTTTCTTGGCTATTTATATCTAGAGTATTCCAATTTATATTTGTATTGAAATCCCCAGTTAGTATAATTCTTTCCGATTTCTCTTCCATTTTATGTAGCAAGGATCTTATACTCTGAATTGTACTCTCTGCCAGGTCCTCATATTCGTCTCTTTCCCATGTGTTTGATCTGGGTGGCATATACAAATTGGCTACAATTACTTTACCTTCAGATGTGTCGATCTCTACTGCAATCAGTTCTACTTGTGATGGTATATCTAGGTTTATTTCCTTGACTTTTAGATTTTTCTTAGTTAATATTATAATTCCTCCTCCTTTTTTTAAGTTTCTGTCTCTTCTCCATATATTGTATTCCTCTAAGTTTAGTATGTCATTGGATATCCTTGGTGTTAATTTTGTCTCAGTTAGGCATATTATTTGTGGTTCATTTTCTCTGACATAATCATTCATCTCTAGTAATTTAGATACCATTCCATCCACATTTGAGTACATCAATTTTATCATCTTGTTTATATACTTGTCATGACATGGTTCTACTAACTTCCTCCATGTCATGACAAGTATATAAACAAGATGATAACATTGATGTACTCAAATGTGGATGGAATGTGTGTGTGTGTGTGTGTGTGTGTGTGTGTGTGTGTGTGTGTGTGTGTGTGTGTGTGTGTGTGTGTTTATAGCTTGGACCCAAAGAGGACACATGTCATGAGTGAGAGAAATGGAAATGAGCTAGAGAGGATTATGTGGAGAGAGAGAGACAGACAGACAAACAAGGGTGTTGATGTGAATGTGGTTGAAAAGTATTAAGTGAAATACTTGTGAGATAGTTCGGCCGTGTGTAGAGGATGGCGATTGAGAGACTGGCTAAAAGAGTGTATGTGGGTGAGGTGGAAGGGGGAGACTGGCTAAAAGAGTGTATGTGGGTGAGGTGGAAGGGGGAGACCATGGATGAGATGAGGGATGGAGTGCAGAAATACAGGGAGGGAGTGTTGGAGGGAGGGGAGGCAAATGACAGAGGACGTATTGATGTGGAGGTGCAGTAATTTGTTTGTTGCCACCCCTCATGGGATTAAGGCGTCTGGCAGTAGGTGGATGGATAAAAGAAATCATTGTCTCTTGTTCTGTTGGCATTTGCACTTGGATTATATTATTTTGGTTATTTATGCAGGTTAGGAGAAATACACTGAGCTGGTTTTGCCATGAGAGGATGGAGAGTGAGGGACTAACTAGGAGAGTGTGTGAGATGGAGGGGGGGGGAAGCTGAAGATGAGATGGAGGGATGGAGTGGAGAGGTAGCCATGTGGAGAGGATGTTGAGTGAGAGACTATCTAGGAGAGTGTATGTGAGTGAGATAGAGTAAGGGGGGGGGGAACTGAATGAAGATGGGATGGAGTAGAGAGGTATATGAGGGTTGGGGGGGTGTAAGTTGGGGGTAGGGCAGTGACATGGCAGGCAATGCATTGGCAGGGGACAGGGCGAAATGGAGGCGATTTGTTTGTGGCCACCCCTTATGGGATTAAGTCATGTGGCTCTAGATGGAGAATGATATGTGATGGAGGGAGGACATTCAGTGGTGGAGAGGGTAACATGGAGGGGATTTGTGTGTTGCCTCCTCCTCTGTGATTAAGGAATGTAAATGTAGATAGATTTTCTCCCTTCTATATGTGTCCTGACTCAGTGCCTTTATCAGCTTGTTTCATATTTCATTGTTATCCTGCACTTTATTTTGTAGTGATATTGGCCAGTACTGTATTTTCAAAGGGTGAGGAAGCCTACTAACACCTCTTTCTCGGTGATTTATTTTCCATGCTATACCTTACTGTTCACTTGTATCATATTTAATCCTCTTGTGTTATCAACATAAATTGCATAAATAAGATCAAAACAGCTGTTGCAATGGCACATACAGAAGAGGAGAGTACCGTATATGTGAGTGAGATGGACGGGAGGAGAGGGAGAGGGAGACTGGGAATGAGAGGGAAAATGTGTTAGGGAACATCCTTTTCCGATGAGAGTATACCGGTGTTTGGTATTGTCTCATCTCTATCAGCATTACACTGGTCATTTTTTCTTTTTTCTCCCAATAATTGTTTTTTATTTTCTTTTTACCTTGGTCAATACTGTATCTACATTCTTCCTAATTCAGTGTTTTCCTTCTTTGACTTTCGTGTGCTTATCATCATCATAGTTATCCATTATTGCCTGCTCTTTTACTTTTGTATCTATCTATCTATTGCCAGACGCCATAATCCCGTTGTAATTCATTTATTATCCACATCTCTTTTTCCTTAATAGTGTAGGCTTTTGTGTGTGTGTGTGTGTGTGTGTGTGTGTGTGGCCCATAGTCCATATCAGCTTTTTTTTCCAGTCCCATGTCATATACTGATATTTTCATTCCTTTTCGTTTTCGTTTATAAAGGCTCCAACGTACTTTCATGATTCATCCTTGGTCACCTTATGGCGGCTTTCCATGTTGCGTGTTCTCTCTCTCATTAATCTTTGTAGTACATCGACATTTTTGTTAATAGGTGCCAGGCTCTTACCACCTCTGCACAGTACTACACAGCCAAGGGGAAAAATGACATGCTGAAAGGACTGGTGGACATTTACTTCTAATCCTTTAACTCTGAGACAGGCCTACAAAGCTGAGTAAATGGTTTGGTGGCAGCAGGAATAACGCAGACATTATCTTAGTGAGATATTTGGGCAAACATTACAGCATAGAGAGAGAGAAAGAGAGAAAGGAGGCATGGATTCGATACTGGTAGCCTATTCCCTGGAGTGCAGCAGTCGTGCATGTCACAAATCACGCTGCTTCACTGCCATAACCAACTATCCATCATGAGTACGTCTTAGGGCCACGTCATTCAGGTCTGGTATTACAATATTAGTACGGATGTTTCTAAGTGGAGTCTGAGGGAACATCAGTAAGGTCTGTTTTGGCAAAGTTCAAATTGTCCAAACTGTACCCTGTGTAGCTTGGTTTGAAACTCTTGTCCTTTTGAACAGCACACCACCCTAACCTCTTAGCCTCCATCTCACCCTTACCCATATTAGAGTGTACCTTACTGATAAAGAAAAACTCCAACCACTTTTCCCAAACTCGTATGGAGAGGATGGAGAGTGATAGACTGACGAGGAGAGTGTATGAGGATGAGGTGAAGGGGGAGAGAGGGAGGGGGAGGCCAAGGTTGAGATGGAGGGATGGAGTGGAGAGGTATATGAGAGAGGGGGGTGTGAGTTGGGAGCAGGGCAGTGAAATGGCGGGGGACAGGGCGACATGGAGGCAGTTTGTTTGTGGCTACCCCATATGGGATTAAGGTGTCTGGCAATAGATAGATAGATAGATAACTTTTCCCAAACTCACATATGATCCACACCTTTGTATTTCAGGCAAGAGGCGTACAAACCGCAGCAGCAAAGATGAAAATGCGGTGGTGAGTCACAGGGACGGTCCAAAGGGGCCCAAGGACTGCCGGCTGGAGACCAAGGTTGTGAATGGGGCGGTGGCACACAGGAAGGCAGGATGCACAACGCGGGAGAACAAGATGACCAACTATTTTTCTCCATCAAGGTACACTTATCCCACACTGATAATGTTTAACACTGGTATTGGTAGTAGTAGTAGTAGTTGCAACCCCAGACTTGTGGATGTTAACCTAGTGGAGAGCTGGATATGTGAAGGTAAAATGGTACTTTCAGCACTCAGGGTGTATTATGGCTCCGACGTCAATAAGTTACATGTAGCTCTAAGTTAGGTGGAGTAAAATATGGAGTTGTGTTGACCGTCAGAGGGTTTATGGGTCTTCAGCAAAGAGGGAGGCAGGATATACAGCTTGAGAGAACAAGATTTCTAACTTTTTCTCCATTGTAGCATTACTATATTTTAGTGTGTTTGTGGTGTGTGGAAGGTTGAACACGTAATAGCATGTTGCTTTTGGTAAAACTTATAAGGGCAGTCTGTGTTGACTATTGTTCCTTCGTTATCTGATGCTTGACATGATTTCTCTTTGATCATGCAATGCCACACTGGGAACATGACGTTGTTCTTACCTTAAATATATATAGACTGTTGTAGCCTACCCTCAGGCCTGTAATGTTTTTGTTATTGTTGTGGTCCCAGGCTCATCTGAATGTGAACCTGGTGTAGTACAGCCACAAGTCATCATTCACCCACAAGTCCACCATCCTCTTGTTAGGGGATAGGGAGGGAGGTGAGGGACTTGTGTAGAATCAAGCATTGGAACTGCCTCGTACACAAAGGTGTCCCTCTCTAGCACCTGTTACACCTGTAAAGTGATTGTGTGGGATTGACTGGTTTGTGGTACTGATACATGTTTTGCCTTGACAGGTCTCCTCCAGTAGGGGATGATGCAGAGGTGGAGGACAGCAGTATTACCAGTATTGACGGCAGCTGCAAGATGGAGCCAGAGCCGACCCACGCCCAGCTGTCTCGCACGCTGCCCACCTCTGCACCAACCACCCCAACCAAGCACATGAATGGCCACCTAGGAGGGTCCCCTACCAAGGCTCCTAACCAACTAGGAGGGTCTCCTACCAAGGATGGTGTGCCAACACCCCCCAAACGCACAGTGTGTACTCGCAGCCAGGCACTGAAAGAGTTACAGCTTCAGAGCTCACCCTCGTCCCACCCTGGGGCCACCAACAACGGCCTGGCATTGGCCTGTCCAGTGCATTCCCCAACTCCCTCGTCTAATGCGGAGTTTACCGGCTCCCTCTCGGCTCCCAACACACCCACGTCCTCATCCACGTCTACCGGTGTGGAGGATGGCTCTAGCCCACACACTGGACCTCCCACCCCACACAAGATTCAGGTACTATATTCACAAACTTTCTCGGCCTTACCAGCCCCATTAGGTATAGTTAGAGACAAAAGATTTATTACCATTTTGCTTTTTAGGCTTATGACACTTACCTCCTTGATGCACCACATCAGAGAGTCATCTAGAGGCAAAGAAGCGTACAAATGCATGTAAGCCAACAGAGGGAAATGAGGAATAAAAGGGGTGTATTAGTAGGAGAACTTTTGTCTCAGCCTGTACAATGGTACAGTATATTATGAATGTGTTTATGTATATATGTATTAGTTGTTTATTGATATATTTATTCATTTACAGTAAACTCTCAATTATCTGGCGTAATTCAGCCAAGCTTTATGCCACATATTGTAAGACACCAAATATTCCATCTGGTCAGTATTTGGCACTGAGCTGGATATTGCATCATCCATCTCAACAACCTAGCCTAAAAACTTTCCTGTGAGTTAAAGATGAAAATTAAGCATAAAATACAATAAAGTAATGATAAAACCCAGTAATAAAGTGCTGGTTGGCTGCCATTTACAAGCCGGTTGATATACCTCGATGGCGGATATTGCGTTGGGCCAGATATTGTGACCGGATAATTGAGAGTTTAGGTATTTCTTGCTGCTGGCAGATGAGTATATGGTTTAAGAAATGCAAAGATGATTAAGTGTAGTGGAGAGAGCAAAATGAAGTGCTTGTTGGAAGTATGTAAGAAGGCATGGATGAGGGAAACTGTGTGAGTGAGTGGGAAATGGCCATGATTGTACCCCTGTACAAAAATAGAGGTGTGCAAAGTGAGTGCAAGAATTATCGTGGCATAAGTCTGTTGAGTGTGGTAGGGAAGGTACATGAAAGAATTAGTATGGAGAAAGTAAGAGAGATATCAGAAGTCCTATGAGTGACAAAGAGGGTGGCTTTAGCAATGGCAGAGAATGTGTGGATCAGATATTTGCAGTGAGGTAGATGTGGAGAAGGCTTGTGAGAAGGACTATAAGGTGTTTATGGCATTTGTGGATCTGGAAAAAGTATATGACAAAGTAGACAGAGAAGGATTATGGAAGGTTTTGGTCATGCACGGTGTAGATGGTAAGCTGTTAGGTGCCGTCAAGAGTTTTTATGATGGTAGTGAAACATGTGTAAAGGTAAGTGGGCATCTAAGTGAATGGTTCACAATTGGTGTGGGCGTACAACAAGGTTGTGTGATGTCCCCATGGTTGTTCAATATATATATGGATGGGGTGATGAGGGAAGTAAAAACGAGTAATGGAGAGAGGGATGGTGTTGGTAATGAATGGTGATGGATGGAATATCTCATATTTGATGTATGCTGATGATGCAGTGCTACTTGCAAATCCTAGACAAGAGCTCGGTAGACTAGTGCAGAGTTTTGCTGATGTCTGTGAGTGTCGTGCCTTGAGAGTAAATGTAGATAAAAGTAAAGTCATGGTTATTGAGAGAGAAGGTGACTCCGAGTGTGATGTTACAGTGAATGGAGAGAGACTGGAATTGGTGAGAGAGTTCAGATACTTGGGTACAGTGACAGAAAAGAGGAAAATGTGCAGAAGAAGCTGAAAGTAGAATGACACAAAGAAGGAAAGTAGCTGGTGCTATGAAGGCCTTGATAAGAAACAGAGGCTTGAGTGTTGCAGCTGCACGAGGCTTACATGAAGGAGTGTTAGTGCCAACTTTATCATGCGGGTGTGAGACTGTTGTGTGGCATGAAAAGTCAAGAGTAAGAGCAGTGGAAATGTGACTGTTGAGGAATGTATGTGGAGTACAGAGAGTGGATAGGATACAAAATAATGAGATTCATGAGAGATGCAGAGTGGGGAAGCCTGTTGACACCAGAATCAAAGAGAGTGTACTCGGATGGTATGGTAATGTGGAGAGAATGGACAACGACAGAGTGGTGGAAAAGGTATATATATCTGAGGACATCTAAAAGAGGAAGGAGGCGAGGTAGGCCAAGGAGAAGGTGAAGGGATATGGTGAATGAGTGTGTGAGGAAGAGAGGTATGGAAGTTGGTGAGGCTAAGGGACTGGCAAGAATCTGAGCTCTTTGGATGAATTTTGTGGGGAGAAATGCATGACCAAGGATTTGGCACCCCTTTATAACATGACAGTGGTTGGATTGACTATCAGATAGGTATATGTGAAGCAAAAATGCGTGGTGAAATCTTTTGGCCTATCAGATGGAGCCAAAATTCTGTTGGCTTGAATGATGAGTGAATGGAAGCGTGGCCCATTGCTTTGGGCAAACCTTGACTGTCTGGACGCTGCTACTCCTCACCCTGCCCTAGGGTGGGAAGGGAGGTCCGTGTGATGATGATGATGATCTAGTACAGAAGGAGGTAAAATCTCCATTAATCATTTTATTTTGATACAGTAAAACCTTGCTGAAGGTTGCCCTTCTCCTCACTTTTTTCCAGTTCACAATAAAGTATTAAAGGTCCATTGGTACTTGAAGACATGATTGGCCAGTTGCCTCCAAGTTCCAGCACCAAGTGTGTGGAAAAAGTTGCCCTTGTGTTTAGAACATACCCTTGACTTGTATTGAGCTCTGCCTGTATTCAGAATTCACAGTTATTACCACCACACTGTTATTCAGGTTTGGAAATGTCACAGTTATTACCACCACACTTATTTTTCAGGTTTGGAAATGTCACAGTTATTACCACCACACTGTTATTCAGGTTGGGAAATGTCACAGTTATTACCACCACACTGTTATTCAGGTTGGGAAATGTCACAGTTATTACCACCACACTGTTATTTTTCAGGTTTGGAAATGTCACAGTTATTACCACCACACTGTTATTCAGGTTTGGAAATGTCTCTCACCCTTTCATATCCCCCTCCCCCCAGCTCGACACTTTCATTCAACTTCAGGGGCATTGTTACAACTAAAGGTGTTAGCCATCATTAACCCTGACACTATATGGGACCCTTGTGAGCTGGATGGATATGGCTCGCGATATCAGTAATAAAATAGACATTACAGAAGTGATGGAGAGTGATAGCCTGCCCTTGGCCTTGTATACCTCAGAGGATGATATGGGATTGGCTGGTAGGATTGTAAACTAAAAGGAGTAGTAGTAGTAGTAGCTGCTCATCTGAATGTGAACTTGGTGGACTCCAGGCTAAAGATGCCCTTCTGCTGCGGTACACCTTCCTCTCTTCTCAGGGCTGTAAAGGAAGGCAAGGGATGTTTCTATAACCAGGCAGCCATGCTATCTGGTTTGATCAGTGCCACCACATGAAGGCATCCCTCTCCAGTACATATAAGAATGATCGTAAGTCCCTCTGTTACGGATTTTCACGAATTGAGGCTGCCTGTAATCCGGTGTGTGTGTGTGTGTGTGTGTGTGTGTGTGTGTGTGTGTGTGTGTGTGTTCCCTCTGTTCACTGTCTGGGGAGGTGAAAATAACAACCATGTACCCTGCAGGCTCTGAATGAGGAGAGGTTACGTCTGGACTCTCCTCTCTCACCCTCCACAGCCCTCTCCAAACTCAAGCTTTCACTCATACCAAAGAAACTCACATTCAGTACCAAGACCACCAAAGCAAGGAGAAAGTAAGTACCAGTCACATTGTAGCTGATACTGCGTGTGTGTTCTAACCTGACAAAGATCCCACACCCAATTCAGCTCAGTTGATGGTCAGGTGTACAGTAGTCAAATTGAAGTATTAATTTGGCAAGTAACCAAGGAGACTCATTTCTACCTCATTAGGAAGACTTATTTAATTTCTTGCAACCACGACTTGGTTTTTCCAGTGATATTTTGTGACCTCGTTCCCGTTGGTGAAAATAAATCCTTAACTGCATTATTAGAAGAATGTTTTTTATTTGTAGGGCGTCTCTTTGATTTTTCAGTTCTTACCCAAGGACAGAGTGGATGTAGATGTGGTGATGAGTTTGAAGATGAGAGAAGGTGTGATAGTCCAGGTAGAAGGTGGTTAAATATTGAAGATGAGTGTGTGAGAAGCAAGGTTTGGAAGTTGATGAGGATGATTGAATTGTGTGGATGTGTTATTTATGGAGGAGCATTTGATAAGGGTTTGGTATCCCTATTGTAACTTGATGGAGTGACTTATCTGGTTGGTATGTGTGAAGTGCTTTTAGCCAGTAGAAAAAATTGCCAGAGGAAATAAGTAACAGGTGGTTAGACTTGAGCTGGAGCCAGGATTCTGAGGGCCTGAATGGTGTGTGGACGACTGTGTGATGTGTTTCACTGGGCATGCTGCTGATAGTTCACC
Organism: Coenobita brevimanus; assembly: GCF_032717465.1. Taxonomy (NCBI): domain Eukaryota; kingdom Metazoa; phylum Arthropoda; class Malacostraca; order Decapoda; family Coenobitidae; genus Coenobita; species Coenobita brevimanus. The sequence continues at coordinate 817,037 of NC_137036.1, read as the reverse complement.
CACTTCTGCACTTTCTCTTTCCTTGTTTCTGGATCGTACCTCAACCCTTATTTCAGGTCGTAATGAAGGTCAGGGTAATGATGGTGGTTCATAGGTATCATTTTTAAAGGCCCCAACGTGCATGCATACATCTATCTTGGTCAGCAAATGGTGGCTTTCCACTCAGCTTGTTCTCTGGCAACTTTGTTATTCAGTCCCTCATCCATGATATTACACTCTGTGACTCTGTCCCAGGTCTTTTTTGGTCTGCCTCTTGCAACCCTACCCTCAATGTTCACACTTCTCACCTTCCATGCCCAATTGTCATCCTCCATCCTCTCCACATGCCCAGACTATATCAATCTACCCCTCGTCATCACAACAGCAATACTCTACTGTACAGTCCCATCCCTCCTCTCAACTCATCAGTCATAATCATAGCCCCCCAAGGTCTTGCATTCAAGGATGCCCTGTACATCCATCTAATTGTCATTTCTGTACATACGAGCCTACGAATATCCTCTTCCTCTACTGCCCAGGTCTCACAGTCATACAGTGCCATAAAGTGATCCATGTGTTTGATGGATATGTGAGTAATTCAGTGTGTTGGTGTCTTTTCACATAACATTCATGGCTTTACCATGTCTTAAAATAGGTAGATGTGTAAGTACACTGTTCAGTATATGTCTTTTCACACATTCCTGGCTTTCCCTTGTGTTAGAATTGATGGATGTGTGAATAGCATATATGTCTGTCTCTATGTGGATGTGATAGGAAGCGTTAGGAGAAACACATTAAGGTGATTTGGCCATGTGGAGAGGATGGAGAGTGAGAGACTGATGAGGAGAGTGTATGTGAGTGAGGTGGAGAGGGAGGGGGAGGCCAAGGATGAGATGGAGGGATGGAGTGGAGAGGTATATGAGAGAGGGGGATGTGAGCTGGGAGCAGGGCAGTGAAATGGTGGGGGACAGAAGCAACATGGAGGCGATATGCTTGTGGTCACCCCTTATGGGATTAAGGCGTCTGACAATAAATAGATAGACAGTCTGTCTCCATGTGGTATTTCCTGTCTTTGCATCCCCTAGATTGCCAACCCAGACAGGCAGCAGAGCAACAGCACAACCTAAAGCGGAAAAAAGCAGCAAGCAGGCTCCAGCAGCGATGGCAAACGGGGAGGCCAAACCCACCCAGCGCAACACACAGATGACCGAGTTCTTCCCCATCAGGAGGTCCGAGAGAAAGCCAAAGACAACACTACTGCAGGAAAGACAAAAGGAGATTGAAGAGAGAATAAAAAATGGAAAGGAAGAGGGGCTTACGGTAAGATAGTATCGGACACACTGTTAGCCCATTCTATCTTGTCCTTTATTTATTTATTTATTTTACTTCATAACAGTTTTATTAAGTTTTGGAGAGGTCTTACATTGTAGAGGTTATATACGGTATAGCTTACTCATCCCTTCAGTACGTGAGGTAACCCCAAGTGTTGACCAGAAGCATCGGAAGTTTGCAAGAATAAATCAGTAAATGCCAAGTAACACGTCAGAAAACCAAAGATGACACGTACTGCAAGGACAGTTCATGAGAGTGAGGAGAAATAATACATCATCATCATCATCACCATCATCATCATCATCATCATCATCCTGCCTCTTTTTTCCTGCCTACAGGTGGGGGTGAGGTAGGGTACAGAAGGGCAGGAAAGGGAGAGAATGCAGTAGTGGAAGATCATATTGTCAGCTTCCGATGAAATGGGTCACACATGCATGCACTCACCATTCACATCCCCTGGAATCCTGTCTTCACTTGATGGGTACAACTTATTCCATACATAGCTTCACATTCATCTGCCTGATAGAGTCAATCAGATGTCTATTGGATTCAGATGGGGTGCCAGTCCCTGGTCATACATTCCTGCACAAAATTCATCCAGCTAGCTCTATCCCTTGTCAGTTCCCCAGCCACATCTGCTTTCATGACTCTCTCACACTTATTTATCTTTTTATATATTATAGTACTGGATGTATTATTTTAACCTTTAACGCTTGACAATGTGTTTTTTAAAGTGTATTTTTCCTACCTCCTGTTAATTTTGATGACATATCCTAGTGTACAGAATATGTTGTATTATACATATGCTTCAGGGCTGTACATTTGCTGTGCGATTTTTCAAAGATAAGGTGGTTCTTTGTATCTCATTTTGATAACTGCATCTTGGTGTATGATGAACATTAAGCTGTAGTTGTGGTTGCCCCTTATGGGATTTAGGTGTCTGGCAGTAGATAGACAGATTGCTAGATAGATAGTCACTGTTAGTGTCTAGATACTCAGTTTAATTATCATTACCTTATCAGGTGAAACACTTTGGGGCCAAAGGGCGTGGTGTGGTGACAACAAGAAAGTTTGCCAAAGGTGAATTTGTTGTGGAGTACATAGGAGACCTTATTGATGTGAGGGAGGCTAAGGAGAGGGAGAAGAGGTATGCACTGGATGCCACAAAGGGATGCTACAACTACTATTTTACACATCAAAATCAACAGTACTGGTAAGTGGCAGCATTATTGTAGTCACTGTATGGTAGTATAGGACAGTGTGATGCTGGAGAGAGAGACATCACTGGCTGGCAGCATTGTGACCAGGTGGCTGTGTTGCCTGTTTATGTAGAAACCACACAGCTCCCTCCCAGTCCTCTGAAAGGAGGATGGTGGATTACAGAAGGACAGCTTCATCCTGCAGTCCTCAGGGTTAACTGCAGATGAGCCTGGGGCAACACTAACAATACTGTGCCAGTCATGAAGGGGGTCAGAAGTGCCTGGCTCTTGGCTACCATTGGCCTGAGATGCACTACCATGTCATGTGTAACTGTGTTTGGTAGCCGGCCACATAATCAACATTTTTAGGTAGGGAACTCAGCCAAAATGATGACACACGGCAGTACAAGTCTTATGACACATCTCGGGCTTCTTTTTGTGAATAGTTTCCTTCAGGTGTTGGCAAACTGTTAGCTGGAGATAGATGAGAGAAAGGGTTGGTTGGTGTGTGAGATCTGAGTGACTGGTTGGGATCATCAGCACCCGGCCGCAGTTGGATGCATATTGTGCTGAGTACGGTACAGCCATCATACAACGCGAAACGGGTTATGCAGAACCTTGTATTGAATCAAATTTGTGCTAAAATATGACGTATATTTACATGTAAAATAGGGGTTAGGTTCTAGGAGCTCCATATTATTCTGTAAAAACATATATAAAGATAGGTTATTATAATGTCTGCCTTAAGACACCCGTGGCAGTGTGCTTACATACAATCTTGCCGACTGGACGCGTCTGTGCATCCTAACCTGCCTAAGAAGTTTTGCCTCCCAATACTCCCCATAATTTTAACCACCAAGGATTGCCGCTACCCTTAACCCCTCCAATACCAACCAGGCAAAAACTTCTAACCTAATCAACACGTAAAAAATTGCCACCCAGCATGGCACATATTTCACCAAGAATTATTTCCTTCACAGTCATTAAAAAAAAAAGAAAAATGCACTGTGAAACTATTTTTGAAAGTATCAGTGGTCATCAGCAATAAAGGAAAAAAATACACTGAAATCATCAGCATTGAGTGATTATGTACAAGTCTGGTAAACACTACTGCAGTAATACCAAGCAGTAACATTTGTATGATAGTGCAATTCACAAGAACTGAACTCATATAATTGTCTTACCTAACTTCTTATCTCAACACGTAGAGTCTTCACGTGCTGTAAGAACCAAATTCTGTAGACTCATGTCCTTCAGTTCATAACAAAGATCAGTCACAAAGCCTTTTTCACACTTGTTGCAATAAACATGAAAACATGAATTGTACTGCTTCCTCATCATTAACATTTTTATTTTTATATCACTCCAACCAAGAAACTATCCTTGTTGCAAACACACCTGACTTATTTTATCTGATTGTCAGAATGGTACTCTAGTTTGCATTAAGCTCCCACACCACACACCACTTCATCCAACAGTTTTACTTTTTCCTTGGGACTAAATGCTTTTCTTATGTTCTTAACACTTTCAGGGTGCTTAGGCATTGGCCTAACTGAAATTAGCTTGGAACTGCGTGCTCACAGTTCTGACATGAAATGAGGAGTGAGAAAATAAACAAATAAATGCATCAAAACAACAACAGTCAACACAGCAACTCTGGTGGACAGCAGCAGGTATAGGACATGGGTCTTGTGGGTCGGCTCGGGTCAGCGACCGACAAAAGCACAACGCACGAGTTGTAAACAGATGCAACCATCTGGAAATCCTATAGCAAAACTCACCCATTCTCGCCCGGTTCCCCCCATTCATTTGAGTGATTCCGGGTGATTTGAGAAGATGCTGGTACGAGGGCCGTGAGAGGACAATATTTTCATGTCATTGAATAATTGAGAGAGAAATTAAATGCTTATGTCTTCCCATTGTCTTAAGTCATGCCTCTATTTTACTACAGTACTGGGAGGGTCACTTTGTTTTGCAGTATTGATGCCACAGAGGAGTCTGGGTACCTGGGGCGGCTGGTGAACCACAGCCGCAATGGCAACCTGGTGACCAAGGCGGTGGAAGTTGACGGCCACCCACACCTGATCCTCCTGGCCAAGCGCGACCTGGAAGTCGGCACGGAGATCCTGTACGACTACGGTGACCGCTCCAAGGAGGCCCTGGAGCATCACCCCTGGCTCGCTTCGTGATTATCGGCAGAGGCAGGCTAGAGTCGTGTGGTTTAGCTTATTCAGTATGAGAGATCTTGAGTCAAATTCCCTTCAGTATGAGAGGTTATGTTCAGTACAGTATTTCAGTATGCGAGGTTAAGTTCACTGAAGTCCTCTAGTATGAGGAGTTAAGTTCAGTAAAGCATTTCAGCGTGAGAGGTGTGGAGTCATCCTGTAATGTACGAGAGAGATCCCTTTGTATGCTAGGGTTCTTCTAGGTTCAGTAAGGCCTTTTATATGAGAGGTTAAGTTCAGTTCAGTATTTCAGTTGGAGACGTTTGATAAGTCTGTAAAGTAATTCACTAGGAGAGGTCTTTGCTAAGTTTAGGATGGTAACACCCTGGGATGTTTTTCCTGAGTTCAGTAAAATCATCAAGTATATGAGGTTTTGGCTAAGTTAAAGTCCTGAGAGGTCTGGTAAGTTCAGTAACATCCCTCAGTGTGATAGGTTTTAAGTCTGCTAAGTTTAGTAAAGTCCTGAGAGGTTTTTGCTAAGTTCAGGAAAGTCCTTTAGTATGAGAGGTGTTTGCTAAGTTCAGTAAAGTCCTTCAGTATGAGAGGACTGAGTCAAGTTGAGTCAAGTCCTTCAGCATGAGAGGTCTTTGCTGTGTTCAGTAAAATAGCCTGATGATAGTACAGTGCTATAAAGATGTAGTTTTACTGAAAGGTTTACTGGAGATGTGCTTTTAACCCCTTCAATACCAGAGGTCTTTTGGAAGTTGGTTAGTCACTTGAAATAGTACCAATAATAAGCTTATTTAAAAGATTAAGAAATATTTAATTATACTGATAGGGTTAACTGTGAGTGTTTTTAATGCCTGTTAGTCCTGGGATGTGTTTGGGTTATACGCTTGTGCCAAAAATTGCAAAGTGTGATGCAGAACCCCAATTTTTAATGATTATGGCACCTGGTGGTTTAGTGGGTAATTAAGGCACTCCAGTCAGATTGAGCCTGTGTAGGTTTATATCCAAGAGGTGGTTGGGGTTTATGGCTCACATAATGCCACTCAGGGATGAGTGAGGCTGGTCATTCTCATCTTAAATGTCAGGACCAACTTGCCTAGCCCCGGGTTCCCATACTCCTTGTGGGACAACATAGGATTGGATGTTGGGTGGGTGGCAGCATGTGATGATGGAACATATTTAGCCTTCTTTTGTGGTTGCTAACTGCATCCTGTAATATGGGATGCAGGCTAACCATACCCAATAACAGTCGTTCCATAAGTCACCATTAGTAATTAGGGGTTTGCATGCCACTCTGCGATTTAAGGTTCAAGCATACGACCGCTAAGTTTATTCTCGTTATATCGTGATTTTGTTCAGCTTTGGACTAATGCATGATCTTGGAGGGGTTAGGTATAGCTGTAATGAAACCCCTTCAGTATGAGAGGCCTTCCCAAGTTGAATAGTCATGTGGTATCAAGAGAAATAAACTAAAAATGAACATCAGCCAGAGTCAAGGGAAGAACTAAGTTGAGTCCGATAATCCGGAGATAGGAAGAGTATAGTGATCAGTAATAAAGATAGCAAGTAATATTATAATAAAGATAGCAAGTAATCAGCAGTAATAAAGATAGCAAGTAATCACCAGTAATAAAGATAGCAAGTAGAGTTTGAGTAATGTAAACTGAAGTCTTGGTTGTACAGGAAGACTTAACCCTTTGGCTGCAACAGTTCATTCAGCAGTCATTCCCAAAAATGTGCCATGTGCATTAATTGAAAAGAAAATTCCTTGCATGAAATTTTTTTATATGCTTTATTTTCATAATAAAATCAAGAGAAATCCACATCTGATGTTTATTTTCCATAGAACCATGTGAAAGACGGTGAATTGGTGAAAATTTACAAAGAGAAAAGATTATTCGTGTCCTGCTTATGTTAAATGTTATACAGAAGCATGTTTGTTGCACTTCAAGCCTCCTGGGGTTGGGAAAAGGATGGTGGTGAGGATGATGATGATGATGCTTCAAAATCAAGTTAATTTGAACTTCACAATGAAAAACCCTGAGAAATATATATGATTTTTAAGTGGATTGTGGTTTGTTTTATTTATTTAATTTTTTTTATCTTTATGGTTAACTGTGTCAGTCAAAGGGTTAATGGAGATTGTTTTTTAACCCTTTCAGTATTTTTTTTTTAAGGTGAACCAAATGAACTGAAGGTAACAGGTAATGAGAAACAAAAGACATCATTGTATTGAAAGGGTTATTGCAGAGTGACCTCAGTTATCCGTCTTATTGTGAACATTGACGGCGTTGGCATCAGATTGCTGCTGGTGGTGGTGGTTACAGTCAAGGAACAGAAAGAGAGAGATGTAGACCTGTATTTTCCTGAGTTGCGGAGGGTCCATAGCGCCTCTATTGGTCATAATTTGTCCTTAGATTCCATAACAGACGTATGTACAGTATATTGTTCATGCCTACAGTGTGCCACTAAAATTCCTGAATACCTAAGATGCCGTGATGGTATGGTGGCCAGAGCGTCAGGCTGCAGACAGTCCTGCATTAATACACTGCAGTCCAAATCCAAGAGAGGGTGTCCAGCTTTGATTGATTTGGACTTCAGTAGTGTGGCCTTGGATCCTGCTGGTTCTGAGAGGCCTAATATGGGATGGACTTAGTGTACAGGGTATTATGTTGCAATATACAGAACAGATTTCTAAGGAAGATATGCTAGAAGACCACCAAAGCCTCAGAGAATACAAACTACATTGCTTTCAATCAGGTGGTGTGGTGTAGTGAATGTGCCGGACAGTGACAGCCGTGCCGTGTGACTGGGTGTGTTGGCCAGGGGAGGATTGGACATTTCCCAGTCATAGGGCATCACCAAGGGAGCTACACTGGTCACTTACCTGTAATGTTTTGTACAAGCCTTGGGTCCCTAGTCTCGTTAGTGAAGGAAGCTCCCTAATGCCTTCTAGGTGATGTATTATGCTTATTACACCTTCCTGTCCTACTCTGTGTTATATAAATCCTTCAGACATTGCCATACTCTGCATAGATATTGTACAAAAGGATATTAACCACTCATATACAAAAATTAATCACAAAGAGGTGTTAGGGAGCTTCTCTTAATGGACGAGAATGCAGGTCTTTGTGTATGTGTGCGTAATGTCTAGTTGTGTTACCTGATTAATAATAACAGGGATAATTGAGGTCTGGTGCTCCTGTGGTCAGTTATTATGAGATATTATGAGCTTCACTGGGGTTACTTTTGAATATGGCTTCGAACACCTTCAGTCCAGAAACCATTTATTTTATGACTGCAATCACCAGATGATTTGATTCGGGTTCGGAGAAAGTTTGAACTGGAAGGCACAGGTATAGAAATCATTAACCCTTTACTACAAGAGGTCTTCAGGTTAAAATGTTGTGTTGCCAGAATTAGCTGATAAAAAAACACTAAATTTAAGGAAGTAGGTGGCTTTACATTGAGTGACAAGTGTAATGCTTTCCTGTAAGCTAGGAAACCATTTACTGTGCTGGGTGGTAACCATATAACCAACCCAGATGTGTTCCCCATGTGTCAACTAGTGGTTTGACAGAGGGTCCGTGCCACTTCAGGTAAAACAACAAACTCAGTGACAAATGGCCACCCCTTACCAGATCATGGCGTCTGGCTGTAGATGGATTGATAGCTGCTTCACTCTGGTGGCTAATTTTCAGTTGTGTCTCGTTGCCACCATTCAGTAATGCGTAGAGAGGACCTGCAGTAGTGAAGGCTGTATTTGAACTTCTCCAGTTTGAAAAGTCTCTCCCAGGCTGATTTTGTCTGATGGTTGCAAGAATGAAGTGGAAAATGAAGGTGGCGGGACTGAAGGAGTCAGCCCATAGAGGACGGGGATATCGTTTTCATGTTGCCATTCTAGATGATTTTGTTCAAGTTAGGAGACACCTTTTAAACTAGAGGTATTGCATATAGCCTTACTTAACCTCTTCAGTATGAGAGGCCTTTCCCAACTTGAACAGAATTATCTGGTTGGGAGCAAGAATAAGGTAGAAAGGATGTCAGGTGGACTTGTGGGGTACTTGTCATGTATACCTCCAGTGGTCAGTATTATATATGCTTTAAGGGAAGACTTTGTGTGAAAGGAAAGGCTACCCAGTCCTGTACACAGATCTATTGTATTCTGCCTTTGATATTAAGTTGAAAGGGAGTATGTTTCCTGTGTAAGAAGTCATGGATGATATTGTATAGTTTGGTAATATTGGCCTGCTGATTTATTAACACTTACATCTTCTGTGGATGCATGAAGTTACTTGACTCAGGCTACCTCAAGACTGGTTGCTTCAGTTCAGGCAAATTCTAGGAGTCAAGGAAATGGAAATTGTCTCAGCTAACCGTAAAACCTGGGCCAGATGTGGATGTTTTTTTCTTCCTTTTTATTTTATTATTTTTATTTTTGTGTATTTATTTTTTCTTTATTGGTGGCTCCTGTGCTACCCCCCCCCTTTTTTTTTTTTTTTTTTTTTTTTTTTTTTTAATGCAAGGGAGAAGGAACCAAAGGCCAGGAACCCCCAAACTGTTCCTTCCAAGAAAAAAAAAAAAAAATACAAAAGAGAGCCAAATTCAAGATCCATTCATTTTGAGATGCCTGTGTTTGAGTTGGCGTGTTGTCTCTAATACTGCTCTTTGTAGCTGAAAGAAAACCAAAAGTTACAGTACCTCAAACAGTGTGACTAAAGCTACTAGGGTGTTTGTGGGGTTGATATACAGGTGTGGCCTTGAATAGTGCTCCAGTCTTTGGTGGAACAGTTATGAAATGCTTACACAATATTTCGAACTGTTCAGTGAGCTGTGAAGATGACATTTCTGAGTTTCAAGTCATGGCCTAGTCTTATATATTTTTTTTATTTTTTTATTAATTTTTAAAGGGAGGAACAAAAGGAAAGAAGCCTGCAAGGGCGAGAGGAAAACAAGGAAGAAAATAGAATAAATCAAGATCAGTTCATTATGAGATATTAGAACATGGTGTTTTAGAAGACTGGAGATCACAACCAAAGGGAAATATTGTACAGACAGAGGAAGACCATTCCATAGTGGATCATTATCAGTGTTGGCAGTAGTACCTGTTGTTCATATTTTTATGTTCTTTGTTTCTTCAGTCCCCCTTGGCGTCAAAGAAAGAGTGAATGGCAGCAAAAATATCAGTTGTGCTCAGTTTTAAGGGTTAGCGGGTGAATTGCCTGAGCCGAAGAAAACGGTTTTGCATTAGCCTGAGTCTGATGGTCCAGTGTGGCCATGGCAGGGAAAGGATTAATGCTGAACATCATAAATATATACTAGTTAAGCTTTGTACTCATGCCATCTATCTTGACCCACTCAGTACCATAGATATATTGCATTCTTCCTACTTCCAGAGACCTTTCGTCAACTTAGGATAGACATGTGTTGGTGATGGGGTTAGTGAAGGCTGTACCTGACTCCTCCAATTCATAAAGTCTTTCCTACGCTGAGTAAAAGCATCGGGAAGTAGAAGAAAAAAAATATATATATTGAAGGGTAAAAAAAATGTTATCCCATGACCCTCGTAACCCTTTCAGCCCAGGGAGGTTATTTTGATTTTAGTCTTGTTCTTTTGGTCCTGGTGGTCTAGTGGTTGGAACGCCCCAGTTGGAGTGACAGCCTTTCATTGGTTTAGTTCCCAAGAGGTGATGAGGCATTCCGACCACCTATGCCGTCAAAGGAAGTGTGCTGGTCATGTACCTTTGTATTTATGGGAGTACAGTAGCCGAGGATGAGGTGGAGGGATGGAGTTGAAGGGTATATGAGGGAGGGGGGAGTGAGCTGGGGGGAGGGCATTCAAATGGTAGGTAACAGAGCGACTTGGAGGTGTTTTGTCTGCTGCCATCCTTTGTGGGATTAGGGCATCGGTCTATAGATAGATACGGTAGATGAACAATAGCTTAGACTCAGAGCCATATCCCTCAGTGTGGAGGTGATAAGTGTATTGTCTGTTACTGATTATTTTATTCAGCTTAACATAGATTCTTTAAACTGGCAGAGTTAGACACAACATGGGAAGCCTTTAGAATGAGGTTGTGTGAGTGTGACCTCAGGGATAGGGGACTGAATAAGGAGGCTGCCAGAAATCAAGTAGTGTGGAATGCCGCCATTAGGTGACCAAGCCCAGTGCATTTTCTATTTTGATATGGATTCAAGTTAGGAAGGACTTTTGGTGGTGAATATGTTGAAGGAGTCTACAGGTGAATGGTAATGAAGGCCGCGTCTAATCATGTTTTGCCTAAGCTGGATAAAGCCAGGAGTATGAGTGAAAATGAAACCAGCAAATGATAGCCGGAGTATAAGTGAAAACGAAACCAGCAGATGATAGGAATATAAGTGGAAATGAAACCAGTATAAGTGATTCTCTTGGGGCTGGAAGGGTTAATCTGGTGGAATCCATGTCACCTCTGTACTACTGCCATTGCCCCTCGTATGCCCAGAACAACTCTAGTATTTAACGTCTGATGAATTTATACAGCTGTGTGAGTCATAGGAGCCGGAAAGTGCCATGCCCTTCAGTGTGGTTAAGTGGGTGATGATTTTGCTTCGTTCTTGGTGACTTAATTCAACCCAAGAGAGACGCCCCTTACTGAAGGAGTTGTTAAGGCTACATGTAACCCCTTCAGTTTGAGAGGTCTATTGGAAGTTGAGCAAGATTGAGGAGATGCCAAGAGGAAGTGAAAAAAGACAGTAAGATTATCAGGAAATGTGAAAGGAAATGGAAAGAAAATGAGATTGTCAGATGCCAAGAGGGAGTGAAAAAGAAAGTAAGAATGTCAGGAGATGAAGAAAGGAAATGGAAAGAGAATGAGATGGTCAGGAGATGTGGAGAGGAAGTGCAAAAGAAAAGATTGTCAGATGGTGAAAGGAAATGGAAACAAAATGAGTTTGTCTTAAGGTGGTGAAAGGAAATCAAAAAGAAAATGGTGAAAGGAAAATAAAAAAGAAAAAAAATGTCAGGAGAGGAACCAAAAAATATCCTGACTTGGTATTGACACTCCCAGGCGAACATGGCTCACTCGCAGCTGCCCCCGATACTGGCGTTGTCCTGGTGATGCGAGGGTAAACTGATATAGAGTTATGGATCTTGTATTTTGGGTATAGAAGCCTGGGCCGCCATGCACGTACAGACTTACCATCCATTCCCTCCTGTACATCAGAACTTGCAGGAAGAACAAGGGATGAGGAAAGCTGTATTGTGCAAACCTATCCATGTTCCTCCCACAGAAAAAAAAGCTTGAAAGAACTCCATTTGGTTCATAAGGGTTTAAAGTTTCTCTCTCTCTCTTCATTGTCTTTCCTGCAAAATCCTATTGTAGCTGCGAGAAAGCCCTACAGTAGTTACGAGAGGCAGTTCATGGTAAGCCTGTGTGTGGATGTCGGCCCTGAAACCATAGCACATAACATTACCTGTAGAATGTAGAAATAATAATAATATTTTGTGTAACTTTCTTAGACAGTTTCTGCTTTTAGGTTTTATAAGCTGCTCAGTCCAGAAGAAACACTTCACTCACATCTATGTTTACATTTTAGCATGAACGATTAATTTATGTACGTGGCTATGGAGATCACTAGTGGCTATTAACACTTACTCCAATTATGCATTTTCCATTTTTGTTCTTGCTGTCTCTGTATAATTTTATTTGAGAGGATGAGATGGACTGGAAAGGTATATGAGAGAGGGGGGTGTGAGTTGGGGAGAAGGCAGTGTAATGGCGGGGGACTGCAACGTGGAGGCAGTTTGTTTGTGGCCACCCCTTACTGGATTAAGTCATCTGGATATACACAGATAGATAGTCGGAATCCAGCCTGAGACTCCCATAATATGCTTGTACAGTCAGATAAAGTTTGCATACTGTATTAGTCAGCATTTAAGGTATGTTGGCCACAGAAATATTATTCGTTACCCATGGGTTCTGTGAGCTTTGACATTATTCGTAAAAGTGAAATAGCGTTCATTTGGTACTGCTGGTTGTTCAGAATCCATGGTCTGTGTGTCATATTGCATCACACCACAGGAGTATCAAATATTTGTTTAGTGGGTGTACATCATCTGTGGGTACAAAACATACTAAACCTCTTTCTCATCATCATCATCATCATCATCCGGACCTCCTTTCCCACCCTAGGGCAGGGTCCCAAGAGGAAAATGAGCAGCAGAAGAGATGGAATATGTGATGAACTTATGTCCTCTGAAGATCATCACTTTTTTTCTTTTTTTCAACATTTTCCAGTAATTATTATGAAGTAATTAGTTGGTTTTGGCTGTTGGCATAGCGTCCAGTCCATAGAAGACATCAGGTGTACCATGGCCAGTCTCGGTATGGGGATTCATGAACAGGAAACATAGCATGAGTTGATTGGATTGAGAGCCCTGTGGGAGTGAACAGGTTAATGATTTTTTTATGCAAGGAAGAAGGAACCAAAGGCCAGAAGCTCTCAGAAGCGATAAAAACAAAACAACAGAGCCAAATTCAAGATCAGTTCATTCTGAGATGCCTGGAAACTATTCTGTCTGTCTATTGCCAGACGTCATAATCTCGTAAGGGGTGGCCATAAACAAATTGCCTCCATGTTGGCCTGTCTCCTGCCTGGATACACTGTGTTTAAAAGACTGGAGGTCATAGGCAGTAGGAAATACAGACAGGAAGACAGTTGCAGAGTTGAGCTGTTGCATACATGAAGGACTGGAAGTAACGGTTAACTCTTGCAATTTTGTCCTGAATAAAATTGATTGGATACAGCAAGAATGAAATACACACAGTCATTGCTTGGATCAAACTTAACCATAACTAGTGTCTTTAGTTGTCAATTTGTTTCTTTTTCCTTAAAGGTGGACACATATTCTAGCTTTTGTAACCCCTTCAACATTATGACAGAGTATTTTATTATTATTATTATTATTATTGTTGTTGTAAAATGAGAGTGGAGAACTAGTGAATGACTTTTGGAGGAACTGGCACTTTTGAGAAACAGTTGACCAACTGTTATTACAGTATTATTATTATTATTATTATTATTATTATTATTATTCTTTATTATTATTATTATTGTTATTAAGCTACTACCAGCTGATTTTATTCAACTTTAGAAGGATGTCTAGTTGTGAAGAAGTTAAAAAAATTGTCTTTTTTCAGTCTGAAGTCTAAGTTATGAAAATTGTGTAGAGATAACAGGAATATTTATATACACTCAAACCTCAATTTATGGGACCTTCATTTAAGGGATTTCGGATTTAAGGGACTCCATATTCTACCTGACAAACGGACAAGACCATTCAAAAATAATACTTAATGTCTAGGTTACACACGTTAATATGTTTCTTTATACAGTACCCGTAAAATAATATTCATAATCATATAAATAAGTACGATAAGTGAAACAATCATTGCATTTCGTAATAAGATTGTTGGTAAAACAAGGGACGTTTTCAAGTAAGGGATATTTTCAAGTAAGGGACAAGGTGATTCCCCATTTAGTCCTTTAAATCAAGGTCTGAGTGTACTGTATTAGGTGCTCACAAAGACATGCTGAGGATACAAAGCTTTACTGCAGGTAATGAGCTTAGCATAGTGAGGTGGAGCTTGTGTCGCACGAAAGAGTAACCTGATATTTTCCAGTCTGGTGAGAACAGAGGAAATTGCATGACAGTATGTTAAGCCGTGACCACTCAGAGTTCTTCATTATACTCTCTCTCTCTCTTTCTTGCTTTCACATGCAAGGAAGAAGGAACCAAAGGCCAGAATCCCTCATGGTTTTTTGTTACCTCTAAGAAAAAACAAATACAAGATAACAGAGAGCCAAATTCAAGATCCATTCATTTTGAGATGCCTGGACATACAGTGTTTGAAAAATTGGAGGTCGTAGGCAGTGGGAAATGGTAACGGTAACCAAATACTTGCATATGTGGTACCTGTGTGTGTGCAAGGGATGGGGATGGAAGAGGGAGGAGCCATTAACTACCCAAACCCTCCCCCTCCCATAACCCCACCTCTCTCACACGGGCTGGATTTATCACTGATTGGCTCTCGCTTTAAATAACTCTTGTCTGACATGTTGAGGTTTGAACTGGTGTGGAAGTGTATGATGCTGAACTTTGTATGTGTAGTAAATTTTTTGTAATCCCAGCTGTACTCTGTTGCCACTTTGCATATTAATCAGGAAATAAGTCTTGTGTTGAAGGTGTTAAAATTGTAGTGTTAAGTGATAGGGTGTGTACTTACTGTAGCTTGAGGCATATAGTATTGTAAGACACTGTAGGTTGGTGGGGAGTGAGCTGGAACGTATCATTCAGCCCACGTCTGTAGCACTGATGGTATTTATTTTGTGAAGCAACACAGCCCTGAGGAAGGCACCTATTCCTGTAGGCTAAGGAGGCTCCCTAACACCTCTTCCCTACCAGCTCATTTTCCATGTTATGCTTTTATATTCTCTATTGCTTCAGCCTGCAGTCCACGGGGTTCATATTCAGTGCGCCTTAGGTCACAGCAACAGCAAATATATTCTATGCCTTGAGTGACTAGCAAAGTGGTTTCTATTGAATCTGGAAAACCAATATATTGGATGGATTGGATGGTAACCCTTTAACCAGATGGATGCCTTGTGGTCTAGTGGGTCAGGGCTCACCAGCTGGATGTGGGTCATGAGGGTTTACATCCAAGTGTTGGCTGGGTTTGAGTGCCCACAGAATGCCACTCAGGGGTTAGTGACTGGACACTCACCATAAGCACAGGTGTTGTGACTAAGCAGCCTGTGATCCTGCTGGGGTATTAAGGATGAAGCAGTAGAAGAGACAGAGTTGCGTCTTTTTGTTATGGACGTAGTTTGCACAAAGAACATCCAAATAACATACAAACCACTTCCGGCAACTGTTGGGAAGTATTTAGCTGAGTTTGCCATATGGTTTAACAGTCCATAGAACACATTGGTTTTACCCTGGCCAACCTCAGTATGGGCAGTGTGTAAAAGGAAGCATGGCATTATATATTTATCTGAATAACATGTAAGAGAATATTTATGCACCATGTACAGAAGTAAACCAAGAAGGAAGAGGTATTAGCAAGCCTTTTAAGCTGGTGGGAATATAGGCCTGGGTATTTATTTGTTTTGTATGACTTGTACACAGTGTTGAAGCATTTATACAAAAGACATGAAAGATTTGACTGGCTGAGACTGCATGATCTCAACGTAACCCCTTTACTATGATGACTTACGCTGGAATCCTCAAAAGTATTTACGATTATTCCCCGGCTGCAACCTGTGGAATTAGCTGACCATATTATGATTATTTCTGTCGCTATTTGGGATTCTTAGAGCATTGTTACGATTATTTCTCTGTGGTAACTTGTGGAATTAGCTGATTCATTTCCGATTTTTTCCCTGTCATAACGTGTGGGATTTTCAAACATTTACAGTTATTTTCCTGTTAGCTTGTGGAATTAGCTGACTTGTTTACGATTATTTCCCTCTCGTAACTTGTGGAATGTTCTGACTCATTTACAATTCTTTGTCTCGTAACTTGTAGAATTATCTGACTTATTTACGATTGTTTGTCTCGTAAGTTGTGGAATTATCCGACTCATTTACGATTGTTTTGTTTGTAACATGGAATTATTTGACATATTTACGATTGTGTGTGTCGTAAGTTGTGAAATTATCCGACTCATTTACGATTGTTTTGTCATAACGTGGAATGACACGTATTTGACGTATTTACGATTATTTTTCAGTCATAACTTTTTTTTTTTTTTTTCGTATTTTTTAAAGGAAGTCTTAGTGTTGTTGGAAGATTATGGACTATTTTCTTTTTTCTTTCTAATAAATATATCAACCTGGATGCCTGGTGGTCTAGTGGGCTGAGGTGCTCTAACGTAAGGGTTTGAATCCAAGAAATAGTTGGGTTTTATTGCTCACTGAATGCTACTAAGGGGTGAGCTACTGGTCTCTCTCACCTTGAATATCAGGACTATACCATGTTCACTCTTACTTGGCCTAAATTAGCATGTTTCCCCCTAGAATTCAGAGGTGTAACAATAGATTAACACTGGAATATGGTGCTAGTCATGAAGAAGTGCTGTGGAAAGAATGCACAACTGTAGTATTGTTGTTCTCTGCCACTGAGCTGCGTGAAATAAGCTGCAAAAGGATGAAAATCTGGGCCAAGGTAATATGAAAGGACCATAGCATCCTAACCCTTTGCCCCCATCCCTACCATAGGATTGAATGATAGATAGAATGGTAGATGGAACCCTTGTCATAACTTAGAATTGGTTATGCAGGAAGATCTGAATATATAGGAAGTTAATTTTTTCTCCTATCATCAGCCTTCCTCTGAAAAAAATATATATAAACCTAAGCTTCTATTCCCCTTGTAACTTAGATTTTTTTTCTGTAGGAGGGACTAGAGAAGGAGAAGACAGTACTGCTTCCTCTCCTGGTGCCTCCTGGGGAAAGAAGTGTCAGAACAGGAAATTGATAGTAAGTGTGTGTGTCAGCCTGGCCTGTTTTTTGTATTTTGTTCCTGCTTGGTCCAGATATTTATTATTATTATTATTATTATTATTATTACTCTTATTATCATCATTACTGTTATTGTTGTTGTTATTATTTTTTTCCAGCTCATGGGAGACCTCTAGAAGTGAAGATTATTCCTGAATGTTTTTATAAATCCCCTTTTCTCTATTGATGTATTTTCTGTTCTGTTTCTTCCACGTCAAGATAAAATTATTCAGTTTGGGTCTGATAAAGCGATGATGGATCTTTTCATTATTGAGTGGCTCTCCCAGATGAAATAACATGGATGAAAATAGCAAGGAATAAAACAAGCAAGTAAGTAAGTGCCAGACAGGTGTGGAACCATATAGGGCTAAATTAAAGTACTGTGGCATCTCTGAAAATCCTTAGGGGGTGACAGACTTACAGGGCCGTTCACAGAGTAAGGGAATGCCAGACGTGTGGAACCATTTAGGGCTAAATTAAAGTACTGTGGCCTCTCTGCAAATCCTTAGAGGGTGACAGACTTACAGGGCCGTTCATAGAGGTGCTCCCATATCTGAAAATGTCGCTGAATTACGGGAGTTAGTTGGAATAAAAGAAAATAAAAGAATCATCATAGTAAAGCTGGTTAACATAGGTATCGTAAAGTTTAACATATATTTAATTGTGTGACGTCTTAAAATTTTATAGCCTAAAGATCTGATCCGTTTGTTGTTTTGGACGTCCACTGAGTTTGGGAATGTCCTCTTGCCTGTCAATATATCCTGCACTCCACACACTTTTTCTGAAATATTCCTGTAAGTGAAGATAGTTCCTGTTGAAATATTACCTTAGAAAATGAGAGAGGGGGGTGTGAATTGGGAGCAGGGCAGTGAAATGGCGGGGGATAGCGTGACGAGGAGGCGATTTGTTTGTGGCCACCCCATATAAGGGACCAAGGCATCTGACAATAGATAGATAGATAGAAAATGAGGAGGCACTGGTTGGTTGAGTGATGTGAGGTGCCATGTTATTCAACTTTGTAATGCCATCTCTAGCCAATTAGAATTTAGTATTAAGATTCTAAACTAAATCAGAGTGTCATTGGCTTGTAAAGATCAGACTACACCTAACAGAAGAACATGGCTGCCTTTCAGTACACCCTCTTGGTAGTGTTTTAATGCTCTGCTAGTGTTATTTTTTTTCTGTGGGTATACTTCATTGAGAAAATAATGTGAGTGTTTGCGAGTGAGGTGGAGATGGGAAGAGGGAGGGAGGAGGCTGTGGATAAGGTGGAGGGATGGAGTGGAGAGGTATATGAGAGAGGGAGATATGTGGAGTGGAGAGGTATATGAGAGAGGGAGATATGTGGAGTGGAGAGATACATCAGAGAGGGAGATATGTGGAGTGGAGAGGCATATGAGAGAGGGGGATATGTGGAGTGGAGAGGTATATGAGAGAGGGGGATATGTGGAGTGGAGAGGTATATGAGAGAGGGGGATATGTGGGGTGGAGAGGTATATGAGAGAGGGGGATATGTGGAGTGGAGAGATATATCAGAGAGGGGGATATGTGGAGTGGAGAGATATATCAGAGAGGGGGATATGTGGAGTGGAGAGGTATATGAGAGAGGGGGATATGAGGTGGGAGCAGGGCAGTGAAATGACATTGGGGCGACATGGAGGCAATTTGTTTGTGGCCACCCCTTACAGGATTGAGACGTCTGGCAGTAGAGATAGATAGAGATACTGTATATTGACTGACAGAAGGAAATTCGCCAGTGTAGTGGTAGTCCCAAATACCAAATTGACCGAAGATCCTCCATGACTTGTTTTGTTGTTTGAAGTTGTATTTGTTAACTGAAAGAGTGAAACATTTAGAAACATTTAAAATTCAGAAGAGTGTTTCAGTTAGAGGTGTGTATTCAGGAAGTGTGCTGAACATTGCTGCTTGGAATATATACATGTAACTTAAAAGATGTTTATAGTACGGTGATACAGGTCCATGCTGTATTAGGGGTTTATATACATACATACATATATATTTAGATATATATATTGTAGTTCCTATATTAATGTAACTTAACCAGCTTCACAGAAAAGAAAACAGCTTCACAGAAAATTATTTGTCTTTTGTTGCCTAACTTACATGAAGGATGCCTGGTGGTGTAGTGGTTATAACGCCCCGGTTGGAGTGACAGCCTGGCATAGGTTTGATCCCAGTGGTTTTTCACTCCTGTAATGCCATCAGGGGGGTAGGCTGGTCATGTATTTATTTTATTTCATGTTTGTTATTATTTTTGCTCCTATGCATCTCATGGGGTGACACAGGATTGGATGATGGGTGCGTGGATGGATTTTTATTATTATTATTATTTTTATTATTATTATTATTATGTTTTTATGTAAGGAAGAAGAACCCAAAGGTCAGCAGCCCATAAGATTGTTCCTTTGAAGAGAAAGCAAAAACAAGATGGCGGGCCTAACTCAAAATCTACTCATGTACTGGATTGGGGTACAGTAGTCAGCCCCACACTGGCACCAGCCGCAAGTACTGAATATCAAAGAGAACAAGGCAAAAAGTGTTTTATTTCTAGCTGGCCTCGTTGATTGTGTAACGCCTCTTCCTTAGTGATTCATTTTGTGCATCGCGCTTCTCAAACTTCTTCTGTGTTACCGGTGAAAAGAATATTGTGAAGAGAGCAATGCAGGGTGTGTTGTACTTCTGCCTGGCCTCGTTGATTGTGTAACACCTCTTCCTTAGTGGTTTATTTTTCATATTATGCTTCTCAAATTTCTTATATGTTATTGGTAAAGAGTATATTATAATGGGGAGATTGCAAAATAAGGAGCATGTAGGAAAACATCAAGGTATAATATGTAAAGCTGGTAAAGGCCTATATCCTTGTCAGTTGAGGAAGCTCCCTAACACCTTTTCCTTAGAGATTTATTTTATCATACATTACCATCCTATTCTCCATTACATAAATCCATCCAGTATCACCATACTCTGCATAAAGCTCCCTAACACCTTTTCCCAAGCTAGTTATTTTGTTACATCATACTGTCCTCTTGTGTGTTACATAAATCCTTGTAATATCACCATACTTTGCATAAATAACACATAAGGATATTAACAAGCCATATCCAAAAATAAATCACTAAGGAAGAGGTGTTAGGTAGCATCCCAAACCAATGAGGGTACCGTCAAAATCTCACACACAACACATCAGTAACCTTGTGTATGTTGATATTGTAACATAGGAGATAAGTAGCATACAGGAAGGCGTTAAGGTGTAGTAGGTGAAATAAATTAACAAAACTTTTCACATTACACCTCATTGTCCTCTTTTGTGTTAGTGCAGTAATTCAGTATTGTGACAGAATAAGTAGCATACAGGACAATGTTCAGGTGTGGTAGGTAGTGTGGCTCTTATGAATTCGCCTGGAAGTTTTTCGTGTGTTGTAGGGACAGCTCATTTTCAGCATCTGTCCTGCATTATTTACATTGAAGCTTTTATAAACGATGTGGACGGTTATAAACGACATGATTTCCTGCCCTCACCGCCACAACCACACCCACACCACCCAACTGAGCCGTCCCCACAACACACACGATACTGCCAGGTGAGGTTCCAGTGTCATGGCATTTATGGACCAACCTCTGTGTGCAAAACAAATCATTGGGGAAGAGGAACTGTGAAATCTCAAAGCCATATATTATCAGATTAGAATTATATAAAGACTGAGGAGGTTAGGGGAGTTTGTTGGTTCTTTCAGTATAGGATTTCTCTTAAAGCTAACTCAAATTATCAGTCAGTAGCAAAAGAAATATCTAGATGCCATTGTAGTGAAGTGTTGAAAGGTTATGACAGACTACGTTGTATAAGGAACAGGTGAATTGTGAAGTATGAACGTGGTACTCACATTTTTTGCTGGAATTTAGTGGTACCTGGCATACACGCTTCACAGGGAAAAATAAGCTTGTGGTTGGCTGTTTGCCTCCCGTAGCTCCATGGGAAGGATTGAGTCTACTAGGCATCTTTCTTTTAGTTACTGTGCATGTAGGTATTTGCAGAAACTGTGGCCAAAAAAGCAACACCAAGGACTTTGTGTATTTTGTTGAGGTGTGGCATCAGAATTGGCATAATCTGAGGCTGGCAGGACTGAAGGGATGAAGATAGTTTTAATGTTGCTGTGATCCTGTGCATTTAGCCTTGTGCCTTGATGAGGACACTGAGGTAGGCAGACAGGGCGTGGGTGTGCTGGTGGCTGTAGTGTGGCTCAGGGTTAGTATTGTGTGTATTAAGGATGTCATCTGGTGGGTTCAGGGTCATCGTGTGGGCTCAGGGTCAGTCTTACATACACAAGGTATAAAAGTATCGTTGCACAGTATTTATGAAACATTATGACTCCACGGAACAAAGGACACTGAAATAGGGTCCGACCATAACACACTGGTAGCCTTGCTGTTAGGTGCATGCCATATATCACCAGTCAGCGAATTTGTATTGTAGTCATCGGACCCCACGTGCACTGATATTTTTTTACCTTTTGAGTATCTTGTGGGTTTACAATGATCCCTGGTACATTTCCCTTAGCAGTTTATGAATAGTCTGTAGATAGGCACTGTCTTGGCTCTAGACCGGAGTGCAGGGGCAGTAACTGAAAGGAATGATTTTGCAGGCTTCAGACCTGTGTATCCTTTTTGCATAAATAGGACAGGTACCCACAAGTTAAAAATTTAAATACAAGTGCATACAGTATTAGTGCCAGCATAGCAGCGAAGTTTTAGTCAGCAAATGTTTACACTGCAGTTGCAAGTGCCTGAGTTGTGGTCCTTACTTCTCATTACACTTTTGTCTGTGATTTTTTTTTTTTTTTTTTCTTTCCTTTTTCCCCCATTTGAATAACATTTGGTAGTCTCATTGGTGCAAAATTTACTGTTGAAAAAAAACAAACTGATTTCTTGTCATCATGCTGGTTTGAAAGTGCGGACAATAAACTCTTAGATTATCGTCATCCGGACCTCCTTTCCCACCCTAGGGCAGGATGAGGAGTACCATTGTCCAGACAGTCCAAGTTTGCCCAATCAGATGAGCCACACTTCCATTCACTCATCATTCAAGCCACTGAAATCCTGGCTCTATCTGATACAACAGAAACATTCACCATGTTCTGTTGCTTCACATAAACATATCCAATAATTGAGATACTTTCAAGTGGTCCTGTGCAATAAGCATAATAATGACTAAGGAAGAGGTGCCAGGGATTTTTTTTTTTTTTTTTTATGCGAGGAAGAAGGAACCAAAGACTGAGCCCGCAAAACAGTTCCTTGTGAGAAAAACAAAACAAAAACAATACAAAAGAGAGCCAAGTTCAAGATCCATTCATTTTGAGATGCCTGGACACACTGCGTTTGCAAGACTGGAGATCATAGGAAGTAGGAAATACAGACAGAGGGAGACAGTTCCAGAGTTGGCCTGTTGCATAAATGAAGGACTGGCAGTAACGGTTAACTATCACAATACATCCCTTTGATTTTGCCTGCCAAATATCTGCATTACCAAGTCAGTGTATTCGATTCACTAACATTTCCTTCTGTTAACATCCAAAGCAGTTTTTTCTTAGTGCTAGTAGAGCTTAAGAGTAGTATTAAGGCCTCAGGTTGGTGATTGTCTTATATTTCTTGCTGCCATCATCATCATCATCATCATCTCATCTACTTTATCCTCACATACCTCTCTCACCCTCTCAGACAATCCCCATCCACTTCCATCTCTCATCTTATACCCCTCCCCTCTCTCTCTCTCTCTCTCTCTCTCTCTCTCAGTCATGTATCCTTGAGGGGAAGAGGCAGAGTGGTTTCCTTTAGCATTTGGTTTTCTTGGCCATGTCTTGTCTTGAACATGTCTTAACCTTGTTTATATTTTGCTTTGTCCTTGTCATTTCATTTTTTGCCATTTCCGGACATTTCTTTATAATGTATCTCTCTGAATTAGTGCCCTGTGGACTTTGACACCTAGCACTACAAATCTGCTATATTTAGAGTGTGTAGAACTGAAGATTGTGGTAGGTGGTGGCGACCATTATCTGCTCACTTGATGTAGTGCTGCCTACTTCTTCCTTAGCATGTATCATACTTTTTCTGTGCTAACTCTCCTCTCTTCCTATTTCTCCCATCTTTCCTGTCACTTCTTATTGCTCTTCTTTCCTTTACAGGTGGCTTTACATTGAGTGACAAGCCAAATGGTTTCCTGTAAGCCAAGAAAGCATTTACAACGCTGGGTGGTAACCATATAACCAAACCATACGTGCTCCCTACGTGTCAACAAGTGGGTTGGTGGAGGGTTAGTGCCCCTCCCCGTAAAACAACTAACTCATAGTCAAATGGCCACCCCTTATGGGATTATGGCATCTGGCAATAGATAGACAGATAGAACTGAAGAACTCTGTATCCTGGTAGTAAAATTAACAAGGCTTCATCACACTCCAGGGACTGACCAATGTTATTACTTAAACAGAGCAGATGTGCAGCATTATTTTTGTTAGCTTTATATATTCATTACTTTTTATTTGTGTGTGTATTTTGTGATGTTTAGTGCACTGATTTTTTATTTATATCATGCAGACAGTCCTCATTATTTGTCAGTGATATATGAGAGAGGGGGGTGTGAGCTGGGGCAGGGCAGCGAAATGGCAGGGGACAGGATGACATGGAGGTGATTTGTTTGTGGCCACGTACGGGATTAAGATGTCTGGCTGTAGATAGATAATTAGATACTGTATGAACAAAAATAGATAGATATGAACCTAATTATATCCACTCCTTTCATGGTTCTGTATAAATGCTGGAGACGGATACTTTCTTATGGTGACACTGGTGTGGCTGGTGACTCCAAGGCCTCGTCATATAAATGTCCTTTGTATTCCTTCCCATCCCCCCTAGAAGGAGGATGGTTGTCTGTAGGAGAGGGGTAAATTCAGCTTGCAGTCCACTGGGTTCATATTTAGATGTGCCTGGGGTTGCTGTTACTACTACTACTACTACTACTGCTACTATTGCTGCTACTACTACTATTGCTCCTCCTCCTCCTCTTTCCTCCTCCTCCTCTTTCCTCCTCCTCCTCCTCCTCCTCCTCCTCCTACTCATGCTAGAGTGGGAGTTAGTAGCAGTTTTATCCCTAAGTTCATCTGAAACAAGAAGCCAGTGGGGCTGCAGATTGAAGTTATCCCTCTCCTGCAGTCCACTATCCTTGCTTGGGGGATAGGGAGGGAGTTGAGGGACGTTTGTATAGCCAGGCAGTGGATCCGCCTGGTTATATCAGTGCCACCAGGTGAAGGCATCCCTCTTTGGCACTAAATTAGAAGAAACAGGCAGATCAGCTTTATAGGTACATGCAGAGCTAAGACAGTGGCTCCTAGTACTCCCTCAGCTGAATGATTTGGCATTGGTTGAAACAGTAAAAGAGTTAGTGTGACGGTGACATCATGAACACTCAGGCTTGATGACTCAGTAAAAGAAAGTCATGTAGCATTAGGCAGAGCAAAATACTAGTGCTGTGTGACTTTGAGAAGGTTATTGGTATCAGTATTACCACTTAGGTTTCCGTGACTGGCTTCGCTGATTAATGTCCTTTGATGTCAACAGGACCAGAATTCGAAAGTTGTCCCGGCTAATTTTTATGTAGTTCACTGCAAATAACAAATACATCAGTAACAAGAAAACTGACTCCTAATGAGGACGTACTGTAAGGAGTAGAAATAAATAAAGTCAGAGGAATAAAAGTTCCCTGATAAAAAACACTGTAGTTGGTTTGCTTTCACCTGATAGAACTGATCCACTCCCGCAACTGCAGTACTGAGCTGTGGGGGTAGGAAATCTGATGAGCAATGGTTTTGAGGTAGGACTGAGTTTACATGGTTACCTTCAATCATACAGTTTCATTACAGTCTGTCCTCCATATATGTGGTGGATGTGTTTCAGAATTCCTTATTATTACAAAAATTCGCTACTAATTGCCAGCCCCAAGATCAGTCCGTGTATCCATTGTTTTGTTGTTCAGCCATAGTCCATCTGATTGCATTCATTAAAGGTCTATGTAAGTGCCCTATACAGTGACCTAATACATCATTGAACTTTAGAATATTGAGATAACTCGTAAAATCATCTCAAATACACTTTAAACAATGTATTTTCACCTGATTGCATTCATTAAAGGTCTATGTAAGTGCCCTATACAGTGCCCTAAAACATCATTGAACTTCAGATTAGACTTGTTTAAAATGTATATTGAGATAACTTGTATAATCATCCCAAATACACTTTAAACAATGTATTTTGAGGGGATTTAACACATGGACAACTGATCCCTTGGATATGGACGGCTGACTACACCTGGCCATCGACTGAACTGAAAGAGGTTAGGTTTATTTGTCAGGTTAAACCAAACATACTGTGGCTGCTTTGTTATCTGGTGTAGTGCAGAGGGGCTTAACCCAAGTGACTGGAAATCTGTAACACCTCTTCCTTAGTGGTTTATTCTGCATGTATCTTGATATCCCCATATCCCTCCTGCAGTCCACCATCCTCCTCTTGGGATGTAGGGAAGTTGTTGAGGGATGTTTGTATAACCAGGAAGTGGAGCCGTGTGGTTATGTCAGTGCCACCACTGGAAGGCATCCCTCCAACATGTCTATTCATCCATCTATTGCCAGATGCCTTAATCCTGTAAGGGGTGGCCACAAACAAATCGCCTCCGTGTCACCCTGTCCCCCGCCATTTCATTCCCCTGCTCCCAGCTCACACACCCCTCTCTCGTATACCTCTCCACTCCATCCCTCCTTCTCATCCTTGGCCTCCCCCTCTCTCCACCTCACTCACGTACACTCTCTTCATCAGTCTCTCACTCTCCATCCTCTCCACATGGCTAAACCACCTCAGTGTGTTTCTCCTAACGCTTCCTATCACATCCACATCCACACCACAACGCTCCTTCACTTCCTCATTTGTCAGTCTGTCTCTCCATGTCAAGCCAACAAAAATAAATAAAATGTGAAGGGTTTGCAATGAGGTTCCTGTGCCCTGTGTTCCTATTGCTTAACAAGGTTCCCAAGCACCTCATCCGTAGTGATTTATTTTGGATATGGCTGGTTACTATAATTTTGTATGTTATTTATAAAGTGAATGGTAATGTTAGAATAATCTAGGTATTGCACAAGAGGATAGCAAGGTGTAATAACGCAAATAAATCACTTAGAAAGAGGAATTAGGGAGCTTCCTTGCCCTATGAGTATACAGACCTATGACTTGCTCCTAGATTGATAGTGTAGCATTAGCAGGGATAAAATGCAGGAGTTGTACAGGCCATGAGAGGGTTGATGGTGACAGGATTAACACACACAGGCTTCTGTAACACAGTTGAATGACGTAGTCTGGTGTTAGCTGGAATAAAATAATTGTTGTTAGCTGGAATAGAATACAGAGTTGTGCCCACCATGAAAGGGCTGGGTTGTATGTACCCCAAAGTTGGATATAGTATTAGATTCTTTATATATAAGTTGCCCAAATAACTGCTACCTAAATACTTATAATGTAAATAAACTAATATATAAGGTAAAGCCAGGAATAGAACCCCTTTTGTCTCTCTTCCGTCTCTTTCCATGGACTGTGGAAATCAGGGTGGCATAGGAGGCCTTCTAGCATTTCCTCAGTGATTTATTTTGCTTATTACACCTTAACATTCATCTGCGTTATTGAGGCAGTGTAGTTTCTCATTCTCAGTTATTTATTTTGCATATTACACCTTATTTAGGCTGTGTCGTTTTTTATTCTTTGTGATTTATTTTGCTTATTACACCTTGACATTCATCTGTATTATGTAGGCTTTGTAGTTTCTTGTCTGATTTATTTTGCTTATTACACCTTAACATTCATCTGCGTTATTTAGGCTGTGTCGTTTTTTATTCGTTGTGATTTATTTTGCTTATTACACCTTATTTAGGCTGTGTCGTTTTTTATTCGTTGTGATTTATTTTGCTTATTACACCTTGACATTCATCTGCGTTATTTAGGCTGTGTAGTTTCTTATTCTTTGTGATTTATTTTTGCTTATTACACCTTAACATTCATCTGCTTTATTTTGGTTTTGTAGTTTCTCATTCTCAGTGATTTATTTTGCTTATTACACTTGTTCTTTGTGATTTATTTAGCGTATTACACCTTAACATTCATCAGTGTTATTTAAGTTGTGTAGTTTCTCATTCTCAGTGACTTATTTGGCTTGTTACACCTGATGGCATTGTCTTGTGCTTTATGTATATTGTTTTGATGTTGGTGAAGTGTGATGGAGTATCATACAAGAGGATATTTAGCTGTAATGTATTTAGAAACACACTGAGGTGGTTTGGCCATGTGGAGAGGATGGAGAGTGAGAGACTGACTAGGAGAGTGTATATGTGTGAGGTGGAAGGGGAGAGAGGGAGGGGGAGGCCAAGGATGAGATGGAGGGATGGAGTGGAGAGGTATATGAGAGAGGGGGGTGTAAGTTTGGTGCAGGGTAGTGAAATGGCGGGGGACAGGGCAACGTGGAGGCAATTTGTTTGTGGCTACCCCGTATGGGATTAAGGCATCTGGCAATAGATAGATACATTCTGTTTAATGAAGCAGCTCCTCTGGATGATTTATTTTTCTTGTAATTTTATACTCAGTTAAAATTATCTTGTGTGTTTATTATAGACAGAGACTGCATTGAAAACAAGTGAGAATTTTGGGTGAATTGTGCTGAACATATAGGTAAGGAAGAGGTGTTACGAATATCCAGAATTACTTAGACTAAAGCTTGTATTCTCGGCATCTTCACTGATTTATTTTTGAACATGGCTGGCTAATATAATTTTGTATATCATTTATGCAGAGTATGGTGATATTTGAATCATTTAAGTAACACAGAAGAGGACAGCAAGATGTTATAAACAAAATAAGTTGCATAGGAAGAGGTGTTAGGGAGCCTCCTTGACTAATGATAATGTGGGCCTTAGATTTTTGATGTCCATGGAGAGACAAGCAGGAGAGGGGATGAGACTTTTGTTGGTGATTGTACTGTCAAATTGGGCTAAATACGAGGCCATTTGTGCTTCATTCTGGCCACCATACTGCACCTCTGTGAAGCTCAGGTGATGGTTTAACTCAAATTCAATATCCTATTTTTGTATTTCTATCTTTGGATGATTTTATTAAGCCTGGGAGAGACATATTGAGGTGGGGGAGGTAGATGTAACCTTCAATAACTCCCCCATTGCTAGAGATCTGCACCAGGTTGCATAAAATTGCCTAAACAGAGAAAAAAAGTAAGTTATGGGACTGAAAGGGATAAAAACAGACTCCATTCCCGTCTGTATTTCCCATAGTATCCTGTATTTACCTCAGCTAAATAAAATATGGTGTGCTAGAGATCTGCGCCAAGTTGAATAAAATTGCCTAAAAATAGAACAAAAAAATAAGTTATGGGACTGAATGGGGTAAAAACAGACTCCATTCCTGTATTTCCCATAGTATCCTGTATTTACCTTAGCTGAATAAAATATGGTGGTCACAAGAATGAAGCCATGCAGTGTGAGGATGTTATTTTATATTTACTCTTGCCATTTCCTTCAAGTTTTGTTAATCACGGGATAGACTTCGGCAGTTAGAGGGGTTGCAGCCTTGCCAAACCCCCCCCAGTACGAGAGGCCTTTCTTAAGATAAAGGAAATCTATTAATAGCAAAAATAAACTAAAAAGAACATCGCCTGGATTCATAGAGGTAGATTAAAAAAGTATACTCATGTTGAAGGGGCTGATAAATATGTATATGTATTGGTTTCAGATTCTTTAATGTTTATGGTGTCAAACTCTTTTTAAAATTTATCTATAATGATTTGAAATTGGTTAGTATAGTGAGTGTTGTGAGGGGTAAATGCATAACAAATGTTTCTGATACTGGGGGGGTGCTGTCTGTGGTTAAGGAAGCTCCCAAACACATTTTCCTAAGCAGTTTATTTTGCTTGTTGCACCTCACTATCCCTTCTGTGTTACATAAATCCTTACAGTATTGTGCATCAGCCAGTCCCCCAGTCTGAACTTTCTGTCTGCCCATCTGCCTATAGCCAGACTCCCTAATCCTGTAAGAGGTGGCCACAAACAAATCATCTCCGTGACACCCTGTTCCCTGCCATTTTCCTGCCCTCCCCCAAACTTTCACCCCCTTCTCTCATATACCTCTCTACTCCATCCCTCCATATCATCCTCAGTCTCCCTCTCCCCCTCCCCCCTCCCTCCTTCCACTTCACTCATATACACTCTCCTCATTTGTCTCTCACTCTCCATCCTCTCCACATGGCCAAACCACCTCAGTGTATTTCTCCTAACGCTTTCTATCACATCCGCATCCACACCACAACGCTCCTTCGCTTCCTCATTTGTCAGTCTGTCTTTCCATGTGACTCCACATGCTTCTCTCAGATAACTCATTTCCTCTGCTCTCACTCTTGACTTGTGTCCCTCCAACAAGGTCCAAGCTTCACTTCCATACATTAGAATTGGTATCACAATACTGTCATGTAGTAACTTTTTTACTTCCATGCTCACTTCCCTGTTTCTTATCACTGCTTTCAGGGAACCAGCAACCTTTCTTCCTTTTTTCACCCTTTCAAGCACTTCACCCTCCAAACATCCATCCTTACTCATCACTACTCAAGTACAGTACAACATGAATGCACTCACATTTTCCATTTCCTCATCATCCAGCCTCACTGTACATTCAGAGACTTCATTTCCCTCGAAGACCATAACTTTACTCTTCCCCACATTCACCTTCAGATTCCATTTCTTACTCTCCTAAACTCATTCATCAAACCTTGCAGTTCCCCCTGGTCTTCACTTAACAACACAGTATTCAACTTCATTCCGTGGCTTATGATACAGATGTAATGTATTGGTTATCATACTAAAGGGTCTCAGATGAGTTTTGTTTTTTCAGATTAATTTTGTTATGATGATGAGGATGTTTTTATTTATTCTTCCTTTTTTTTTTTTTCCCCATCTATCTATCTATCTATCCATTGCCAGACGCCTCAATCCCGTTTGGGGTGGCCACAAACAAATCGCCTCCACGTCGTCCTGTCCCCCACTATTTCACTGCCCTGCTCCCGACTCACACCCGCCTCTCTCATATACACATCTCAAATTCCTTTTTTCCCAGCAGTTTGCAGCAACTGTTGGGAGACATTAATTTTGTTTGGGCACTTAATTTAACTTCCAGTCCTTACAAAACATCAACTACATCATGCTCAACCCAGTACAGGAATTCAGTACGAAGAAACATGGAATTATTTTTAAGTTAGATTACTGTATATTGGAGGATGAAGTGTGGCTATAACCTTAGTAGAAACATTCAGCCTCAAGTCGAGTCAAAACTGATACTCACATTGTTACAAATATTCATGCACAACTTACATTTCTTTTTTGCCAACAGTTTCTTGAGGTAATTAGCTGGTTTTGGCACTTGGTTTAATTTCCAGTCCATAAAAGACATCAGCTGTACCATGGCCAACCTCAATACAGGGAGTCGTAAAGAGAAAATATGGCATCATTTTTACATATCTGTTTAGGGGTTGATTGAAGCTGCAACAAACCTCCGAAGCTGAATATCATTTGTTGTAGCGTACAGTATAGTAAAGATATCATTATAGTGGAGGGGTCAACAGCCTTTCTATACTTCTTTGACATTACCTTGGCTCAGATTCTCGTCCTATGCGGCTTATTTCACACAGCTGAGCAGCAGAAAAAGATAGTAATGCGTGTCTACATCCTTTCTGTTGCACTTCCTTGTGACTGGCATCATATTCTAGTGTACATCTCTATACTTCTTTCAAATTAACCTGGCCCAGATGTTTGTCCTTTTGCAGCTTATTTCATGTAGCTCAGTGGCAGAAAAAGATAATAGTCTGGGTCTACATCCTTTCTGTTGCACTTCTTCGTGATTGGCTTCATATTCTAATTTACACCTTTACTCACTACGTATCATTCAAGATGGAGGGATGGCAGTTTTAGGCCAGGTTAGAGTCAACAGATTATGGTACAGATTATAGCACAGATATTACCCTCTGAGGTGTAGTGACCTGAGACAAAGTTACTGCAGTTGATGGGTGTGCTGAGCTTGTATTCCTAACACTTCTTCCTTAGTGATTTATTTTTGGATACAACTGGTTATGTCAATTTGTATATTATTTATGGTGAGTATGGTGGTATTTGAGTCATTTAAATGACAGAAGAGGACAGTGAGGAGTAACTATCTATCTATCTATTGCCAGACACCTCAATCCCGTTCGGGGTGGCCACAAACAAATTGCCTCCACATCGCCCTGTCCCCCGCCATTTCACTGCCCTGCTCCCAACTCACACCCCCATCTCTCATATACCTCTCCGCTCCATCCCTCCATCTCATCTTCGGCCGTATCTCATGGCTTTGAAATTTTGTAACACTTCCTCAGCAATTTATTTTACACATGACTTTTCTGTATTCTTGTGTATGTTATGGATGCAAACTGTGTCAATGTTAAAAGTATGTAGGTAATTTAGAAGAGGATGTGAAGGTTTAATATTCCCTAACACCTCTTTCTTAGTGAATTATTCTGCTTATTACACATCAGTATTCTCTTGTATGTTAAAATAATATGTAGGGTGATCCATATGTATTTCTCCACTTCCATTTCCTTGGCTGATTTCATGTGTGTTGTGGGGATGACTCAGTGTTACCAGTATCTGCCCTGCATCATTTATTCATTCACTCCCACTGCCACAACCATGCCCACACCAGCTGACTGAGCCATCCACACAACACAAGATACTGCCAGGGGAGTGTCTAGTGGCTTGCTATTTATAGAGAATGTGCAGTACTTGTCAGCATTCCCTTGATTGTTACTGATGCCAAATATATCAGTACTCCAATAACACAATATAAAAAGATAACCTATGAGAGGACAGTAATGTGTAATAATTAGAGTTAATTGCTATGACATGTTACAAATTCTCCAAAACTGCTTATCATGAAACCTGAAGCTTCACACTTACCTACCTACAGCATAAGGATATTACAGTGCAGACTTGTACTTTATAATACGGTACAGTAGTAGAATTATAATGTTAAGGGCAGGAGTATGGACATTATACTAATACAAGTGTACATAATGTTTTTGTATCTAAATCAAGTACAGGTATCTAGTTACAGTACAGTATTCAAGTTTTTTTTTCCCAATAATGTATGCAGTGTAATTACCTGTTGTCAAGTTTTCCACATCTGACTTTAACTTCTTCATTATGTTGACATGTTTGCTAATTGTTGCTGCAGATCATTTTATTCATCCCAAGCTGAATAGAATTTTAGGAGTTTCCAGGACAGCAGCAGTGAAGGAAGTCACCATAATGAAATAGTTGAGCAATACAGGTATCAGGTTCAGATAGGTCAAGTACACCCATGGCGACTGGAAATCTTTCAACAGGGGATGAACCCAAACCATGGCTGTTGAAATAATGATGCAACAAAAAGGCAGTCACCAGGCATCAGTGGTTGACTCAGATGCTCGGTCATTATAACTGATGGTGTATCTTTTTTGAACTCGGCTCATTGTGGCCATGAACAGGGTTACCCCACTCAAGGACTTCCAGCCACAGATGTACCTCTATTTGCTGATGTGAAGAGTATGGTTCATAAAGGCTTGGCTCAGGATATGTAGCTCTGAAGCCCACAACACCTAAAAGCAACATGAACCACATTACATATGTGGTATTTGTCTTTGCATTGTGGCTAAGCATGTTGAATGAGATAACACACCAACACCTCTGCTTCATAGTATATATTGCGTAGCTTATGATGTGAATTACCTCACTGGGTAAGCTCAGCTGCTATGCAGAGACATTTAGCACATATATTTAGTGTGGCTTGGGAAGTTTTTGGTATGACCTGGTCTTTAGGTGCTCTGCCTTTCATACCGACAATTACATGGTTTTATTCTATAGCCTGGCAGCTGATTGACTACACCAGGTACAACAAAAGGTGTGTAAGGGAATCAGTGATGGAGATGGCCTGGGGTACATAGCACAGGCACTGAACTCAGAGATGACAGTGAGTGTGCAGGTTCTAGAATACAACCATGTGTGTATTGGTAGGAAGGATAGAGTGGCATGGGAAACTGCAGTACTTCATTCTCAGTTATTTATTTTGTATGTTACAGTACGATTTTTTTGCTCTTGTATGTTATTAAGGTGAAGTATGTTGATGACACACATATATATAAACAGCATGAAAGAATGTTGGAGTGTAAAATACATTGATAAATCACAAAGAAAAAGGTGCTATAAAGCCTACGGTGTCACTTACAATATGTCCTGAAGAGCTTTATATTGTGAGCTGAGCCATGCAGCAATGAACCAGGAGTGGCCAGTATATTAGTGTTAACCCTTTCACTCCATTGATGTACATTATATTTTATTCTTGCTGTCTTCAAATGCCTTTATTCACTTAGTTACACCATTAACACCTTCATCACAAATTATCTCCAGATTCAATAGTCACCTGGAGGTAAAAATTAATACTCCACGCTGTTTGATCTCTTTTAGCCTCTCTGCTCAGTCCTTTATCCCTGAGGTCACACTCCATGACCACTGTAATCATTTGGAGGTAACAGGAATCTAATATAAACTTTAATTATAGTGAAGGGGTTAATAGGCTATCAGAAGGGAAGCGTTTATCATGTCCAGCCGGTCACCAGGATCTGCCTTAATAGGAAAACTACCTAAACACATTTCAAAAAGCCCATGGTGGCATTCTTAAACATACTGACCATCCATTCCCTGTGGTAACTTACAATATATATACCTTTGTAGGGAGAACTAGACTCGGGGAGAGATTTTGCACTTGAATTTCCAATATTGTCTATCATAATTTACAGTAGGTTTGTTACTATATGAAGAATTAGACACAGGAACAGTTTGCACTCTACTTTCCACATTCTGCCTGCGGGAAGTTTATACTGTATTGTAATTATTCATTCATTCATTCATTGCCAGACGCATGTATCCCAACCGGGGTGGCCAACGGCTTAGGGTTAATTGTTTTACAGGGAGGGGCACTAATCCTCCACCAACCCCACTTGACACGTAGGGATGCCAACAGCATCTGGTGTTCCCAGGCGGTCACCCATCCAAGTACTAACCAGACCCAACGTTGCTTATAATCTACAATAATCTCTCTCTCTCTCTCTCGAGGAACAGGTAACACGGGAAGACTTGGCACTGTCTTTTTCCTAGTCATCCTGAAAAAGAAAGAAAGAAAAAAGTTACAGCAGGGCATTGATTGTAAATATGTTTCAGAATCCCACACAAAGATAGTGTTTGTCATAATGAATGGTGCCACATATAACAGAGTAACTATAAGTCATTAATGTTAGCAGTGTATTGTACTATAGCACATAGGGTCATCTGAGTGGTTTGGGAGGTCTCCTGACTCCTCTTCCTTAGTGATTTGTTCTGTACATGACACCTCAGTATCCTCTTATGTGTTAATGTTGTAGAATATGTCAGTGTTAAAATTATATACTGTAAATAACATGTCAGAGAATATTCTGGTGTAATGTGCATAATAAATTACATAGGAAGAGGTGTTTTGAAGTCTCGTATGCCACCTAGATCAGGGACCTTAGATGTAGATTGTATCAAATGATCTTGTGGATAACTGTGGATGGTTATATGAGCAGTTCACATGTATTCAATAAAGGAGTCTTAGTTTTTACTGATGTTTTATTCACCCCATGTAAACTCATGTGTAGGGAGACTCCCCACATACTGTACAGTGGGGCACCAATTTTCGCGCCTAATTGGGTCCAAAAATAATGCGCGAAAGTGGAATTAGCGAAAGTTGGGGCATTGTCTTTATGGCAAAAAGGCTAATTGGTTCCCGGTTATCCTAAAGTAACATCAGATTTTCATTTTCACTTGCAATACAGTACATCAAATCACTATTGTACATTGCATTGTGAGATACAAACAATAAAAACTCAACTATCTTCCTTTTCATTTCATTATTATACTGCCGTTTCTTCACTCCAACACGATACTCTCTTTTAGCCTTGGCCTTTCCTCCCGACTTTGAATGTCCCGGCCACTTTTTATCACCACCACTGCCTCCCGGCCCTCCCCCCACACCTCCAGGCTCTCCCCCCACACCACCAGGCCCTTTCCCCACACTACCAGGTATAGTAGAGACCATTGAACCGTGAGAATCCAACACAATGGAGATAGCACGCTCGTACACAATGGCGGGAATGGGTGGACAGAGTGTTGACATGATGTCATTCAAGATGGCGGTGGGTTGCGGGCGGGCGGTGCAGGAAATTCAAAGTTCAAAATATTGTCCCAAACCCAAAATTTGTGCGCGAAAATCGATTTTTTTCAAGCGAAAGTGGAAGTTAGGGAATATTTGGTGCATGCCGCGAAAGTGGATTCCGTGAATCCTGCTGTAGCGAAAGTTGGTGCCCCACTGTACAGCTCTTCTTAACAAGGTGGAGTCTAAGGCCTTATGTCTCATTAACTCTACTGCTCTTACTGGCTTCCTTCAACTTCTGTCTCTGCCACAGTGTTGCATCTTTATCTCCCTTCTATCACTGCTTCAATGGCCACAGCCCCTCTGAACTGTCTGATTGCATCCCTCCATCACTACGGCTGGTGCGTAGCATCCGTCTTGTAACAAACTCATCCCTTTTCTTTCCAGCTTTATAATGCAAGAGTTAACCGTTACTCCCAGCCCTTCATGTAGGCAACAGGTCAGCTCTGGAACTGTTTCCCTCTGTCTACTTCCTGCTGTCCATGACCTCCAGTTTTTCGAACAGTGTCCAGGCATCTTGAAATGAACAGATCATGAATTTGTCTGTCTGTTATTTTTTATTTATTTATTTATTTTTTTGAGGGAACAATCTTGCTGGTTTCTGGCCTTTGGTTCCTTCTTTGCATAAAAAAGAAAAAACTGCCCAGTGATATAGTGGTTACAATGCATCAGTGTAATGAACTGATGACCTTGCATGGGGTTGAGCTGCATTTTTTTTTTTTTTTTTTTCCACAGTGCCATCAAGGGCAGTAGTCTGGTCGTCTGCCCTCAAATGTTCTTAACCCAGGTGATGCCACTATTCACGTGTTCATCGATCCTATGTGAACTGACAGGTAAATTGAGTATCTAGGATAACATCTAGGGAATACAGCTGTGATAACTTGGATGGTGCAAGGCTTTGTATCACATGATGAGTGAACAACCTGACACAGGCGAAGGTTGCGATATGAGCACCATGGCTAAGCGCCTCATGGCGTCTACTCTATTTTTACCTTTACCCTTTACAAAATAATATTAGGGGAATATATAGTCTCGTAGAAAATGATCTGTCTATACTAATAAATATTGTGCCCCATCGCTTCATTATTGTGCAAAACGTAGTGACTCATGGTGACAAAGGGTTGTGCTAATATATTTCTCTAAAACTATAGCCTAACCTACATAAAGATGGTACGGTATTAAGAAAGCAGGGTAATTATAGGATGTGAAATAATAATAATAATGATGCTGATAATGATTTTGCTGCTTTGAGTGGATTGTGAAGCGTGTTTAGCAAGTGGTGTCTGGTAACAGTGCAGCCGATGGAGGAAAACAACCACCTCGAAGCCAATGCATGTAAAATTATAGTACTGCGTGACAAATGAATATCATAGTGTTATTTAATATCATAGTGCTCGTTCGTTCGCCATTTTGATGGTGAGTATGTAGTGATAGTGATGTTTTCATAGATACACTCAAGGAACTAATAGATAGGAAGATGTATGCCTCGCTTTGAGTAGCCACTATGGAGATCCCATAGAGAGGAGGAATAAAGTTGTGCTGGGTGATGTGGTGTTTTTATTTTATTGAATCAGAAGCATTGGAAAATATATAATTTCTGAGTCCAAGTCAAAGCATATTTAAGGACTCATAGAGGGGATGGAGCCAAATATTTAGAATTAGTCACAGCTGGTATCAAGGTTTTTAAAGTTATATGTTCATGATGAAACATTTGGAAGCATTTTTTCGTGTATAACATGTCTGTCACAAATGATGGTAAAATTATAGTTTCGGCCGAAAACACAATTATGAGATTTTGATCCATTTTTTCGGTGCTTTAAACAGTTCTAAGGCATTTTTCTTCTGTGGCATTTTTTTGCAATTTATCTTTTATTTTACACCTGAAGATAAACGAACCTAACCTGACCTTCAAGAGTGAAAAGTTTGCGATGATAATGCCATAGATGAAAAATGTTATGAATTGTTTAAAATGCCAGAAAAATGGGTCAATATCTTGTAATTGTGTTTTTGGCTGAAACTATAATATACCCAAATGAATTCTGAAGGAGGCACTATTTAATGGCTAATTATCGTGTGATTACCTCTTGCTGCTGTTCCTCACCTCCACCCTCTGTCCCAGCAGCCTGTCTCGAAAGTCAGCAGAACCAGTCAGCACTCCACTTTTGAATAGCAATCAATCAGAGTGCTCTAATTCCTGTGCCAGAACTCATCGAGGGTTTAAAATCAGTGCAGTCATGGCTGTTGTGTTTATTGCTGCAACCTTCATGAAATAGGGGATTTTATGAGGACTCTGAGGCCTCTTTACAGTTTGTTGGGTAAGAAGTGTTATATTAGCATTAGGGGAGTCTGGGGGGTGAAGCCTGCCCAAGTTCAGCATCCGTGCAAGTGTAGTGTAGAGTATATGTATTATTTAAATGCTTGAGAGGTATATGAGGGAAGGGGGAGTGAGTTGTGGGGAGGGCAGTCAAATGGTGGGGGACAGAGCGACTTGGAGGCGTTTTGTCTGCTGTCACCCTTTGCGGGATTAGAGCGTCGGGCTATAGATAGATAGATAGAAATGCTTAGGTCTGGGTTAGGTGAAATGGAATCTGTGTAGGTTAATGCCTAAAACATCCTGTCATAAATGCCAGCAAACACTTATTTCAACAATGAAACTGTATTTTCCTTTCCCCTTGTAGCAATTTCTTCAATTTTAATATAGAGTCACACTGCAAATTGCATTTTTCCCACCATCACCACCTCTGGGGTTAAGGGGTGTCGTAACTGGCATGGAAGGATTAGTGAGAGAAAAGGCTATCAGAATCAGACAAATATCAAAAAAACATAGTTTCATTTCTGGAATGGCACCATGGCTTCTAGTCACTATTAACCATGTGTGTCACTTTGAGTAGCAACCGAGGAGTTTCTGCTGTAAGGTTGGGTAATATTGTGTTATCTGGTGTGAGGTATTATGTTGTTTTCCATGGTCAGACCATTTACAGCTGGATGGTAGCTATATAACCAACCCATACATGTTCCCATCGTGTCAGTAAGTACTGTAGGTTGGCGAAGGGTTAGTGCCCCTCCCTGTGAAACAGCTAACTCTGAAGTCAGATGGCTGCCTTTTTTGGGATTGTGGCGTCTGGCTGTAGATTGACAGTAGTAGATAGAACATTACGAGATACATACGGTACATTTGGGACTTCCACTCTAGCATCATTGTTGAAGCAGCTTTTACTAAGGGTCACTACGGTAGTCAGTTTTTAGTAAATTACATCACTTGCTTTTGAAACAAAAAATATTTGTTATGGTTGATTTTAGTCTGATCTGAATGAATCTTAGCTTCATTTTTGTTGGAAATCACTCAGTTTGGAGATAGACCTACCCAAGGCTATCCCCAAGTGAATTGCGACAAAAAGTTAAGGGAAATAACACCCAAATCACAAAAACAACCAAAAAATCACATTTCTAACCTAACCCAACCTAACTTAACCTTACCTTAAGTGTTGTCATCAGAGTCCTTCAGCCAGGACCCTCACAGCACCAGGAAGAGGCCGTTGGGGATACCGCTATTGAATCCTCTGATGACGACTCTTAAGGTAAGGTTAGGTTAGCTTGGGTTTGGTTAGAAATGTGATTTTCTAATTGTTTTAGTGATTTGAGTGTTTTTTCCTTCATTTTTTGTCGGAATTCACGTGATTCATGAGTGATTTCCAGCAAAAAATGAAGCTCAGATTCATTCAGATCACACTAAAATTGACCAGGGTAGTTATTTTGTTTCAAAATTGAGTGATGCAATTTACCGAAATGTTAAAAAAAAAAAATAAATAAAAATAAACAGGATTAAGGCGTCTGGTAGTAGATAGATAGATAGAAAAAAACCAGCGATGGCCTTGTATTCCATCAGAGTACACCCACTACAAGAGGAAGCCATTGTGAGTTGGGGATTTTTGAAAACTGAGGATGTGCACACGGTGTCAGCGTTTTGATTGGCCAGCATTTTGGCCGATTTTAATCTCATTGGCCATGAGGTCTGAGCATGCACAGTAGTCACGTGACGTCACGCCCAGTAGCGGCTCGTGGCAGGGGGAAGGAGCTCCATGTAAGTTTGAAATTGAGGGGAGATCCGAGGTAATTAATTATAGGATTTTTTTGTTAAATATATGTTTCTGAAAATAACTTTATAGTGGAAGATTCAAAATAAGGTGGTCTACAACATGGTTTTCAGATTCCTGGATTGAGTGATGTGAATTACCAAAAATTGACCATAAAACTAGATAATTCTCAGCTTTAGCATCGCCACTCTGAATTCTCTGTAGACCATTCTTCTTGAACAACTAAGGCAGGAGGCATCGGAGTGTCCCTGACTCATATTCAATCTATGGGTGTTCTTATTTTTTTAATGATATTAGCAGAAGACACCAGTTTATTTCAAGTGTTTTGAATTTATTTTCATTTATCAAGGCTCCAACATGCATGTATTGGCTTTTTTTTTTTTTTTTTTTTTTTTTTTTTTTTTTTTTGAGGAAGAAGGAACCAAAGGCCATGAGCCCGCAAAACAGTTCCCTCCAAGTTTTCGTTTTCTTTTTCGTTTTTAAAGGCTCCAACATGCTTGCATGTGTCAGCCTTGGTCACCTAGTGGCGGCTTTCCATACTGCACGATCCATTGCAGCCTCCCTGTTCAGTCCCTTAACCCTAAGGTCACACTTAATGACCTCATCCCATGTCTTTCTCGGTCTACCCCTCATAACCCCACCCCCAATATTAACACTTCTCACCTTCCTCACCCTATTATCATCTCCCATCCTCTCCACATGTCCAAACCACCTCAATCTACCTCTCCTCATCACAACACCAATACACTCCAGTCCCATCCTACCTCTCAACTCTTCCATTGTAAACCCAGCCCCTCCAGGCCTTGGACGCAGGGACGCACTGCACATCCACCTAATCATTGTCATTTCTGTAAAACAAAATACAATAGAGAGCCATATTCAAGATCCGATCATTTTGAGATGCCTGGACACACTGCGTTTGAAAGACTGGAGATCATAGGCAGCAGGAAATACAGACAGAGGGAGACCGTTCCAGAGTTGACCTGTTGCATAAATGAAGGACTGGGAGTAACGGTTAACTCTTGCATTAGAGAGTTGGACAGAAAAGGGATGAGAGTTTGCTGCTAGACGGGTGCTACGCAACCGTCATAGAGGTGGAGGAATGCATGCAGACAGTTCAGAGGAGCAGTGACCATTAAAGTAGCGATAGAAAAGAGATAAAGATGCAACAGTGCGGTGAAGGGACAGAGGTTGAAGGGAGTCAGTAAGAGGAGGAGAGTTAATGAGACGAAAAGCCTTTGACTCCACCCTATTGAGAAGAGCTGTATGTGGGGAGCCTCCCCATACATGAGAGTTGTACTCCACACAGGGGTGGATAAAACCCCTGTATAGAGTCAACAATTGTGCAGAGGTAAAGAAAGAACGGAGTCGGCTTAGCACACCCAATCTCTTGGAAGCAGATTTTACAAGAGATGTAATATGATCTTTCCAAGATAAGTCCCGAGTAAATGAAACCCCAAGCATGTTCAAGGATGATGCAGGATTAAGCTGAATATTATTAAACATTAGTGGGTATACCTGTGGAAGATTTTGTCTGGTTGATAGGTGTAAGAACTGAGTCTTAGATGCATTAAAAACAACCATATTATTTTTACCCCAGGTAGAGATACGAGCCAAGTCAGACATTAGGTGTGCCATAGCCTCATCCCTTGTTTGTTGAAGTAACTGTTGAGATGGGCGTTGCGGGAACCGAATGGAAAGGTGAAGGGTGGAGTCATCAGCGTATGAGTGGATGGGGTTAGATGTACAGTTTAGAAGATCATTGATGATTAAAAGGAAGAGAGTTGGTGATAGGACAGAGCCCTGAGGAACACCGCTGTTGATATATCTAGGAGAAGAACGATGGCCGTCTACAACAGCGGCTATAGAACGACCAGAAAGGAAGCTAGCGATGAAGGCACAGATAGAAGGATAGAAACTGTAAGAGGGCAGTTTGGAAATTAAAGATTTGTGCCAGACTCGATCGAAAGCCTTTGAGATGTCATGTGCAATGGCAAAGCTTTCGCCAAAGTCCCGAAAGGAGGATGACCAGGAGTCTGAAAGGTAGGTGAGAAGATCGCCAGTGGAGCGTCCCTGACGGATCCCGTACTGATGATCAGAAAGAAGGTTGTGATAGGAAAGATGTCTTAAAATTTTTCTATTGAGAATTGACTTGAAAACTTTTGAAATACAGGACGTTAAAGCAATTGGACAATAGTTAGAAGGTTGGGAGTGGTCACCTTTCTTTGGGACTGGCTGAATGAGAGCAAACTTCCAGCAAGAAGGAAAGGTACCAGTTGACAGACAAAAGCGAAAGAGTTTGCCTAGGCAGGGTGTAAGCACAGAAGCACAGTTCTTGAGAACAACAGGAGGGACTCCATCAGGCGGCTTTCCATGCTGCTCGATCTCTGGCAGCCACCATATTCTGTCCCTTATCCTTGAGGTCACACTATAACATCGTCCCAGGTCTTCCTTAGTCTGCCTCACACAATCCTGCCTCTGATGTTCACGCTACTCACTTTTTGCACCCAGTTGTCATCCCTCGTCCTCTGCACTTGCCCAAACTATTTCATTCTACTCCTTTCCATTACAACACCAATACACTCCAGTCCCATCCTTCCCCTCAGCACTTCAGTTGTAAACCTAGCCTCCCCAGGTCTCACATTCAATGACACACTGCACATCCACCCAGTCACTGCCATTTCTTTACATTTCAGTCTACAAATATCCTCATCCTTTACTACCCAGGTCTCACTACCTTATTGATGAGGTGCAGTTTGGGTTTATGCCAGGCAGGGGGACCATTGATGCCATATTTATTGCTGAACAGCTTCAGGAAAATTATATAGGAAAGAAAAGGGAACTATTTTGTTTTTGTTGATTTGGAGAAGGCCTTTGTCAGAGTCCTTAGAAAGGTAGTGAAGTGGGCAATGAGAAAGCTTGGGATGGAGGAGTGGCTGGTTAGGGTGGTTATGGACATGTATGTGGGTGCTCACACCCAGGTAAGAGTGAAAGGAGATTTGAGTGATGAGTTTCAGTGAATGTTAGTGATGAGTTTGTCGTGTTTGTTGGTGTGCATCAGGGGTCAGTCTTGAGCCCCTTGTTGTTTATCATCGTACTTGAAGCCCTCTCACGTGACTTCTGAAATGGACTCCCGTGGGAGATGTTGTGTGTTGATGATTTGGTGTTGATTGCAGAGGATGAAAGGAGGGCAGAGGAAAGATTTAGGAAGTGGAGAGATGGTATGAGGCACAACGGTTTGAGAGTAAATGCAGATAAAACATAAGTAGAGTTGGTGGCAATACTGTCAAAGAAGAGGGAGGCCATGTCCAATTTGCAACAAGGGTGTGGGAAGTAATTCCATTTTGTGCAGTGTTTGTGATAAGTGGATGCATGAGAGATGTAGTGGTATTAGAGGTAGACAGCGAGATAATGCTGATTTTATGTGTGCGGTGTGTCGGGGAGAGCAGGTGGAGATTGTCAGGCATGAATGGATTGAACTTGCTGGTGAGTCTCTTGAGTGTGTGGAAGAGTTTTGTTATTT
The DNA here is from genome assembly GCF_032717465.1 of Coenobita brevimanus. Lineage (NCBI taxonomy): Eukaryota > Metazoa > Arthropoda > Malacostraca > Decapoda > Coenobitidae > Coenobita > Coenobita brevimanus. Next base: position 773,803 of record NC_137036.1, on the reverse strand, counting down.
GGTAGACATGTTATGTGCTGGAGGTGGGGCTGGAGCTAACTCTGTGGCTAGAGTGAAGAGTGGTTGGAGGAAGTTCAGGGAGCTGTTGCCTCTCCTGCCATGGAGAGGGCTCTCCCTCCATACTAAGGGATCTTTGTATGTGGCATGTGTTAGGAGTGTAATGCTGTATGGTAGTGAGACCTGGGTAGTAAAGGAAGAGGATATTCACAGGCTCAAACATGCAGAAATGACAATGATTGGGTGGATGTGTAGTGCCTCCCGGGGTGCAATGCCTGAGGGGTCTAGGTTTACGATGAAAGAGTTGAGAGGTAGGATGGGACTGGAGTGTATTGGTGTTGTGATGAGGAGAGGTAGATTGAGGTGGTTTGGGCATGTGGAGAGGATGGGGTATGATAATTGGATGAGGAAGGTGAGAAGTGTTCATATTGAGGACAGGGTTATGAGAGGTAGACCGAAAAAGACATGGGACGAGGTTATTAAGTGTGACCTCAGGATTTAGGGACTGAACAGGGAGGCTGCAATGGATCGGCAGCGTGGAGAGCCGCCATTAGGTGACCAAGGCTGACGCATGCAAGCAAGTTGGAGCCTTTAAAAACGAAATGAAACGATACATATATATATATATATATATATATATATTTGGAGGGTGAAGTGCTTGAAAGGGTACAGCAGGGAAGAAAGGTTGCTGGTTCCTTGAAAGCAGTGATAAGAAGCAGGGAAGTGAGCATGGAAGTGAAAAAGTTACTACATGACAGTATTGTGATACCAACTCTAACATATGGAAGTGGAGCTTGGACGTTGCTGGAAGGACACAAGTCAAGAGTGAGAGCAGTGGAAATGAGTTATTTAAGAGGAGCCTGTGGAGTCACATGGAGAGACAGGCTGACAAATGAGGATATAAAGGAGCGTTGAGGTGTGGATGTGGATGTGATAGGAAGCGTTAGGAGGAATACACTAAGGTGGTTTGGCCATTTGGAGAGGATGAAGGGTGAAAGACTGACGAAGAGAGTGTATGTGAGTGAGGTGGAGGGGGGAAGAGGGAAGGGGAGGCCGAGGATGAGATGGAGGGATGGGGTGGAGAGGTATATGAGAGAGGGGGGTGCGAGTTGGGAGCAGGGCAGTGAAATGGCTGGGGACAGGGTGACGTGGAGGCGATTTGTTTGTGGCCACCCTGAATGGGATTGAGGCGTCTGGCGATAGATATATATATATATATATATATATATATATACCGTATTATAAACACACACATATACAGGTATATATAACCGAGCAGAACTAGAAATGAACAAATAAACTATAGTAACCACTGAAGTACACCACCCATCAGGATTATTATTTTGAGTAATGGTTATAAATCTTCCTTTGGGTTGGTGCAGGGGAAGGCATCTGCCACTGTATTGTAAGTGTTGAATAACTTGTATCTGAGTTGAAGCCTCATAGATGTGAATCTTGTGAATGATGCATACTAGTACAGCTGTTGTGTACACAACTTGGTGTACCAAAATTTTTTTAATGTGTCCAACTCTGGGCAAAGGCTTCAAGGCCTATGCCAAGGCCCGGTAGTCCTCATACACACCTCTACATGTCACCACGTCAGTGCTAACACCCACCGTCTTTATTGAATAAATGCTAGGGCTGTCTCATACAGGACTGGTGTACTGGTATTAGCTGCAGTATTTTTATGACATGTTGACAGGTCTTCTGGTAGGGCAGTGAAGTCTGATTTTATGAAATTAAAATCTTGAAACTGTTTCCTGCCCCAGCTGGGAATTAATCGTGGGTCCATTAAGACTGCAGGCCACCTCTCTTCCGATTCAGCCTCCGCCTCCACCGTAATATTTCTTATATAACCGGAAATCAGAAATGTGCGTAACACATATCACCACCCATGATGTATTGCAAATGTTCACATTACATTTGGTGTTCTGCTTATGAACGTAATTAGTTTCAAAAGTTGGTTTGTAACATGAAATCTTCATATGTCAACATTCACAAGTGCCTGAAGCCAGGCACACTAAAATATGTACAGTACTGATCATTGGTGAACACAAGTAGCCACTGACATACCGTTGTTTTCTTAATTGCTTGAAGTAAATTTAATCATCAGTGCTGTTGTTGTATTTTAAAGTAGTGTATACAGTACTTTGTTTGCCATTGACAAAATAACTCAAAATGTGCTTCCCAAAAATTGTCCTATCTCCCAAGGTTTGTAAGTCAGGGAGCACCTGCTGTACTGTACATAATTTAAAATGGGTGATGTATGACTGACCTGCATTCTTGCAGTTTACCTTGATATAAATGCGCACCACTGCAGTACTTAGTGATGTGTTGTATATTATGGCAGTGTTGGATTTACAAGGTAGATGGAAACCTGGTGACATGAGAACCGGAGCTCCCACTTACCAGCCATTACTACATCAACACTTGAGTCCTGACCATCTTCTTTTGCTGAGTTTTTCTGGTTTTAATGTATGAACTAGGCACAGTATGATAAGATGCCTGTATTCTCACTTGGTATGGAAATTCCCTAACACCTCTTCCGTAGTGACTTATTGGATATGGTTAGTTAATATCCTTTTGTAAGTTATCTGTGCAGAGTATGGCCATGTTGGAAGGATATATGTAACACAGAAGAGGACAGTAAGGTGTAATAAACAAAATAAATTGCTTAGGAAAAGGTGTTTGGTAGCTTCCTTAACCCTTGAGAATGTGGAGCATAAGGTCACACCCACTTCCTTGCAGTCTGAGTGTGAGTCGCTGCTAAGGCAAGTGAGAACAGCAGCCAGCACTTGTACAGGAAGTCATATTTCTGGTGTCATTCTTTGCCCTGTCAGCATGTGTGTGCTGTGTGCTGGAATCCTGAATATACAGTAGAGGCTCGATTTAACAAACTAATTTAGCCAACCCTCATTCCTGTATCTTGAATTTTCTGCTAAGTCAGGTTCCATAAACGAGGCTCAGTATTAGAAAGTTTTCCAGTATTTCGAGGTACTTTCCGCTAAATCCTTTAAGGCAGCCCATACCTAGCAAACTCTGCTAATTCTTAGTGCTACACACAGCAGTCTGAACCCAAAATTAATACCCCCACAAATGCGTTATTTGTACGGAATTTGCCTAGGAGAGTTATACTCGTTGTAACGGAAATTTTCCCTTAAATAGGGCAAAAAATGTTGGGAAAAAATGACTCTGTTATCTCAGGCCTCCACTAAATTGATGTTCATTAAATCGAGCATCTACTGTTTTAATTTGACACACTTTTGTATTGAAGTATTTATCTCTTGCAATTGGATCAATAGGACTAAATGGTTAGTTAAGGCTTTTGGGTTGGCAGTGAGATTATACTTGCATTTATAGCTTATTTTGGAGCATTTGTATAAGGAAAAATGTAAATCAGTTATTTTGAAAGTTGTACATAAGAAAAAATGTAAATTCATTTTTAGATGAAATGATTTATATTATTCATTACACAATACAGTATCATGGAGAAAAATATATTGTTTTGATTAATTGAAAAGCTCTTTACAGTGATCATGGGAATGAAGGAATGTAAGTGGCTGGGGCAGGAGAGATTTTAGCAGTAAAATAAGGAAGCAACTTTTGCCACGCCAGCAGTTAACTCCTCCTCCCCCCACAACACAGGTCTGTGGGTTAGAGTTGGGTCAGTTCAGGTGTTTTCTTAGCTGTGCCTGTTGACCCTCCCTCAGCGTATCTTTACCTGTGACGTCCTGTGTTGTAATTTACAGTGTGTTGAGTTTTTTTTTTTTTTTATGCAAGGAAGAAAGAACCAAAGGCCAGGAGCCCACAAATGTTCCTTCCAAGAAAAAAAAAAAAAAAAAAAAAGACAAAAGAGAGCCAAATTCAAGATCCGTTCATTTTGAAATGCCTGGACACACTGCGTTTGAAAGACTAGAGATCATGGGAAGTAGGAAATACAGACAGAGGGAGACAGTTCCAGAGTTGACCTGTTGCATAAAAGAAGGACTGGGAGTAACGGTTAACTCTTGCATTAGAGAGTTGGACAGAAAAGGGATGAGAGTTTGTTGCTAGACGGGTGCTACGCACCCATCGTAGAGGTGAGAGATGCAGGCAGACAGTTCAGAGGACCAGTGACCATTGAAGTAGCGATAGAAAAGAGATAAAGATGCAACAGTGCGGCGAAGAGACTGAGGTTGAAGGGAGCCAGTAAAAGGAGGAGAGTTAATGAGACGAAAAGCCGTGGACTCCACCCTATTGAGAAGAGCTGTATGTGGGGAGCCTCCCCACACATGAGAGTTGTACTCTAAACAGGGGCGAATAAAACCCGTGTATAGAGTCAACAACTGTGCAGGGGTAAAGAAGGCATGGAGTTGGCTTAGCACACCTGATCTCTTGGAAGCAGATTTTACAAGAGGTGTAATATGATCTTTCCAAGATAAGTCCCGAGTGAGTGAAACCCCAAGCATGTTCAAGGATGATGCAGGATTGAGCTGGATATTGTTAAATATTAGTGGGTACTCTTGTGGAAGATTGTGTCAGATTGATAGGTGTAAAAACTGATTTTTTGATGCATTAAAAACAACAAGATTATTTTTACTCTTGTCAGAGATACAAGCCAAGTCAGACATAAGGTTTGCCATAGCCTCATCCTTTGTTTGTTGAAGTAACTGCTGAGATGTACGTTGCGGGAACCGAATGGAAAGGTGAAGAGTGGAGTCGTCAGCATATGAGTGAATAGGGTGAGATGTATAGCTTAGAAGATCATTGATGAATAAAATGAAGAGAGTTGGTGATAGGAAGGAGCCCTGAGGAACACCGCTGTTGACAGATCTAGGAGAAGAACGATGGCCGTCTACAACAGCAGCTATAGAACGACCAGAAAGGAAGCCATAGATGAATGCACAGATGGAAGGATAGAAACCGTAAGAGGGCAGTTTGGAAATTAAAGATTTATGCCAGACTCGACCGAAAGCCTTTGAGTTTGCGCTAGAGTATTTCACCTTTGTGGGACGGTTCTCTCATACACAGGGATCAAGAATGGACCTTTGTGCACTTTACTGATGTAATGTATTGGCCTTGTTGGTCTCATACACTATCTTAAATGCCTGGTGGTCTAGTGAGATAAGGCACCCCACCCACATGTGTTCGGTGTGGTTGGGGTTTGTTGCTTATATAATGCCACTCAAGGAAAGCAACTGGTCATTGTTGCCTTAATTGTCTGGGCTCAGCAGCCTTGCCACGGGTGCCTGTGTTCCAGATCGGGCAAAATTCAATTGGATGATGAATGAATGAAATGTATTATGGCACTGTGTCTTTAAATGAATGTGGCCTGATATGGTGTTTTTTGTGTGATTTTCTCTGGAATGGACAATTTCATCTCCTTCCCATTATATTAAGAAACTGCAAGTGATTTTACTGTTTCCTTCCACAGTGTTTTGGTGCTCGTTATATTGTGGTACTTGTACTCATTCATCACTTTTTTGCAGGTTGTACAAGTGTGAGGGAACTAATACGTGTGGTCACTTTTGGAGACATAGTGTGGCTGGACCAGTGGAAGTGCTATTCTCTGATGAACATCGTGCTTCTGACATGTGTCTGTGGGTGTGTTATTGCAAGACAGTGAAAGTAGTGTATCATTTCAAGAAAGTGAAAAATCAGTGAACATTTGAACAGTGAAATGGATCTCTGCTAATTCATTGTATACTTTACCTTGGCCACCAGTTGTACAGTGTTATGTGGCATGGTAATATAATTTTAGTGCCAGACCTGATGGATGGTGTTATGTGCTACTGTTAGTGTGTGAATGACTAGTGATTATCAGTGCTCCAGAGGATAGTTGCATGTAAGTCAATCTACAGAACAGATCACACACTAAGCTTACAGTGCAGTGCCAGCTGATAAGAAGAATATTTGATACACTACTTTAGATTCTCCATGTTAGTGACCAGACAAACACTGTATATACAAATTATAATTCACTTTTAGAAAAAGACATAAATTACTGACTGAAGACATCAAAGGAAAGGGGTATTTAATGACAAGATGAATATGCTCAGAAATGAAGTGCCTCCTGGTGGGGATTGGAGGAGGTTTGATGGTTCCCGGGTTGGTGATAATTACAGAATTGTTCAAGAGGTGCCTGTGTCACAGCATCATGGAAGTCATGTACAGCAGTCACACTTGGGTATGCCTCCAGTTTCAAGAGTTCCCACAAATAGTTTCGGTCAAGCTGATTTTCGAGGAGCAGGACTTCAGAGACATACAGATTCTGTTTCTGCAGTGCACGATGGGTTAAGAAGTGAGAGGCATGTACGTTATCAAGAAGATCTAAGACTGAGGAACTATGACTTAAATCCGAATGTAAAGCTGGAGGAGAGGGATGTAAAGATGTACAGTGAATCAGCTTTGCACCCTCAGTCAGACTTGCGAGTAAGCTCCGTTACACCCAATTTGTCATCATCCAGCACAGCGACAAATACCAGTGGTTACAACACCAGAGCAGACCCAGGTCCAGGTCAGAGTAAGGGTGAGAAGAGATCTAAAGCATTTGATTATCTGAAGACCTGGCGACTCAAAATGAACATGCCAACGGATTCATTCATGACAGAAAAGCAGTCTGTGAATGATTTCAGAGAGCCTCAGGTACAAGGATTAAGTAATATTCCATCACAAGGTGGAATTTCTACAAACACAGCAAGCCAGTCTGGTATAGGAAATAAGAACTTGAACTTGGAAGTCACATGTATGGAAGCATCTCCTCCATGGAAGTGGAATGCTAATTCTGCAACCAACCAGACTAATTTACCAGCAGCAAACAGTGTATCTGTGTCATTTCAAGAAAACAGTGGAAGAGGCCAAGGCAGTGATGCCTTTCAACCAACCTCATATGCAGGCAGCCAGATTATGTCTTCAGCAGTGCAGCCAGATGGAGGCCATACAGTTGATTACCAACACCAAAGAAGTAGGGTTGACTACCAGCACCAAAGAAGAGGTGTAGTACTTAGTGATTCTGCAGCTGGTTACCAACACCAGAGACAAGGGACAGTACCCAGTGATTCTGCATTATGTGTGCCTCAGGTCACTCATGCATATGGTACTACATTTAGTCAAGAGAGTACCAGTAACTGGAATAATCCATCATTAACAGTACATAACCCATTCCCTAATACAGGAAATTTTACAGGTTCGTCTGTCAACCTACAGCTTGTTTCATCAGTTGCACAGCAATCTCAAGTCATTAACAGTGAACTAGTTCCAGTAATACCTTTTCAGTATCAGTCTATCTCTCATCAACCAGCAGTGCAGTATCTAGATAGGTCACTCAGTGTGTCTGAAGAAAAAGCCTTAAGTCAGCAGTGGAATAAATACAAGGAAAGCCCTGGCCATTCTACCAGACACAAGAGGAGCAGATCTCGAAGTCCACTTCGAGAAAAATCTCCAAGAATGGTTGGAGGAAGACATTCTCCAGAATCTGTATGGAGGAAGAGCTCTCCATATCCATCCACAAGAGAACATTATGAAATTGCCAGACGAATAGATAGATCTCCTGATTTTTGTATCAGATCCCCCGGACCATCAAGACAGAGAAGGTCACCAGGACAAAGAACCGGGGTCCTGTCACCTGACTCAGTGTCTCGGAGGTCACCTGGACACAGGCATAGGGCAGTCTCACCATTGTCATGGGATAGAGACAGGTCAGCCAGACACAGAAGTGTGGGTTCACCTGTTTCAGTTCCCAGAAGAAAATCTCCAATTTTTTATACAAAAGAAAGATCTAGGTCAAGGAGCAGAAGATCTTTTGAGTTACATGCTAATGAACTGTCTCCAAGATCAGCCAGAGCAAGATCTCCAAGACTAGGTGATCATCATCAATCAAGAACCAGGTCACCTCTGCCACGCACAAAACATGATAGGCCACATTCAAGATCCCCAAGACTATATTCAAGGCATCCCACATCTCCAAGAGTCTATTCTAGATCTCCAAGACCCAGTGCAAAATCTCCAAAGCCCTACTCAGTATCCTCAAGAAATTACTCAGTGTCTCCAAGACGTTATTCAAGGTCCCCAAGACGCAGTTCAAGATACAGGAGACATTCAAGATCCCCAAGACCATTCTCAGGATCCGTTAGACCGTTATCGAGGTCTCCTGAGCCACTGTCGACATCTTTGAGACCCTCTTCAAGATCCCCAGGACCACATTCAAGATCCCCAGGACCTTTGTCAAGATCTCTGAGACCTTTTTCAAGATCCCCAAGGCCCTATTCAAGGTCCCCAAGGCCTTTATCAAGATCTCCAAGACAACTTCCTCGATCCCCAGGCCCAGCATCAAGGCAGTCCAGACCACTTCCTCGATCCCCAGGACCAACATCTAGGCGGTCCAGACCACTGTCCTCGTCACCAAGACCTGTGGCCAGGTATCCACGATCTTTGTCTGGCTCACCACAGCGGTTTTCCAAGCTTTCTTCCGAGTATAGAGGAGGGTCGTCTTACAGAGGTCACAGCAAGGCACTACAGGACAACGTACGTGGATCACCTTATCTTGAAGACATATCCTTGTCCCCAAGGTCAAACCTAGGTGCATCTCCTGTGAGTCTGAATGATGATTTACCAGTACAAATCTCTCCCCGTGAAAAATCACTGACACTGGAGTCACTTCAGAGAGACTGCTCCCCGGTGTCCCTAGGCTCCATGGGTGTTGCTGAGGATTGTACTGACCATGCCATAAGTGAACACAGTAATCCCGGTCACATCACCAGCCCCAGGTCACAGTCACCGCTACCAAGCTTACATCGTGGCTGCTCACCGATGTCGCCTGATTCTCAGTCGGAAGTTCATCACATTTCATATCGTGATGAGAGGGTGAGTGAAGCAGTTTATAGGACCAAGAGTAAGTGGGCAAGACATTCAATTGATAGGTCATCAGTAGAGAGTGATAGTGAGGTTTCAGTAGCAGGGTCTTTACATAGGGAATTATCAGTAGAGAGATCTCCACAGTTGGCTGTTGACTCTGATCACAGTACTGAAGACATTGACGGAGGACCTCAGGTTAAGGCTAACAATACAGTGGAAAATGATGACAAAGAAGATTTGAGACTTCATTTGTTACGGCTTCGCGAACAGAAGGTTGAACTAAAATTGAGAAAGTTAGAGGAGGAAAGTTTTGAAACAGAATATAAATTAAGGGAACTGAAGAAGAAAAGTAAGAAGTAGTGTGACGTTGCTTGAGGGTTAGGTTACTAATATACCAGTACACTAATGCAGTTGTATAATTTAATTCACTTATACACTGATTTGAACAAAGAAATTTAGTTAACATTAATGCAACTGTATAACAAAATCCACTCATACACAGATTTAAACAAGGAAAGTTACTTTTGTCAGAAGGCATTTGAAATACAAATGTGAACCGTCTTTCCATTGACGTGGATTGTAACTGTATAATAATCCTTTTGTGACACAGACACTACCAAGCAATTATAGTTTTGTGAACTTATAAAGAAAACACTGGTATAGAACTTACTGTTATGTTAATGGTATCAGCATTAATGGATATGTACAGGCTGGCCCATATATATAGCACTGTGCTTGCACTCCCCCAGGTGCTTTCTTGTGTGTTGTGGGGACAGCATAATCATTGTTATCAGTGTCTGACTTGTATCATTTATTCATTTCCTACTCCCACCATCACATCCACACCCATCTCGGCAGACTGAGCCATTCCTGAAACACACAAGATAACATGGGATGAGTTTGTAGTGGAGTGATGTTTATGGACACCTGTATGAAATAGTATACAGCTGTTCCTCACTTAATTCACAGTCACCTAACACAGTTTTCGCTGTAAACCTATTCAGTTAGCCTATATAAGGATAATTTTCACATATATAACTAAACACTGTCCATTGTAGAAAAAGATAAAAAAAAAAGAAGAAGAAATATCATAAACAGGAGTGGTTACAAAATGGGCTAATGGGGATGTGTCAGGTGATTAGCTGGTTTACTTTCATGTGCCTTTACCTAACCACATAAAAGTCCAAAGCCAGTCTACCTAAAGCCATCACCACCTGTACATACATACATACATTCCCCTTTTACTCTGACTTGGCCTAAAATTGCCATCTCTTCCTCTTGAATGCTGAATTGTAACAACTGAATAACAGAATATGATGCTAGTCATGAAGAGGTGCTGTGGAAAGGATAAAAAGCCATAATATTGTCTTATTGTCTCACAGAACTGCATAAGCTGCAAAATGACAAAAGTTTGGGCCAAGTTAGGATAAAAAGAGTATAGTAGTAATTGTCGTAGGCTGAGGTTCATGTTAAATGTAAACCCAGTGGACTACAGGGTTAAATTGCCAATCTGCAGTCCACCATCCTCCTTTTGGGGATAGGGAAGTAGTTGAGGGATATTTGTATAACCAGTCAGTAGGGTCATCCATTTATATTGTTGCCACCACATGGAGGCGTCCCTCTCCAGCGCCCCAGCGTCACCTAAAACACTAGTGTCTTATGAAAACATAGTAACATATCAGTGGATCACATGCTGGTAACTGCTTCACATATTTACTGGGAAAATAATGAAATCAATCATACCCTTGTGATATACATATTCTTACATTATTATGGCAGTTATCACAGCTGTCTTATGTAATTATTTGCTAAGTTATCATAGTTACCTCCACCAAGGAGGTTATGTCCGTGTGTTTGTTTGTTGGTTGGTTGGTTTGTGAGCAAGATTACACAAAAACTACAGGACGGATTTTCACAAAACTTGGTAGAAGAATGGGCCGTGGCCCAGAATACACTACATTAAATTTTGGTGCAGATCCAGATTTTTTTTTTTTTTTCACTTTCTTTAACATTGCGAGCTAGGGCGTTGGCAGAGGTATGCACTCTACTGAGTGCCATTCTAGTTATCATATGTAATTCTGGCAGTTATCACAGCAGCCTTAACAAGGATCCTGATGGCTGCCCATGGTGTTGTCATTAGTGGCAGTTTGTTTATTTCTCATTAGAGTGTTCATTATTATTTTACTTACCTAAAAGTACATCCGTCACTGTCACTCAACACTGCAGATTCACACCGGCACAAATACCTGCACATCACAATAAAGCAGGAAAGAGTGATGGCATATGATATCACTGCACTCGCACAATCAATGAAAGCAAATACGCAGAAGGAATATGTGTGTATGTTGCATAAACAGAGCAACCATGATTGACACCTGACACACACAATGCACACCTCTTGGCCAACATTACTGTATCTTTCAGCTTCTGTATTGGTCATGATTTTTAGCCACCACGGCATGCGGTTAAAACAGGAGGGGACCGATTGTGCTTCAGAATAAGGTAGAAGACTAGGCAATCATTAAAGTGAAATACTGAATTGTGTACATAGATGGAATTTAGCAGTAATGGATCAGGGTGGAAACAGCTCTTGCCGGCATGTGTCTTGGTGTGTCACATAATTTTGTTAATTGGTAAGGACTTTGATACATACACATACACCCAGCCTCATCACATACCATTTTGATACCTGCAGCCTTGAATGTGATTTTTAAAAATTTTTGAATGCAATTTTTCATGCAGGAACTCATAATGATTTTTGCCGAACATAGTCATTTTTAGGAACATATCTGCTGAGTTAAGTGAGGAATAATAGTATGTACTGCCTGCTGTTGATTTATGCTTTGTTGTAATAAGTGTTTTACTTTAATTTATGAGTAAGATATAAGATGTTACACCCTGTCTCTAGTAAATTAGTACATGGACTGTGGCTCATGTAAAGTGTTGTGGAGAGATATATACCATGTTGCATAGCAGTAATTTCCCACTTACGCACTAGAACTGTCACTGTGTACATATAATAATTTTCAACATTAATAAGTACAAATTTTCACCGTGGATTAGCTATTCATGACCACTCCACACCGATGACCTTTGTTTTATTTTATTCAAGCTGTCTCCAGATGATTTTATTCAGCTTTGGAGAGACTTCCGATTGGAGGAGTTAAATATGGCCGTTATTAACCCCTGTGCTGCTTGAGAATGAGAGACTGACTTGGAGAGGGGATGTGAGTGACGTGGAGGGGAGAAGGGGGAGAGAAGACCAAGGGTATGATGGAGGGATAGAATGGAGAGGAAGGAGAATGAGAAACTAACTAGAAGTGTATGTGAGTGATATGGAAGGGGAAGAGGAGACCAGGCATGTGATGGAGGGATGGAGTGGAGAAGAAGGACGAGAAACTGACTAGAAGTGTATTTGAGTGAGGTGGAGGGGGAGAAGGGGAGGGAGACCCCTTTAATGAGCTGGAGAGATGGGGGGGGAGGGGGAGTTGGAGGGAGGGCAACTAGATGGCAGAGAACAAGGTGACGTGGAGATTTGTTTGTGGCCACCCCTTACAGAATTATGGCATCTGGCTATAGATAGATAAACAGATAGATAGACTACTTGAGGTCTCTCCCAGGCAGAATAAATTAGTCTGACAGTAGCAGAAAAATAAAATGTGGAAATAGGTCATGGGATAGAATGAAGGTTACGTTGCTGAGTTGCATTTATTACAATCACTCTCAGAAATACACATTTGTCCCCGAAAACAAACACTGTACTGTACAGTCCCTTGATGTTTTATAGCCATCGTTACTTCTCTAGCTTCACGTACTTGCAAATGTACATAAGAGAATTGTGAACATTGGAGACAGAGGAAAGTTGTACAGTATATTGGAGATACTGTATAGGAGAACTGTGTACATATGCTAGAGTTGTTGTGTTCAGTGAAGAAAAGTGTTTTACAGTTCTTTGTAAATATGTTGGAATCATATACCATGGTAACCCCTTCTGTCTGATAACTTATTTTTTTTTTATGATGATGGTGGTGGTGATGATTATTCTTATCATTACAGTCAAACCTCGCTTTCTGTGGGTTCGCATGTTCGTGAATTGGAAAATTATATAAAAAATTTGCAGGAAGATATATCCTGCTTTTCCCACAGCATCAGCTGTTTCTTGTGGTTTATAATTTTTTTTTTTTCTTTATTTATTTATTTTGGATGTTTCCCATGAGAAATACTGTCCCATGTAGTTAAACTGTGCAGTTACGGTCATTCATCGTCCATCATGTACTGCACGACAAACTCTCATCGTCATCACGGCATAGGTGAGTACAGTACACTGTACCCAGAAAGGCTTGTGTATCATCCTGTACTGTCTTTTTAGCAAGTTTTAATGTGCCATAAAATGCAATTACAGGCCTTATAGTGGGTCTGTAGGTACTGGCAAGAGTTAAAACAGGGAAACCTGTGAGTTTGGTGGAAGGTACACGGATCATTCACTGATTTCACCCGTTGGCGGGGGGATCCGGCACATAAGCCCTGCCAGTACAGTAGTAGGGGTCAACTTTGTTATTATAATAATAATATAAATTAGATTGAGATGAGCATGTGGAGAGGATGGAGGATGACAATTGAGTGCAGAAAGTGAGAATTGTGAATGTCGGGGGTAGGGTTGTGAGAGACAGATCAGAAAAGACCTGGGACAAGGTCATAGAGTGTGACCTCACCGATAATGGGCTGAATAGGGAGGCCGCCAGAGATTGAGCTGTGTGGAGAGCCATCATTAGGTGACCAAGGCCGATGCATGATACCGTATTGGGAGCCTTTATAAGCAATACGATACCATTATTATTATTATTATTATTATTATTATTATTATTATTATTATTATTATTCTGCTACCTCCAGCCAATTTTATTCATCATTAGGGAGATTCTTGTTATGAAAGGGTGTATTTAGGTTATATTCAATTCCTTTCAGTAGTCTCCCCAAAGCTTATTAAAAACTGTTGTGTAGAGAAAGAACAGAGAAATTAGTTGGAGAAGAACAGGGAGGCTTTAGGAAGGGAAAAGGTTGTGTAGATCAGATATTCATTCTCAGATCTTTAGTGGAAAAGTTTCTAGAGAAGGGAAAGAAGTTGTATGCAGCTTTCATGGATTTGGAGAAAGCATATGACAGGGTGGATAGACTAGGATTGTGGAAAGTGTTAAGAATATATGGAGTAGATGGGAAGTTGTTGAATGCTGTGAAGAGTATGTACGATGGTGCGAAGGCTGCTGTGCGTGTGGATGGTGAACTAAGTGAATTTTTCTCTTTGAAAGTTGGGTTGAAACAGGGATGTGTCATGTCTCCATGGTTGTTCAATCTGTACATGGATGGGGTAATAAAAGAGATACAAGGTAGGGCAGTGGATGTTGGAGCAGCCCTAATGAGAAAGGGTAGCGTTTGGAAACTCCCTGTACTGTTGTTTGCAGATGATACTGTGTTGTTGAGTGAAGACGAGGGGGAGCTGCAAGGCTTGGTGGATGAGTTTGGGAGAGTGTGTAAGAAACGGAATCTAAAGGTGAATGTAGGGAAGAGTAAAGTGATGGTCTTTGAGAGAGGTGAAGTCAGTGAATGTACAGCGAGGTTGGATGGTGAGGAATTGGAAAATGTGAGTACGTTTAAGTACTTGGGTAGTGTGATGAGTAAGGATGGAGGTTTGGAGGGTGAAGTGCTTGAAAGGGTACAGCAGGGAAGAAAGGTTGCTGGTTCTTTGAAAGCAGTGATAAGAAACAGGGAAGTGAGCATGGAAGTGAAAAAGTTACTACATGACAGTATTGTGATACCAACTCTAACGTACGGAAGTGAAGCTTGGACGTTGTTGGAAGGACACAAGTCAAGAGTGAGAGCAGTGGAAATGAGTTATTTAAGAGGAGCCTGTGGAGTCACATGGAGAGACAGGCTGACGAATGAGGATATAAAGGAGCGTTGTGGTGTTGATGTGGATGTGATAGGAAGCGTTATGAGGAACATACTGAGGTGGTTTGGCCATGTGGAGAGGATGGAGGGTGAAAGACTGACGAAGAGAGTGTATGTGAGTGAGGTGGAGGGGGAAAGAGGGAGGGGGAGGCCGAGGATGAGATGGAGGGATGGGGTGGAGAGGTATATGAGAGAGGGGGGTGTGAGTTGGGAGCGGGGGAGTGAAATGGCGGGGGACAGGGCGACTTGGAGGCGATTTGTTTGTGGCCACCCCAAACGGGACTGAGGCGTCTGGCAATAGATAGATAGATAGATAGAGTTTGGATTCAAGGGGCATTTAGGATTGTAGCAGCAAAGACACCAAACATGTTGAGAAAACATGGTCTGTTTGTGTGTGTGTGTGTATGTGTGTGTGTGTGTGTGTATTTACCTAATTGTATTTACCAAATTGTGATATACAGGAAATGAGCCACGCTTGTGGGGTCCCATCTCTCTTTCTCAGTAAGTCAAATTTAGCTTTTAACTCGTTTAAGTTTTTAGACTGGACAATCTCTTTGTCCAGGCTATTCCACAGGTCTATACATCTATAAGGAAAACTATATTTCTTGATATCCTTCAAGCAGCTTGGCTTCTTGAGTTTCATTCCGTGTCCTCTTGTTACTCTCTTATCCCTTACAAACAGATCTTCTTTGTCAATTTTATTTACTCCCACCATTGTCCTGAACACTGCAATCATGTCTCCTCTCTTTCTCCTTTCCTCTAACGAAGGCAAATCCAGTTTTTCCAGCCTCTCTCTGTACGACAGATCTGCCAGAGTGGGGACCATCTTGGTTGCTGTTCTTTGTATTCTCTCAATCTTGTTCATATCTTTCTTTTTGTGTGGGCACCACACTACTGCTGCATATTCTAACCTGGGGCGAATCATGGCCACTATCAATTTTTTCATCATCTCATCCATATAATGAGAGGTATATGAGGGAGGGGGGAGTGAGTTGGGGGGAGGGTAGTCAAATGGTGGGTGACAGAGCGACTTGGAGGCGTTTTGTCTGCGGCCACCCTTTGCGGGATTAGGGCGTCGGGCTATAGATAGAGATACTCTTATATTAGTCAGGAGTTTATACGTGTCTCTAACTCTCTTGTTAATGTGTTTTTCAGGTGACAAACTGTCCTGGACCAGCACACCCAAATCTTTCTCTTCTCTCGCTTTTGTGATTGGTTCATTACCCATCAAATAATTCAATGATGGCCTCTTGGTACGTGTGTGTGTGCATGCGTGTGGTCGTGCGTGCTTATGTTCTTAATTGTATCTTTACAGGAATGAGTCAAGGTCATACTGTCCTGTGTATTAAACCATTTTTATCACATTTATCTACTTTTATCCTTTCTCCTTCCACCTTCTTGAGACACATTTCCAAAGTAATCCATTTTCCAGAAGGATAATTTTTACTTACAATCTGGCATCTCCCTGCCGTTGCTGCCTGCCATGGTGTGTTGTGCCTTGTGCTTAGCTACCAACCGCAGCGAATTCCTTGGTTGACTTATTTTTTATGTTTACTTTCTTTAGACTACACTTTTTTTTGTTTGTACTTGCACTAGTAGGTTGAATCATCACTTAATTTAGCCTAATAACAAGCTTGACTCAAATAGATACTCTTAGGTATGTCCAGAGCGTAGTTAAACGCTAGTATGCCCATCCTCTACCACTTCTTTCTCGTATGTGTGGGTGTGGGTGTGTTTAGAACTTTGTAATTAATGTCTCAGTTACAGCATATGGGTCATGAAAATGTCTCCAAAATTTTCTTCACGCAGTGAGAAGAATAAAAATATTGTAAGACCTCCATAAGTCGGCATAATAGGGGCTGAGCTCTTGCTGACGTAGGCAAACTGCCGACCTGTGAGAACCCCCCCCCCACCCACCCACCCAAAAAAAAAAGAAAAAAGTCTAAGATCACTTACCACGTTGGCAACCAGTAGTAGGGTGTAATCCAAGTGTAGAAGAGGTCTTTTGGTAGGATATAGAGGTGTTCAGGGGGCTCAGGATCACTTTTGTGCACAATTTTCTAACCATTACCACACATAACATACTGTGCACATAATCACACTTAACATACTGAGCTCCCTGTGATGCATAGCGCGGTGGCTCAGTATATTTATACCACCTGAGTCAGTATATTGCCAGCCAACAACCAATTTGCCGACTTAATTTTGACTTCCACAGATTTGAACGGGTTAGCCTGACGCCACACGCCTCGTGATTTATTTATTTATTTTTTTTATTATTATTTTTTTTTTACGTGTCTGACTCTGGGCAAAGGCTTCAGGGCCTATTTCTTGTGGGCAGTGACCCATTCCGAGGCCCGGTAGCCCTCCTACACCTCCACATGTCACCACTTCGGCACTAACACCCACCATCCATATTGAATACATGCTAGGGCTGTCTCATATAGGATTGGTGTATTGGTATTAGTGTGGGTATTTTTACGACATGTCAGCGGGTCATCTGGTAGATCAGGAAAGTCTGCTTTTTTTTTTTTTTTAGGAAATTCAGATCCTTAAACTGTTCTCTGCCCCAGCTGGGATTCGATCCTGGGTCCATTAGGACGGCAGTCCGCCTCTCTACGGATTCAGCCACCGCCTCCCCGAGTTTGGGTTGTTTTTAGTCGGCATTTTGCCGCCTTAGGATCAGTTTTGCCAGCTACTTTTTTGCCTTGTGGTCAGTTTTCGAATAGGTTTTTTGAATGTTAATATTGGAGTCGTGCTGACGTGCATATAATTCCGACTTAGGGAAAGCCGACTAAGGGAGGTGTTACTATACCAACAAAGTTGCCATGTCCATGTCATCCATTTTCTTAAGAGTGTGCACTGTCACCTGTGGGTAAATAATGGCTCACATACTGTTTGTTGTTTTTAGATATAAATATAAAGGTAAGTTCTAGATACCTAAGAATAATTGTAATTTTCAGAAAAAGACAGGTAAATAATTCATATTAAATGAATTGGATTTAGTGTAATGTACTTAATTGAGTGGTTGGTTGCTTTGGTCTTTAGTGGTCATACCAGTTACTAGAGGGAGGATTTATTTATTCAACACAGACCAGAACTCAGTTTTGCAAAATTTACTGAATACGGTCTAGTGTTCCGAGAGGGATACCAGAAAAGACCTGGGACGAGGTCACACATTGTGACCTTAGGATTAAGGGACTAAATAGGGAGGCTGCCAGAGATTCAGCAGCGTGGAAAGCCCCCATTAGATGACCAAGGCCGATGTTTGGAAGCTTGTGGAGTCTTTATAAATGATGTGATGTGATGCAATTCACCCCTTCAGTGCTATACAGCTCATATGTATTGTGTTGTAGTAATGCAGCTTGTTGCACAGTCCCCCCCCCCCCCCCAAAAAAAAACAGTGATGACATGATCAGCCTTTACCTAACCCTTGTAATCCAGCCAACATCCATTTTACTGTATTCTTGCTTTTACCCAGCTTAAGAGAGGCCTTATATTGAACGGATTTATTAAAGCTGTAGTCCCTCTCATGCTAAAAGTCTGTCCAAAACTGAAACCGAATTGTCAGGAAATGGCACGAATGAAGAAAAGAATGCCACAGAACTCAGTGGGTTAAATTCCTGATTATCTTATAAATCAGTCATTAAGTTTGCTGATGATTGTACATATGGATCTTTATATACCGGTGCGTAGTGAAAAAATACTGTATAGTGATTTCTCTCTCTCTCTCTCAATTGATGTCACGCATGCCACAGATATAAATGGACTTTGTAACATCGATAACATCACTTCCCAGCATGACTGTACTGTATTTCCATTTGGAGCATCAGCTGCATAAAAACTGTATAGTATAAATTAAACCCACGTAGTCACCCGTACTGTGTCTATTTCCTAGCCTACCTCACAACCAAAGTCCTTATTTTTTGGGCATTGCCTCACTTCATCACCCAAACCTTTACATGCTTGGTTTCATTTGTTCATTTCTTGAGTGGGACACCTTAACTCAGGCACCGGTATGGCTGTGCGGCTCCACTGTCTGGTTATACAAATGTCCCTGATCTCCCTCCCTATCCCTGGAAAGTGGAATAGTGGACTGCAAGATAAAGGTAACATCAGCCTGCTGTCCACCATGTTAGGATGAGCTTGGAGCCACAATAACTAAGGCACATGACACTGCAGATGCCACCCACAGTATCCTAAACTACCACTCAGTTTGGGAATTAACCCATTGAATCCAGTGACATTGTATTGGCTTACTCTTGCTACTTCTCAGCGATTTTATACAAGTTAGGAAGGACATTTAGTATTGACGGTATTAATGAAGGCAGTATCTAATCCCTCCAGCTCAGAAAGTATGTCCTTAGGTGAAAAAAAAAAAAACATTGGTAAAAAGACAGCATTACAATGAAGGAATTACGAGTAAAAACATGGTTACGTTTGTTACTCCTTTTATGTTACTGTAAGCCGTTCACTCCTCAGATCTCACCCAGTGCTTCTACTCTCCCCACCATTCTCTCTCTGCACTGGATAATGTTTGTGATTGACATTTAGGGAAACTTAGTCAATGCTCTGATACCTGGACTCTATTCTTGATGGCTTAGATTGCTTGCTACCCCTTTTTCTTTGATATGTACAATTAGGAATGAAGGGTTGACAGGAAGGATGGAACTTGAATGTGTTGGTGTGATGAGAAGGGGTAGATTGAAATGGTTTGGATATACAGGAAGGTTGGAGGATGACAGCTGGGTGTGGAGTAGAATGACAAGATTTGGACGTTTGGAGAGGGTGGAGGATGACAGCTGGGTGTGGAGTAGAATGACATGGTTTGGACGTTTGGAGAGGGTGGAGGATGACAGCTAGGTGTGGAGTAGAATGACAAGATTTGGACGTTTGGAGAGGGTGGAGGACGACAGCTGGGTGTGGAGTAGAATGACATGGTTTGGATGTTTGGAGAGGGTGGAGGATGACAGCTGGGTGTGGAGTGAGAGTTGTGAACATTGAGGGTAGAGTTAAGAGAGGCAGACCAAAAAAGACCTGGGAGGAGGTCATAGAGTGTGACCTCAGGGATAAGGGAATGAATACAGAGGCAATTAGAAGATCAAGCAACGTGGAGAGTTGCCTTTAGGTGGCTAGGGCTGATCCACGCAGCCATGTTAGGGCCTTTATAATTGAATAGATTATCTTACATATTACACTTCATTGTTCTCTTTACTACCGTTAAACCCATTTAATACCAACAGAAGGTGCAAAATAATGTGCAAGAGAACATTAACATCACACGGTACTAGACAGAAATTAACTGGTGTGAGATTCCCAAACAAATTTGCGGTTGATTCCATATTGTAACTTGGATATGTTTTTACAAGAGGAACAACACAAGGGAAGCTTTGGCACTCCTTTTCCGGATCATCCATCTGAAGACGCAGTGTGCTGTAATTTATGTCTCTTACGTCAAATCTGTTTATGAAGCTAGAACAGGAGACAGAGAAATTTCTAGCCCCCTAGTCCTTCCTGCTGATCAAAACCAGAGTTAGGACAGGGAATTGATGGTACACTTAAACCTCAATTTAAGGGACTAAATGGGGAATCAACTTGCCCCTTACTTGAAAATGACCATTGTTTTACCACATAAAGACAATCTTATTATGAAATGCAATGATTGTTTCACTTATCTTATTTATATGATTCTGAATATTATTTTACGGGTACTGTATAAAGAAACATATTAATGTGTGTAACCTAGACATTACTTATAATTTTTTAATGGTCTTGTCCATTTGTCAGGTAGAATATGGAGTCCCTTAAATCCGAAATCCCTGAAATGGAGGCCCCTTAAATCGAGGTATGAGTGTACTTGCATTTGTGTATCCCGGCACTGGTCAGGGAGAGGTGGTACAAAGCCTTATAAATCTGATCATCATACGAACCTTTATCATCCCATCTTTGTTTACTTCATGTGACTCCATCAGTTGGCTTATATTCCTCTCCCCTATCTTGAAATATTTACACTGGCTGTTGCTTTTGCTGGCCAAGAATACTGTTAATCCACATACATTGATGTTTGTCAGGCAATAAAATTCATATAAAGTCATTGCTTCTATTATTTCCCTCCCAAATTCTATACCATACAGCCAAAGCTATAGCCAGTGTGTAGAGGGTTGGATTTAGCTGATGTATGACTTTCAATCTTGTTTGTAATTCCTCAAAGTTTTAATTCATAATTCCTTTGGAGGTTTTGTACGTTGTGTTTGTTGACTTGTTTAATCTGGTGACATTATTAGATTTTGTTCTTGCTTTTGAAATTGTGTACATTGTCTGTTTACCTAATTAATATAATGACATATTTGGTTTTATATTTGCTTTCTCTAAATATTTCTTGTCAGTTTGGGAGATATTTTTGAAGTTGGGGGTGCTAGATTTTGCTTTCATCAATCCCTTGAGCATGGGAGTTTTTTCCTAAGCTGAATGAAAACATTTCTAAATATAAAAAATAAATGGAACAAGACTTTATACAGAGCAAAAATGGTAGGAAGAGTAGGGTGTGCGAGGTAGATTTAGCCAAAGCATTGCGCTCCATCAAAGAATGGTCTGGAGGTAGAGCTCACAGGTTCAGGGACCATGGCTGACGTGCTACAATTTGAGTCTTACAGGCAGCCAGGCATTATTCTGTCAGTAAAATGCCACCAGGGGATTAGGTGGGTCTTGGCAATGGAGAGGGACTCCTTCATGTGGTGACTTTATTTTTTTTACTTATTTATTTTTCCCCTTAATGCAAGGAAGAAGGAACCAAAGGCCAGGAGCCCTCCAAGAAAAAACAAAAACAAGATAACAGAAAGCCAAATTCAAGATCTGTTCATTTACAGATGCCTGGACACATTGCGTTTGAAAGAATAGAGATCATAGGCAGCAAGAAGTACAGACAGAGGGAGACAGTTCCAGAGTTGACCCATTGCATAGATGAAGGACTGGGAGTAACGGCTAACTGTTGCATTAGAGAGTTGGACAGAAACTAGCATGCTAAGTTGCCTGGCTATACAAACATCCCCCATCAGTGTCCCATCAGTGTCCCTGTCCTCTGAAGGAGGATGGTGGACAGTCAAAGAAGAGGAACTTCAGCCTGCAGTCCACCAGGCTTATGTTACAGATAAACCTAGCACTACTACTACTATTAGGATTGTCTCCTACCATGAAATGTTGTGGACTGTGGTAGTCTGTCTTCAGGCTCTGTTCTCCCAAGAGGATAATATGAGATTGGCTCATTTTATTCCTCTACAACTGTCAGCTGTTGTTGTGAACTTGGCTGCCTCAGTGATAATATGAGCAGAGTGATATGTGTAGGAGTGTGAGAGAGGCACACCACAACCACACAATCAAAATCCATTCCAAAGTAGCAGTACGGTACATTACATTGAGCTACACCTGACACCCTTACACATCTGCCCATACTCCCTCACTCCACCTCCATCACCTGTGTCAGTTGTTCAAATTAGAATTACACTTTTCCTCAACCTACCCTTCCACACTTGACCATACTTTACTCAAACACCATTACATGTAATTACAATGGGAGAGTTAACTGATACTCTCACTCATTTGATGTGTGCAACAGGTTAGCTCTGAAATTGTCTCCCTCAGTTTATTTCCACCTGCCTATTGCCTCAAGTCTTTTAAAGGCAGTATGTCCAGGCATCTCAGTACGAACGGATCTTGAATTTTGCTGTGTTTTTGTTTGTTTGTTCATTTACTTGGAGGGAACAACTTTGTAGGCTTCTAACATTTAGTTCCTTCTCATCATAAGAAATAAAAAAAAAAATAATAAAAAATAAACTAAAGGTACAGACATAGTAATGGAGTTGGAATAAAGAAATATGGATACAGTAGATATAAAAGGATATGAGTCATGACCAGGTGTGGTTCTAATTTTCAATGTTCTGTAAATGCATACACAGGTTCAGTAGACATGTTCAAAGCCTGTGTTGTGGACAGAGGAGGCAGGCTGATGCATCATGTCATTATGGGGAAACGGTAGTACTTTTACTTGGCCTAAAACTGTTATCTCTCCATCTTTAGTGCTAGAATAAGATGCTAGTCATGAAGAAGTGCCAAGAAAAGGATGTAGAGCTACAGTACAGTTATTGTCTTTTTCTGCCAGTGAGCAGCATAAAGTAAGCTATAAAAGGATGAAAATCTGGACCAGGTTAGAATAAAATGAATTCAGACAATTGAGGTCTGTATTGTAGGTGCCATGGTGGGCATTTTACCTTTTTCTTGGTATTTTATTTTACCTATTTCTCTGATGTTATTTATATAATTTTATTATTAGCGGAATTTGCATCATTGACATGCAGTAGGATATCAAGGTGTAATGTGCAGAGTTAATCACTATGGAAGAGGAGTTACAAAATGTTCAGACCACTTAACACACAACCCAGTCTCACGCTGCCCACTCCACCAACTCATGCACGCAACCTCCCGCCTCATGTAAACCTCAGTTTATTTGGATTTTGGGTCACATAGCTGTTGTGGCTCAGTGGTCAGTGTTGTTGACTGTGAAGCTGCCGACCTGTTAGCACCAGCATTTTGAATCCAGATTCAAGCAGTTGGCATCACTCAACACACGTGTCCATCCACCCTTTGTGGGTTGGTGGGTAAAATGAGTACCTAGGATGCCACCTAAGGGAGGTAACTGTGGTAACCTGGATGATGCAGTAGCCCTGTATTCCAGGATATTAGGTGAATAACCCATCACAGGCTCAAAGGCCTATGTTACAGAGATGAGCACTGTGGCTGAGTGCTTTGTGGCATCTGCTCCCATCTTTACCTTTTTACCTTTATTCTAAGTATTTCTGGAGATTTTGTAACAGTTCAGCCTCAGCAGTTTATTCTGCATACCAGCCCTTATGTACCAGCATTGCCTGACACCCTAGGGTGCCACCCCCTATGGGAGATGACCCTCAGGGTTCCATTTTACCCATGGGACCTGTGTTTTGGGGGGCTCCAGTTCCCCAGGGATAAATTCCTCATGGACCTATTTTCCTACTAGTCACCCACCCACCCTGCCCCACTGTGTGAATGATGTAATGCTGTTTAAGCTGTAATATTGATATGGTTGTTGGAGGAAGTTGAGAACATAGTAACTGGCCACCAGGCTTTGTCTTGTTAACCTGGTTGGTTCTACTTTTGTCCCTCAGAGGCATGACTTCAGTATCTTTAAGCTACATCCGTAACTTCCTTGTAAAAAGTTGTCTGTTAGATCCCTTTGGAGCCTAAGAAAGTTTCTCCTTAATTCTTTTAGTAGACACAAATACAGATACACTTTGAAAAATATTGGATTCCACCTAGTACAGTTATTGATGCAAGAGGCAGACTGAAAGACTTGGGGTGATTTTATACAGTGTGACCTCAGGAAGATTAGGAGAAATACACTGAGGTGGTTTGGACATGTGAAGAGAATGGAGAATGAAAGACTGACTAAGAGGGTGTATGTAGGTGAGGTGGAGGGAGGGAGAGAGGGAGGTAGACCGAGGATGAGGTGGAGGGATGGAGTTGAGAGGTATATGAGGGAGGGGGGGGTGAGTTGGGGGAGGGTAGTCAAATGGTGGGTGACAGCGACTTGGAGGCATTTTGTCTGCGGCCACCCTTTGCGGGATTAGGGCGTCGGGCTATAGATAGATAGATAGATAGACCTCAGGAATAAAGGACTGAATGGAGAGGCTGCTAGAGATCAGTGAGTATGGAGAGCCACCATTAAATGACCAAGGCATGCAAGCGTGCCGCAGCCTTCATAAAGAAAATGAAATCAAGTTATTGATGCAAACATGTCAGTAATAAAACCATATAAGTAGCATACAAAGATGTGTTAAGGTGTAATATGCATTTAAGTGACAGAAGCAGCAACAAAGCCTCCTGTGCCACATAGAATACACCCCTTTGTCCATTGTGTGTGTCAGCCCTGTGTGATTAGCCCTTATGTGTATTCTCTCTATCTCCAAATGATTTTATTCAGTTTGAGAAAGATCTGTTGTACTGAAAAGGTCACTGAAGGCTAACACTAATCCCTATATTATGAAAAGCCTCCTAAGTTGAAATAACATCATCCAAAGATAGAAAGAATAACATTTTAAAATCAGATTCAAGGTGGTGAAAGAATTTTGGATTGTCTAGTCAACCACCATTCTCAGTAATTGGAAATCTAAAAAAAAAATGTGAAAAACTAATGCTCTGACCATACTATATGTGATTTTAATTTCTTACTCTGTGTAGATGCCATTTAAAAATTAATTCTTGCCACCTCCAGTTCACTGTGTTCATATTAGGCATGACTTTTTTTTCTAATTATATATTTATTATTAATTTTTTATGAAAGCCCCTTTGTTACTTGGATGTCCCCAAAAACTTAATAAACCCATAAAGTAGCAGCAAGAACACTTTAGGAAAAAAAAAAATTATAATGTAGGTGTTCAAGGTTTTGACGTCCTTGAAAGGTTTTTGTTTTGAGTGTTAAGCCCATCAGTAGGTGCTGGAGAGGGAGCCTTCATGTGGTGGCACCGAGATAACTGGACCAGTATGCTGCCTGGTTATACAAATGTCCCTCAGTTCCCTCCCTATCCCCTGAAAGGAGGGTAATGGACTGCAGGAGGGCAACTTCAGCCTGCAGTCTACTAAGTTCATATTTAGAGGAGTCTGGGGTTGCAACTACTACTACTACTACTACTACTAACCCTCTCAATCCAGTGAAGTATTTTTAATTTGTTCTTGCTACTCCCAGAGGTTTTTATTCATTTTCGGATGGAAGAGGATATTCGTAGGGTCAAACATACAGAAATGACGATGATGAGATGGATGTATAGTTCGTCTTTGAATGCGAGGCCTGGTGGGGCTCAGATTGCAATTGAAGGGTTGAGAGTAATGATGGGACTGGAATGTATTGAAGTTGTGATGAGGGGGAGCAGATTGAGATGGCTTGGGCATCTGGAGAGAATGGAGGATGACAGTTGGGTGTGGAAGGTGAGAAAAGTATGAACATTGTGGGGTAGGGTTTGTGAGAGGCAAACCAAAAATGGCCTGAGACAGGGTCTTAGAGTGTGACCTCAAGGGTAAGAGAATGGACAGGGAGGCTGCCAGAGATCGAGCAGCATGGACAGCCACAGTTGGCTGATGCATGCAAGCATGTTGTAGCATTTATAAACAATATGAGTAGGATGGATCTCAAATAGTGAAAGGCATGATTAAAAGAAACACCTTGTCAGTAAATGTCTCCAAAACAGAATATAAGCATTGGAATAAAACACAATAATACATCACCAGACTGAAGGGGTTAATCATGGTTCTTGTATAGACCATTTGAAGTAGAAGAGATACTATTCTATCTTCTATCTATTGCCAGACGCCTCAATCCCGTTTAGGGTGGCCACAAACAAATCGCCTCCAAGTCGCCCTGTCCCCCGCCATTTCACTGCCCTGCTCCCAACTCACACCCCCTCTCTCATATACAATATACTTTCTAAGGATGTCGTTTTTGCATAAGTGTGAATATGCAAGATATCTAGGGGTCAAAGAGTTAAGGTGCTTCAGGTGGGTGTGGCTCCTAACTCTCTCTGTACATCATCTTTTTCATGTTGTTTGAGTCACCTACATGTATTTTTATTCAGCTTGGAGAGGATTTCTAGTTGTTGAAGGATTTAATGAAGGCAGTATCTAATCCATCCAGTTTACAGTCTCTCCTAAGTTGCATAAAATTGTCTGCAAGTAGGAAGAGGACATTAGTTAAAGGTGTAATAGTGAAAGGGTGAAGGGTCTCATTCCAAGGGGTGGTTGGGGTTGGTTGCTCTTGTAATGGCACCTGGCAAGCAACTGTACCATAATAAATCTAACTTGGCCTAGAATTGCCCTGTCTCTATCTTGAATGCTGACCTGTAACAAGAGATTGACAACAGAATATGATGCTAGTCACCAAAAGAGTGCCATGGAGAGGATACAGGGCCATAGCATTGTCTTTTTCTCCCAGTGAGCAATGTGAAATAAGTTGCAAAAGGATGATAATCTAGGCCAAGTTAGAGTAAAAACAGTATAGTCACTTCTCTTATCTATCTGAACTGAGCATCCAAATTCCATACCCCTGTTTTGCTTATAGCTCAGTACTGTATTGCACTGGATGATGGATGGATGAATATGATGTGTTTTTATAGACAGTATAGAATTAATCAATTTAACTATATTTAACACACTAATTTGTTGTATTTTAACACATGAGGCATTGAGAAAACCAAGGACAAACTCACCACCAGAAGTGCATTTTTTTATAGCACTGTTTTCTGTGACTTTTGTTTTATGGCAGGGAATGATTTGGTTGGTTCACTTTTACCGTACCAAGAATCTTCGTTGAATCAAGTGCTGCTCCTCATAAGCTTGGAATGCACAAACTTTAAACCTTATTTCCTCATCTGGTCTAGTCTGGTTTGCCCTTGCTTATCTCAACACTTAATATTAACTAATATGTGAACCAAGTTGTACCACGACTTTTTTCAGCTTTGTGTTGGGGAGTGTTCATTGGTTACGATCTTTTCCACAGAGCATTATTGTAACGGTGAAGAGCATTAATATACTGTGTAGAAAATGGTTGATATGTAAAAACAGGAGTAGGTGCTGGAGAGAGGTGCCTTCATGTGGTGGCACTGATATAGCCAAGGGGTAGGGCTGTCCAGCTATTCAGATGATCCTCACTTCCCTCCATCCCACAAAAGGAGGATGGTGGGCTGCAGGAAAAGTACTTCAGCCTGTAATCCACTGGGTTCGCATCCAGATGAGCCTACAAGAACAAGAGCAAAATTTATTGAAAATATTTAAGTATCTGTTTTTAAAGTGATAATTAATTTGCACAACTGTCAATTTCCATGAGAGTGGAGTTGATCATATTAAGTTGAAAATGTTGTACAGTTACCATTAAGTGCTTTTTATGAGAGTGTGTGTGAATATATGTTAAGTTTTTAGTAATTATACCACGAGCCAGTGTTTAAGATTATGAATCCCACAACTTTCATTTCCCATTTAGATGAAAAGTTACAAATAGTTTACATGTCGGGAATGGAACCTCGAGTGAAACATTTTTTCATTTACAGGCGGGTCCTGTTATATGGATATCACTACATGAGAAACCGTTGATACGAAAAGGGCAATTTTGACCCGAATTTGGTGATGTGAGCATGAAAATCCGATGTTGCGGGAAAATTATTTGGCACGAGTGGAAAATTCGAGCAGTTTGTCGTTTTCCGCCACTGACTCAGCAGGGCTGTGACTTGACATAGCGATGTGTGGATGGATGTCAAAAGCAAACAGTAACAGCCAGGGTCGTGGAGGCAGTGTTGGAGTCAGAGTCGTGGAGTCGCCTGTTTTTGGTTGGAGTCGGAGTCAGAATTGGGGTCGGTAAAATTCCCACGACTTGAACTCCGAGCGTTTTGGTTCTGAAATGGTATGAGTCATATTTTTTCAATACATTATTTTACAACCATGTATAACAGTTTGTTTGTTATTATGCAGGCACTGTAAGTACAGAATTTTAAATAAAGATTTAAGAATTGCATCTGTCAAAATTCATGAATATTATTTGTTTACCTGCATCATGTCCATGTGCTGTATTATTAGTACAGCATATACTTAAGTCAGAGTTGGAGTCGTGCGAATAAAATTTTTGGAGTCGGAGCCAAGAGTCGGGAAATATTGTCATCAGCTCCACAGGCCTGGTAACAGCCTGTCCTGTTTTACCCTTTCAGGATACAGGGGCCAAAGGCTAGGCTGTTGTTGCTGTATACATGAAAGGGTAGATGACCAGTCTGTTTCCCTTGTTGATGTGGCATGATTGAAAAGCCTCATATCACCTCTTGGATCAAAACATTTGCCAGGTCAGCATTCTGACTGGGGTGTTGTAACCACTAGACCACCAGGCACCAGTAGGAGTGAATGGCAAGCCTTAGGCAGATACTGATGTAGAAGAGATTGGTATAAAATGCAGTTCAAAAACATCTAAAAGTTTTTTTTTTTTTGTTGAAACAGTGGATGAAACACTTTAAAATATTCTCCAGTAGCTTTATGCCTGCTGTTCATGTAAATACAGTGTACTGTGAAGAAGGAGTTTTATACAATGTATGAAATTCACTATCCATCCCAAAATACTTGCCCAGGGGAAAAAAAACAAACAGCAACCACACACAGTCAAACCAGACTGAAGATACTCTTTATTTATTTTTTATTTTTTTTATTTTTTTTATTTATTTATTTTTTTTACATTCTGAAATTTATGTGCAATGTGTGGTGGGTGGACAGGAGACTGCAAAGGTAAAGTAGAAAGCAATGATTGGTGTACTTCCTTCAATCTGACATGTTTTATATTTTAAGTTTGCTGCCTCCAAACACTATTTTATACCATGAGGAGAATAGGAAGACCTTGATACAGCCTTCATTAGCACTCAGTACTGTGGTGTTCTAGAGTGAATAAATTGTGTGGTAGCTACAAGGAAAAATTGTCAGATGTGATGATAGTGTTCAGTACAATGGAGATGAAGTTTTGATTGACTTTGTCTTCCCTGTTCTTGATGTTAAGTACGTACACGGTTGGGTTTAGAGATAACTTGCACTTACCACACCCTCCTCTCAAGCACCCTTGTTACATCCTCCACTCCTCACACTTTCTCATGCCTCACTGACAATTTTCATCTTATGCATTCTTAGATCTTTAGTGGAGAAGTTTCTAGAGAAGGGAAAGAAGTTGTATGCAGCTTTCATGGATTTGGAGAAAGCATATGACAGGGTGGATAGACAAGGATTGTGGAAAGTTTTAAGAATATATGAAGTAGAAGGGAAGTTGTTAAATGCTGTGAAGAGTATGTATGAGTGTGCTAAGGCTGCAGTGCGTGCGGATGGTGAACTAAGTGAATTTTTCTACTTGAAGGCTGGATTGAAACAGGGATGTGTCATGCCTCCATGGTTGTTCAATCTGTACATGGATGGGGTAATAAAAGAGATACAAGGTAGGGCAGTGGATGTTGGAGTGGCCCTAATGAGAAAGGGTAGTTCTTGGAAACTCCCCGTACTGTTGTTTGCAGATGATACTTGTTAAGTGAAGACAAAGGGGAGCTGCAAGGCTTGGTGGATGAGTTTGGGAGAGTGTGTAAGAAACAGAATCTAAAGGTGAATGTTGGGAAGAGTAAAGTTATGGTCTTTGAGAGAGGTGAAGTCAGTGAATGTACAGTGAGGTTGGATGAGGAGGAAATGGAAAATGTGAGTGCGTTCAAGTATTTGGGTAGTGTGATGAGTAAGGATGGAAATTTGGAGGGTAAAGTGCTTGAAAGGGTGCAGCAAGGAAGAAAGGTTGCTGGTTCCCTGAAAGCAGTGATAAGAAACAGGGAAGTGAGCATGGATGTGAAAAAGTTACTACATGACAGTATTGTGATACCAACTCCTACTTATGGTAGTGAAGCTTGGACCTTGTTGGAGGGACAGAAGTCAAGAGTAAGAGCAGTGGAAATGACATATTTGAGAGGAGCTTTTGGAGTCACATGAAGAGACAGAATGACGAATGAGGATGTGAAGGATCGTTGTGGTGTTCATGCGGACGTGATAGGAGGCGTTAGGAGAAACACACTGAGGTGGTTTGGCCATGTGGAGAGGATGGAGCATTAGAGAATGATGAGGAGTGTATATGAGTGAGGTGGATGGGGAGAGAGGGAGGGAGAGGCCAAGGATGAGATGGAAGGATGGAGTGGAGAGGTATAGGAGAAAGAGGGGTGTGAGCTGGGAGCAGGGCAGTGAAATGGCAGAGGACAAGGTGACGTGGAGGAGATTTGCTTGTGACTGCCCCTTACGGGATTGAGGCATCAGGCAATAGATAGATAGATAGATGCATGACCTGTGTGTTTTTTGTGGTATGCGTAAACAGGATAAAAAGCCCAAAATTCACACACAGACACATTTAACCTACTGCAGTGCAGTATATGACATTTACATAAACATTGTAGTGGTATGTGGTGGTGACCATCATCCACTCACTTGGTGTAGTGCTGCCTATTTCTGCCATCACTCATTCGATGTCTGTGTTTGCCCTCATCTCTTCCTACTTCTCCCATTTCCTCCTGTTTTTTTTTTTTTTTTTTTTCCACTTTTGGTGGCTGTACACTGTTACAAGTCTAATAGTTTCTTATAACCCTGGGAACTGTTTAAAACACTGGGTGGTGACCATATAAGCAGATCATGGGGTGAAGTGGGATGAAGTGTAGCCAACAATTGTGCCCCTGTTAAATGAGTGGAGACGTAAATGTGGCATCCACCCAGGAGAGAAGCATGGACACTTCCCACACCTCACTGTGGCGAGGACAGTCATCCGCAAGGGAACATGGGTTTACAACACAGGATGGCTGTACAGGGGCAGTTGCCAGTGGTTGATGGGTCTGTCCAACCAGACAGACGGGTTGGCCAACAGCAGCAGCATTATGAAGAGAAGTATAATTTTAAAAATCAAACAACTGCATGAACAACAATTTCAGGGTGTCACAGAACTGAAGAGGTTAAACAGGGGCGGATCCAACACTGGAAAACGGAGAAATTGATTCTTTGTGGAAGTCCATACCGCTTAATTCATTCTAAAAATGAAAATGCGCTCATTTTAATAGTGCCATAATACGTGGGCAGTTGCAATGTATGGTGTATATTTCTGATTGTTTAATGCTTATATCCCTCTCCACCAAATCCTTGCCTGGTTAAAGGAAAATAACCTTGTCCCAGAACATTCATGCACCTGATGGGGCAATACAGGATTACTTGAGTAATGGATGCATTTGCAAGTGGAGTGAGTGCATTTAGAAGCAGTATAATTATATGTGTAATATGTATAATGCAAACAAGAAAATAAAAGCATGCAACCCCAAAGGGTTTCTTTCTTGAAAAAAAAAAAAAATGAACGTAAGACTGTCCGTTTTGGGAAAACATTATGTTTCAAAGACGGGGAGTCATTGGCGGAGGTAAATACAGACTGCAAAACATCCTCCAGCAGGGTTGATATGTTGTCTTATCAGTTACATTAAAAAAGGGGAAGAATGCACTGTTCTGAAGTGATAGCAGATTGAGCACAAGATAATGTAAAGAGTGGAGAGGCTTTTGTTCCTGCTCAACGTGGGTCATGCGTGCTGTAGATCGACTGCAGGTAAGCAACTGCATGTATTGAGTTGTCCCAGAAGTTCCCTACACTGTTGATATGACTGCATCTTGGTGTGTATGTGCTGTATAGTGTTCCATTATGTCATACACTGTGGACCTCTTCTACACGCAGGGCACGTGCCATCCATAATTCCTCCCAGTCCGAAGCTAAGGAGGTATAGTCCATTAATCTCGTCTGGCAAACATCCCCACCCTCTTTCAGCTCAGATAATGATGTAGTCAGACGAAGATAAATTTTACTAGAAACCAAGGCGACTCATTCCTACCTCATAACTTGCCAGTAAACATAATAATTCAGGATGTTCACTGGATCTCAGGTGTTTGGGAAATTTGTATGGCCTCCCCCCTCCTTTCAGAGCAGCACATACGAGACATCAAGACTCTACACATCTAGGACATTTACAGGGACATTGAGCTATAAAAAGAAACAGTCTCTCTACAAGCAATGCAATATACGATATTAGATTTGAGATATCGTCGCCTTCCTGACATGGGCCCCCATCCTATCCCAACACCCACTACAACACCTAACAGACCATACTGAACAATGCCCTATGTTCAATACTGTCTGTACCAATACCACCCTCCACAAATTACACCTTGAAACCAAAATTGCCCCTGTTAGAGAATATCTTGACATGAGAGGCACACAGTTGGATGCAGTAGGCTATTCTAACACACAACACCACTGCCATGACATAACCTATCCATCTATCTACAGCCCGACGCCCTAACCCCGCAAAGTGTGGCCGCAGACAAAACGCCTCCAAGTCACTCTGTCACCCACCATTTGACTGCCCTCCACCCAACTCACTCCCTCATGTATATACCTCTCAACTCCACACAACAAAAATATACACAAATCACCAGACAAACATTACAAACGGTCTTCCACAACACTTCCCCTCTAGACACTGCAACACTAGCAATGAAGAAACACTGTCATACCACTTACAAGGCAACACAACACCAATCAGTACACAAGCACCTCTCCTGATATCCACCCATCAGAACTGTCATTACATTGACCTGATCGAGTTAACCTACTGTAGATTGGCTTGTACATCCTCTCCCTAACACTTCTTCATGACTAGCACAATATTCTAGGTTTAATCTATTGGCACATCACAGCCTGCAAGATGGAGAGATGGCAGTTTGATGTGAAGTGCGTAAGTGTGGATGTTTGTGTCTGAGGGATGGAGTCATGATTCCGTGGGCTGGGATGGTGAGGAAATGAGTGTGTGGCCCATTTACTTACCCACACTTGATGATCTAATTCTTCATCTGTCAGGTTTCTCATTCCCTGCTGTCTGGACCCTACCTCACCCCCATCCTTAGGTGGGGAAAAGATGTGTTGGTGATGGTGGTGGTAGTGATGATGAAGTTGGTGGTGGTGGTAGTGATGACAGAGGTGGTGGTGGTGACGGTGATGATGATGATGATGATAATAATGATAATAGTGATGATGATAGTGGTGGTGATAATGGTGATGGTGGTAGTGGTGATGATGATGATGATGAGAATGATGATGAGAATGGAGATAATAATAATGATGATGGTGATGATGATGATGATGTTTGTTGTAGTTCTTTGCAGCTGAATCTTTGTCGTTATATTTCTTTTTATCCATCTTCTGCCAGACGCTTCTATTCCGTATGGGGTGGCCACAAACAAATCGCCTCCACCTCTCCTTGTTCTCTGCCATTTGGTAGCCCTCCCTCCAACTCACCCCCTCTCTCATATATCTTCGCACGTATCCCTCCATCTCATCCTTGGTCTCCCCCTCCCCCACTCCCCCTCAGCCTCATTCATACACTCTTCTAGTTAGTCTCTTCCTCCCTCCAACTCACACCCCACTCATATCTTTCTCCTCCATCTCATCCTCGCTTTTCCTCCCTCTCTCCCCCTCCAGAAGGGAAAGAAGTTGTATGCGGCTTTCATGGATTTGGAGAAAGCATATGACAGGGTGGATAGACAAGGATTGTGGAAAATAGTAAGAATATATGAAGTAGAAGGGAAGTTGTTGAATGCTGTGAAGAGTATTTATGAGGGTGCTAAGGCTGCAGTGCGTGTGGATAGTGAACTGAGTGAATTTTTCTACTTCAAGGTTGGATTGAAACAGGGATGTGTCATGTCTCCATGGTTGTTCAATCTGTATATGGATGGGGTTATACAAGAGATGCAAGGTAGGGCAGTGGATGTTGAAGTAGCACTAATGAAAGAGGGCAGTGCTTGGAAACTCCCCGTACTGTTGTTTGCAGATGATACTGTCCAAGTATCATCTGCAAACAACATTCTCCTTCCAACCCACTTTACTCTTATATATCTCTCCAGTTCATCCCTCCATCTCATCCTTGGGCTCCCTCCCCCTCTACCCCCCAGCCTCACTGACATACACTCTCCTAGTCAGTCTCTCATTCTCCCTCCAACCCACTTAACTCTCATGTATCTCACCAGTTCATCCCTCCATCTCATCCCTGGTTTCCTTTCCCCACTAGTCAAACAGGTGGGAATGAGTCTCCTTGGTTACTAGTCAAAATGTGAGAATGAGTCCTTTTTACTTGTCAAATTGAGATGGCAGTGAGTCTCCTTGGTTACTAGTCAAAATCTGAGAATGAGTCCTTTTTACTTGTCAAATTGAGATGGCAGTCTCCTTGGTTACTAGTCAAAAATGAGAATGAGTCCTTTTTACTTGTCAAATTGAGGTGGGAATGAGTCTCCTTGGTTACTAGTCAAAATGTGAGAATGAGTCTTTTTTACTTGTCAAATTGAGATGGCAGTGAGTCTCCTTGGTTACTAGTCAAGTGGATGCTCCAGTCTGACAACACCTGACCGTCAACGGAGCCAAAAGGTGTTAATAAGCTTTGCCAGGTGAAGACAGACAGACTATACGCGGTGACAGAGGAAGGGTGAGGTGAAGGAAGGAAAGAGGGAGGGAGGGAAGGAAGTGATGGAAGGAACGAGGGAGGTAGGAAGGGGAGGAGGGAAGGGAGGAAGTGATGGAAGGAAGGAAGGAGGGAGGGGAGGGAGGAAGTGATGGAAGGAAGGAGGGAGGGAGGGGTGGAAGTGATGGAAGGAAGGAGGGAGGGAGGGGTGGAAGTGATGGAAGGAAGGAGGGAGGGAGGGGTGGAAGTGATGGAAGGAAGGAGGGAGGGAGGGGTGGAAGTGATGGAAGGAAGGAGGGAGGGAGGGGTGGAAGTGATGGAAGGAAGGAGGGAGGAAGGGGACGAAGTGATGGAAGGAAGGAGGGAGGGAGGGGAGAAAGTGATGGAGGGAAGGAGGGAGGGAGGGGAGGAAGTGATGGAGGGAAGGAGGTAGGAAGGGGAGGAAGTGATGGAGGGAAGGAGGGAGAGAGGTGGAAGTGATGGAAGGAAGGGGGGAGGGAGGGAAGGAAGGGGGGAGGGAGGGGAGGAAGTGATGGAGGGAAGGAGGGGGTGAGGGGAGGAAGTGATGGATGTGAGACTATGGTGTGGCATGAAAATGAAAAAAATGTTGAATGAAAAGTCAAGAGTAAGAGCAGTGGAGATTGGACTGCAGAGGAATGTATGTGGAGTACAGGTGGTGGATAGGATACTAAATAATGTGATGCGTGAAAGGTGTGGTGTGAGGAAGTCTGTGAACACCAGAATCGAAGAGAGTGTACTGAGATGGTATGGTCATGTGGAGAGAATGGATAACAATAGAGTGTAGAAAAAGGTATATCTGAGCGAATTTGAAGGAGGAAGGAGGCGGGGTAGGCCAAGAAGAAGGTGGAGGGATATGGTGGATGAGTGTGTGAGGATTCTGAGGAAGAGAGGTTTGGAAGTCGCTGAGGCTAGGGAACTGACAAGAGATCAAGCTGGCTGGATGAATGTTGTGAGAAGTGCATGATCAGGGGTTTGGCACCCCTTTTTAACGTGACAGCGTCCGGATTGACTCTATCGGATACGTTTATGTGAAGCTACAGAATGTGATGCATGTTTTTGGCATATCAGATAGAGCCAGGATTCCGGGGGCTCGAATGGTGAGTGAATGGAAGCGTGGCCCTTTGGATGAGCAAATTTGGGCTGTTAGGACATTGTTGCTACTCAGTCTGCCCTAGGTTGGGAAGGGAAGTCCGGATGATGATGATGATGGTGATTGAAGCTCTCCTGAAAAAAGATAGAATACAGTTTAATATATACTGTGTCTTTCATATGAAGTATGTACACACAGCAAAAAAACTATCGTTACAGGGGGGTCCGATGTGTTTCATACTGAACAACCTGGCTGTCTCGCTAGGGTTGGTAAGCCTGACAGTGGGTGAGTTGCCAAATAGGACGAGGTAGAAATATGCATGGGAGAAGCAATGGATATAGCTTATAATAAATATGCAACAAACACACGCAGGGATACCAATGGAGGAGGCTGTTATCAAAAACCTTCATTCGTGTGTCATTTTATATCGTGCAGAAGGTGTAACGATAGTTTTTTTGTTGTGTGTACATGTGTGTAGTGTGGCCGCAAAAGGTATGTTAGTATACACAGATCATTTTCAAAACATTGGTGCTGTAACAGTGACTATACACGATTATACAGGGAATGTGCCAAGCCTTCAGTTCCTTCTGCTAAGATGAAAGACTGACTAAGAGGGTGTATGTAGGTGATGTGGAGGGAGGGAGAGGGAGGGAAAGACCGAGGATGAGGTGGAGGGATGGAGTTGACAGGTATATGAGGGAGGGCGGAGGGTGGTCAAATGGTGGGTGACAAAGTGACTTGGAGGCTTTTTGTCTGCGGCCACCCTTTGCGGGATTAGGACGACGGGCTATAGATAGATAGATTGATAAATAATTCAGATGGGCATTTTATAACCAGTAGGGCATAAGGGAAGGAACTGCAGCCCCTTTGAGTCTTACCTATACACACATCTGGGCATACGTATCCACACATACACTTCATACCACCTACTGGCATAGATTTCATTAATATTGTACCTATACATGCTTAATATTCTCACACACATGGAGAAACAGA
The DNA here is from genome assembly GCF_032717465.1 of Coenobita brevimanus. NCBI lineage: Eukaryota > Metazoa > Arthropoda > Malacostraca > Decapoda > Coenobitidae > Coenobita > Coenobita brevimanus. Next base: position 736,828 of record NC_137036.1, on the reverse strand, counting down.
CTGACAAATGAGGATGTGAGGGAGCGTTGTGGTCTGGATGTGGATGTGATAGGAAGCGTTAGGAGAAACATATTGAGGTGGTTTGGCCATGTGGAGAGGATTGAGAGCGAGAGACTGACGAGGAGAGTGTATATGTGAGGTGGAGGGGAAGAGAGGGAGGGGGAGGCCAAGGATGAGATGGAGGGATGGAATGGAGAGGTATATGAGAGAGGGGGTGTGGGGTGGAAGCAGGGCAGTGAAATGGCGGGGGACGGCGACATGGAGGCGATTTGTTTGTGGCTACCCCGTATGGGATTAAGGCGTCTGGCATTAGATAGATAGATAGACCAAATGTCCACAAACGTTGCTTTTTATGTAGATGACGTCACCATAACAACCACACTCCACATTGCAGACACAGCCTACACACTGCAACAGGACTGCCCCAACACACTGCAGACTTGATCCGAGAACTGCAGATTGACGGTCACCCCAGCCAGAACCACCACCACACTCATCACCAGCAGTAAACATAAACACAGGTACCATCCCCACATCACACTTAGCAAAATACATATGCAACACTTCCCTACCACCAAGATCCTTAGAGTGATATGAGGTGCCCAGTGGCAGAGGGGCATAACTGCCTAACCATAATTTTGTACAGTTGAAGGTGGAAGTTAGCTAAACTTTTCTCCATTGTTTTAGTATGAATGTCTTGTGTATCAATAGAGTTGTTTAGTGATGTATTTTTAAATTACAGTATTATATTGTATTTTTTAAAAGGTAATTGTGTAACACCCATATATAAATGGATGGGGTGATGAGAGAAGTAAAAACACGAGTAATGGAGAGGGGGATGGCGTTGTTAATGAATGGTGATGGATGGAATATCTCAAATTTGTTGTATTCTGATGATGCAGTACTGCTTGCAAATACCGGACAAGAACTTGGTAGACTACAGGGTGTTCCAACACCTTAGCCCCCCCCTGCCCAGCTTAAATTAAAAAAGGTAGAAAGGAAACAAATATATGACAGAATAGCTGTATTAATTGCCAACACATGTGCACACTTGTAAGAATTTATATCAATATTTGGTGTGCCCACCGGCCGCCGCTCGACCTGCTTCCAATCGTGCCGGGTAAGATTCCAGGAGTGACACAAACAACTCGCGGTCGAACTCCATTTCTTCGAGGGCATTGGCCACAGTAAGCAGGAGGTCTTCCCCGGCGTTCTGGAGACGTTGTTCAACCCTGTCCTTAAGTATTGCTCCCAAATGTTCACAGGCGTTGAGGTCAGGCGATGCTCCGGGCCACTCATCATTTCCGAAAAAATCAACTTTGTTTGCCTTCAGAAGATTTTGCGTTGCCAGAGCACTCATGCACGGAGCTCGATCGTGCAGAAATGTGGTTTCCTTGATGCTAAGGACATTTTCTGAGCTTTTTAGGAATGGAATGACTTGTTGAGTCAACACAATGTCTCGGAAGTATCTTCCATTCCATGATTGTCCTTGTTCTTTGACGACCCACATCAACCTTTTCGCCGTGAACATCAAAAAGATACCAACACATCGTTCAGATTTTGATCTCTCTCGAATCTTCAGTTCTTGCGGAATGTCATCAGTGTTAAGAGCCCAAATTCTGTCGTTCTGAAAGTTGGGACGACGAACCTCATAAATAAAAAATTCATCTGAAGGAGCCAAGAAAAGGAAATCATCTGTTGTCCACTCGCTCAAAAACTCACAAAACCACATGCGATCCTCCACATTTTTCTGCGACAGTTTTGGCGCTGGAACCTGATGAAAAGCCTTGGCACCAATGGAGTGAAGAAACCTGTGGATGCGTGCAAGACTCTTTTTCTTCCCTCGAATCCGTTCAATCTCCTTTTGAAGCCCGCGGATACTTCTTTTCTCTCTAGCAAGCGACTCGGTGATGATTTCCTTGCTTTCCTGAGACAAGCTTTCTGCCACTTGAGCAGGCCGGCTGTCCATCTCGCAGTCAAATGGATCACGATTCCGATTACGTTTGACAAAGTCTTCAGATCTCTTCAAGTATCTGGCAACCCAGGATCGGGATATGGTTCCTGCCGGCTGATCTTTGGCGATGCGAAAAGTGATGGCCATAATGCTGCATATCCACCTCAATTTCTCTGAATCATTCACCAAAGACATGTTTCACAAAATCTGTAATAAAAAGAGAAATAATTATTAGATTACCATAAAATTTGGTATTTGAATAAGCAATTAAATGTACTTTCCTACTGTATTAGTGATTTTAGTTAGTGACGACCCAGTTATGCTGCGCACGGGGGGGGGCTAAGGTGTTGGAACACCCTGTAGTGCAGAGTTTTGCTGATGTCTGTGAGCGTCGTGCCTTGAAAGCAAATGTAGAAAAGAGTAAAGTGATGGTTACTGAGAGAGAAGGTGCATAGTGAATGGAGTGAGACTGGAATTGGTGAGAAAGTTCAAGTACCTGGGTACAGTGACAGAAATGAAAGAAAAATGTGCAAAAGAAGTTGAAAGTAGAGTGACACAAGGCAGGAAGGTAGCTGGTGCAATGAAGGCCTTGATAAGAAACAGAGGCTTGAGTGTTGCAGCTACACTAGGCTTACATGAAGGAGTGTTAGTGCCAACTTTAACATATGGATGTGAGACTATGGTGTGGCATGAAAATGAAAAGAGTAAGAGCAGTGGAGATGGGATTGCTGAGGAATGTATGTGGAGTACAGGTGGTGGATAGGATACGAAATAATGTGATTCGTGAAAGGTGTGGTGTGAGGAAGTCTGTGGACACCAGAATCGAAGAGAGTGTACTGAGATGGTATGGTCATGTGGAGAGAATGGATAACAATAGAGGGTTGAAAAAGGTATATCTGAGTGAATTTGAAGGAGGCGAGGTAGGCCATGGAGAAGGTGGAGGGATATGGTGGATGAGGGTGTGAGGAAGAGAGGTTTGGAAGTCGCTGAGGCTAGGGAACTGACAAGAGATCAAGCTGGCTGGATGAATATTGTGAGAAGTATATGATCAGGGATTTGGCACCCCCTTTTAACTTGGCAGCGTCCGGATTGACTCAATCGGATACGTTTGTGTGAAGCTACAGAATTTGGTGAAAGTTTTTGGCGTATCCGATAGAGCCAGGATTCTGGGGGCTTGAATGATGAGTGAATGGAAGCGTGGTCCATTGGATTGGGCAAACTTGGGCAGTCTAGATGTGCTACTCCTCACCCTGCATTTGGGTGGGAAAGGAGGTCTGGATGATGATAATGATGAAAAAATAAATAAATAGATAAAGCATCATTAGTAAGAGCATAGAAACCTGTAATACTTTGACATGCTCTGAACTAAATGTATTTGTAATGAAATCTTAAAGTATGAATCTTACCAATGAATTACATTAGAAATAAAAAAGGTGATCTTTAGTAAGGTAAGGATAAGGAAGTAAATGAAAATATAAAAATATGGACACACCAGTGCCTGAGGTCCAGTGATACTGGAGTGGATTAATGAAGATGGAGGATTGGGAGGGTGATGCTTGAGGTTGTCATCCAAAACAGACACCTGTGTCACCCAGGCAACTCCCTCCTCAACACTGACTCCCGAAGATATCCTCAAAATAGCACTGGAACTGGTGTGGCACAGATTTACACAAGTCCATCAATCTTAAGCCCCCCTTGAGAGTTGAGTGGGGGCAACTTTTCTTGGGGATTGATTGAAAGGGGCAGCCCCTCATGGTGGTAAAAAGGAACCTGGGGTGACAGACTGGGACAACCCCTCCCTGTGGTGAGGTAAGAAAGATAGCCCATTATACGGTAGGTAAGAACTGGGCAGTAGGCATATATTACCTGGACAACCCTCATTTGGGGATAAGGGGGGCAGCCCTCTCCTGGAATATGCAGGGCACCTGCCCCCCATTGGATAGGGGCAACTCCCCCCTTGCAAAATATGGGGACAGCATCCCTTTGGGGGTAAAGGTTAGGTAGGGTAAGAGGGGCAGCATTTCTCTCGGTAAACAAGGACTGGCAGCCCCCCAGCCTCTGAGGAATAATGGAGGAAGTCGGCTGTAAACTTGCCCTACTACTTTCCTTCCTACTAAGATGTGGTTGTATGACATGCAAAATGAACCTTTTTTTATGAGGTAGAAATGAGCCTCCTTGGTTACTAGTCGTCATTCCTCCAGTCTGACTAAACTTGACCATCAACTGACCTGAGAAGGGTTAAGGATTTTTGACACATGAAAACAGCCTATGAGTGATGGAAGGAAGGGTGGAAGAAAAATATGGAGGAAGGAAGGGAGAAAGAGAACGGAGGAAGGCGAGTGAAAGAAAAAAAGAGATGAGGGAAAGATGGAAGAAAGGAGGAATGGGGAATGAAAGGAGAAGGAAGGATGAAAGAAAAATGTAAAGGCAGGAAGGAGGGAGAGTAAGGAAATGAAGAGTAAATGAAGGAAGAAATGGAATGAGGGAGAGAAGGGAGGTAGGAAGAAAGGAATGAATAAATGAAGAAAGGAGGGGAGGAATAAAGGAAGGAAGGTGGAAACGAAATAAGGAGCCAATGAAGGAGGGAAGAAAGGAAGGAGAATGAAGGGAGAACTGAAGGAAGGATGCGAAAAGGAGGGAAGGAGAGAAGACGAAGAACGGAAAGGAGGGAGAGAGGAAAAGGAGCATGAGAAAGAAGGGAGGAAAACAGACGAAAACATTTAGGAAAAAGGTAAGGCGAGAAGGAAGAAGGGAGGAAGGAAAGAAGGAAGAGAAAGGAAGGGAAGAAGAAAGAATGAAAGAAGGCAAGAGGAAGAAAGGAAAGGAAGAAGACTGAGAGGATGGACGAATTAAGAAAGAAAATAGGTAGGGGAAAGAAAGGCAGAAGAGAAGTCAAGGGTGAGAGAAGGAAATAAGGAGTAAGAAAGAAGGAGGAAGGAAAGAAGAGGAGACGGAAGGAAAGGGAGAGAAGGGCAGGAGGAAACAAGAAAGGGAGAAAAGAAAATAAGAAAGGAATAATTGAGGCCGGAGAGAAGGAATGAAGGAGGGAAAGAAGGAAAGTGGGAAGAAGAAAGGGAAGGACGAGGGGAAGGGGCATGCCCCAGTTTTACAATTTCTTTGATCCAGTCAGTATGAATATAGAAAAATGAACTCCAAAAATCCGTATATGATTCAAAGATTTCAAAGATTTTTCAAGGTATTAAAATTAGTACTCGATATTAATTAAGATCCAAACTAATTACGGCTTGTATAAGGATGAAGTTATGTTAATTCCGTATTGCAAAATCTGGAATAAAATAACCTGTAATGAAGGAAAATACGGATAAACGTAGAAATATATTAATTAGTATGTAATGCCATTTAAAAGCAATTAATTTAGGCATACTATTTATCACTGAAAGCTGCTAATAATAAATTCGAGCCAATAGGAACGCCAAGCAACGTTGTGTGGCGTCCCAGCAACAGCCGCTGCTTAATTAATTTCATATTTTCTAGACACCCCTGGCCTGAATATTGACTGTGAGTATTGTTATTTTACCTGTATTTTTGTAGGATTAAGTGGAGGTAGTGGGAATATACATAAAAAAGTGATAGGTGGGGTAATGGCTGATGGTGTAAAGGGAGGCTGGACTAGGGAATTAAATTTTGTGTTACGTGAGGTCTGTGGTACTGGTGAGGGTCGCTGAGTCCTTATATTTGTTCTTCCTCTCGAAATTAGACGTAATGGTGATAATTTTGACGGACAGCGTAAGGATTGGTGAGATTGAATTGGATGTGGTTAGGTTAGGCTGTGTGTGGTTAGGGTAGGCTGTGTGTGGTTGGGTTAGGTTGGATGTGGTTGGGTTAGGTTGGATGTGGTTAGGTTAGGCTGGATGTGGTTTGGTTAGGCTGGATGTGGTTAGGTTAGGGTGGATGTGGTTAGGTTAGGTTGGATGTGGTTTGGTTAGGCTGGATGTGGTTTGGTTAGGCTGGATGTGGTTTGGTTAGGCTGGATGTGGTTAGGTTAGGCTGGATGTGGTTAGGTTTGGCTGGATGTGGTTAGGTTAGGCTGGGTGTGGGTTGGTTAGGCTGGATGTGGTTAGGTTAGGCTGGGTGTGGTTAGGTTTGGCTGGATGTGGTTAGGTTAGGCTGGGTGTGGGTTGGTTAGGCTGGATGTGGTTAGGTTAGGCTGGGTGTGGTTAGGTTTGGCTGGATGTGGTTAGGTTAGGCTGGGTGGGGGTTGGTTAGGCTGGATGTGGTTAGCATAGGTTAGATTAATGCTTTAAATCAGCAGGTTAGCCATTTCCTTTTCTCTGTGCATGGTTTCTTATGGTTAGATAAAATAAGATTAATATATTGGGGTCTGGGAGGAGGAAAAATGAAAATGAAATATACCTGCAAGAAATGAAACTCAAATCATCATCATCTGGACCTCCTTTCCCACTCTAGGGCAGGGTGAGGAGTTGCAATGTCCAGATAGCCTAAGTTTGCTCAGTCCAATAGGCTACGCTTCCATTCACTCATCATTCAAGCCCCCGGAATCCTGGCTTTATTGGATATGCCAAAAACATTCACCACGTTCTGTAGCTTGACATAAACATATCCGATTGAGTCAATCCGGACGCTGCCACGTTAAAAAGGGGTGCCAAATCCTTGATCATGCACTTCTCCTCACAACATTCATCCAGTCAGCTCGATCTCTTGTCAGTTCCCTAGCCTCACCGACTTTCAAACCTCTCTTCCTCACACACTCATCCACCATATCCCTCCACCTTCTCCTTGGCCTACTTCGCCTCCTTCCTTTTTCAAATTCGCTCAGGTATACCTTCTTCACCACTCTATTGTTATCCATTCTCTCCACATGACCATACCATCTCAGTACACTCTTCGATTCTGGTGTCCACCGACTTCCTCACATCACACCTTTCGCAGATCACATTATTTCATATCCTATCCTCTCTGTACTCCACATACATTCCTCAGCAGTCCCATCTCCACTGCTCTTACTCTTGACTTATCATTTTCATGCCACACCATAGTCCCACATCCATATGTTAAATTTGGCACTAACACTCCTTCATGTAAGCCTCGTGCAGCTGCAACACTCAAGCCTCTGTTTCTTGTCAAGGCCTTCATTGCACCAGCTACTTTTCTTCCTTGTGTCACTCTGCATTCCAGTTCTTTGTTGCACATTTTCCTCTCTTTTCTATCACTGTACCCAGGTATTTGAACTCTCTCACCAATTCCAGCCTCTCTCCATTCACTGTAACATCGCACTGGGAGTCACCTTCTCTCTCAGTAACCATCACTTTACTCTTTTCTACATTTACTGTCAAGGCACGACACTCACAGACATCAGCAAAACTCTGCACTGGTCTACCAAGCTCTTGTCCAGTATTTGCAAATAGTACTGCATCATCAGCGTACAGCAAATTTGAGATATTCCATCCATCACCATTCATTACCAATGCCATCCCTCTCTCCATTACTCAATGTTTTTACTTCTCTCATCACCCCATCCATATATATATTGAACAACCATGGGGACATCACACAACCTTGTCGCACGCCCACACCGATCGTGAACCATTCACTTAGATGCCCATTAACCCTTACACATGCTTCACTACCATCATAAAAACTCTTGACGACTCCTAGCAGCTTACCATACATATGCAAAACCTTCCACAATCCTTCTCCTCCTACTTTGTCATATGCTTTTTCCAGATCCATAAATGCCATAAACACCTTATAGTCCTCACAAAACTTCTCCGCTGTCTGTCTCACTGCAAATATTTGATCCATACATCCTCTGCCACTCCTAAAGCCACCCTGTTCATCACTCACCAGGACTTCTGATATCTCTCTTACTTTCTCTATAATAATTCTTCCATATACCTTCCCTGCCACACTCAGTAAGCTTATGCCACGATAATTCTTGCACTCACTTGCTCACCTTTATTTTTGTACAGGAGTACCATCACAGCCTTTTTTAACTCTTCTGGCACAGTTTCATTCATCCATGCCTTTTTACATATCTCCAACAAGCACGTCATTCCACTGTCTTCACCACACTTAATCATCTCTGCATACACCTCATCAACCCCAGCAGCTTTCCCATTTTTCAGCCGTTTCACAGCGTTCTTCACTTGTGCAAGTGTCACGTCTCCTGGCACTTCATTCCTTCTCTGCACACCCCCAAAACCAATCATGTTTATTTTCTCTCTGCTTTCTCTATTCCCATTCATCAGGCTTTCAAAAGTTTCTTTCCATCTGGTCCTTATTTCATCCCCATGGGCTAATAATCAACCTCTTACATCCTTCACACTTTCACATTGAAGTATTTGCAGTACCGGTACTTATAAATATAGTCTCTTATTGACAGAAGTCATATTTACTCAAAATTAAAAGAAATGTTCCCAAATTGGTTTTTCCTCCATAGTTTTTTGTGTTTTGTTTGGGTTTGACATTATTTTCCCTCACAGGCAACACCAAATTTACCCCAAGTTTATTAATCAACTCAGATCAATTTGCCAAGAAATTGATATACAGTAAAACCTCACAATAACGGACTGATTGGGGCCCAAGCTATTCGAATATAAGCAACATCCAGACTTCCCCCTTCTAACCCAGACTTTTTCCGATATATCAGACATTAGTCCAGACCGCACCAATGGTTTATAAACTGTTTTCACTACCACTGCAGTACTGTACTGTATTATACATTTGCTACAGTACAGTAATCCAATGGTATAATATATATAATAATTCTGTACTGTACACTGATAAACATGTCTTTTATTTACCATATTGTGGTGAACACAGCTGAAGTGGTCAGGCAGTCCAGACTGCTTCTGGCTTTATCGGACTTTTTCTAATATATAGAAATTTAGTCCGGTAGCTCCTCGATTCCAAGAAAAGCGAATTCCGGTCTATCGAAGTCCATTATATCTAGGTTTTACTGTAGAGGAAAAGTCAAAATTGAATAAATTATATCATTTATCAAGACTCCAACATACTTGCTGCATCAGCCTAGGTCACCGTATGGCGGCTCTCCATACTGCTTGATCTCTGGCAGCCTTCCTGTTCAGTTCCTTATCCCTTTGGTCACACTCTGTGACCTCATCCCAGGTCTTGTTCGGTCTGCCTCTTGTAACCCCATCCCCAGTGTTCACACTTCTCACCTTCCACACTCAGTTGTCATCCCCCATCCTCTCCACATGCCCAGACCATCTCAAGCTACCCCTCCTCATCACAAACCATTTCAATCTACCCCTCCTCATCACAAACCATCTCAGTCTACCCCTCCTCATCACAACACCAATGCACTCCAGTCCAATCCTTCCTCTCAACCCTTCAATCACAGTCCCAGCCCCCCCAGGCCTCACATTCAAGGATGCACTACACATCACACAAAACTATCAGGAAAACAAATTTGAGTGTAAAATTAAGTGCAAGTAGACCTGTAGATATTTACCACCTTTTTGCTCAGTGTGGCATCTGGCTGTACAGTAGGTAGATAGATAGATAGATAAATAGATAGACGTGTGAAATATGTGGTCTGATGCATATATTTTTTTCCAGGATGGTGGCAGTGGCTGAAATTGTGAAGCTGCCAGCCAGAGTCAGAGAGATGGCGGCGTGATGGCGGAGGCAGCAGGAGTACAGCAGCTGCATGGTCAGTGATTAACCCTTGTAGGTGGGCTGGGTTTTAGAACAATATATTTATGGAGTTGGAGGGAAGGCAGTCAGATGGCAGAGGACAAGGTAGCATGGAGGCAATTATTATTATTATTATTATTATTATTCTATCTATCTATCTGTCTATCTATTGCCAGACGCCTCAATCCCGTTTGGTGTGGCCACAAACAAATCGCCTCCAAGTCGCCCTGTCCCCCGCCATTTCACTGCTCTGCTTCCAACTCACACCCCCCTCTCTCATATACCTCTCCACCCCATCCCTCCATCTCATCCTTGGCCTCCCCCTCCCTCTTCCCCCATCCACCTCACTCACATACACTAACTTCGTCAGTCTTTCACCCTCCATCCTCTCCACATGGCCAAACCATCTCAGTGTGTTCCTCATAACGCTTCCTATCACATCCACATCCACACCACAACGTTCCTTTATATCCTCATTCGTCAGCCTGTCTCTCCATGTGACTCCACAGGCTCCTCTTAAATAACTCATTTCCACTGCTCTCACTCTTGACTTGTGTCCTTCCAACAATGTCCAAGCTTCACTTCCACAAGTTAGTGTTGGTATCAAAGTACTATCATGTTGTAACCTTTTCATTTCCATGCTCACTTCCCTGTTCCTTATCACTGCTTTCAAGGAACCAGCAACCTTTCTTCCTTATTGTACCCTTTCAAGCACTTCACCTTCCAAACCTCCATCCTTACTCATCACACTCCCCAAGTACCTAAACGTACTCACATTTTCCATTTCCTCCTCATCCAACCTCGCTGTCCATTCACTGACTTCACCTGTCTCAAAGACCATCACTTTACTCTTCCCTACATTCACCTTTAGATTCCGTTTCTTACTCACTCTCCCAAACTCATCCACCAAGCCTTGCAGCTCCCCTTCGTCTTCACTCAACAACACAGTATCATCTGCAAACAACAGTACAGGGAGTTTCCAAACACTATCCTCTCTCACCAGGGCCACTCCAACATCCACTACCCTACCTTGTACCTCTTTTATTACCCCATCCATGTACAGATTGAACAACCATGGAGACATGACACATCCCTGTTTCAACCCAACCTTCAAATAGTAAAATTCACTCAGTTCACCATCCACACGCACTGTAGCCTTCACACCATCATACATACTCTTCACAGCATTCAATAACTTCCCATCTACTCCATATATTCTTAACACTTTCCACAATCCTTGTCTATCCACCCTGTCATATGCTTTCTCCAAATCCATGAAGGCCGCATACAACTTCTTTCCCTTCTCTAGAAACATTTCCCCTAAAGATCTAAGAATGAATATCTGATATTATTATTATTATTATTATTATTATTATTATTATTATTATTATTATTTTTAGTTTTAGTTTTTTGGTCACACCTTTTGGGATTTTGATGTTTGGCTGTAGATAGATGGATTCAATATATAATGAGAGACTGACTAGAAGAGTGTATGTGAGTGAGGTGGTGGGGGAGACTGAGGATGAGATGGAGGGATGGAGTGGAGAGATATATGAAGGAGGGGGGTGAGTAGGAGGGGGAGACTGAGGATGAGATGGATGGAATGGAGAGAGATATATGAAGGAGGGGTGTGAGTTGGAGGGAGGGCAGCCAAAAGACAGAGGACAGAGTAACATGGAGGCAATTTTTGTGGCCACTCTTTACAGGCTTAAGGTGTCTGGCAGTAGATAGATAGATAGATGGATAGATAGGTAGGTAGATAGATAGACTGATAGATAGATAGTTAACCAGTATCATCTGTGTGTCTAACAGTATCAGTCATCTTTTCAGGTGTTGGTACGAGGAGTGTAAACAAACCCTTCGGCACAATTCATCGCTGTTAATTTCCGCACACTCCCACGCCTAACCACAAGCTGGCCCAAGATTCCCAAGACTCAAGATGGCTGTCCGATTCTCAGCTATCCAATTCATCCCAGCTGTCCGATTCTTCCCAGCTGTCCGTCCGATTCATCACAGCTGGTTTTGTCTCATCCCATCTGCTCTCCATAGACTGACACTGAAGGCTGTCAAGATGCACGATAGCTATGTCCATTATTATTATTATTATTATTATTATTATTATTTTACAGGCTCAGTCAGTGTGGATATATTTTAATTCTATCCTCTCTTCGCTTTAACTTGGCCCAAATTTGCCATCTCTCCTTCAAATGCTGAGCTGTAATGAGATTAATTGTAGGATATGATGCTAGTCATGAAGAAGTGCTGTAGAGTTGTCTTGTTACCTGACTGAGCCTGTATCATCACCTCAGGTCCTCAGTATAAGAGCGCACACACACACACACACACACACACACACACACACACACACACACACACACACACACACACACACACACACACATTTTTATACATTATTGCTGCTTATCTCCATAGTTATTTACACACACACACACACACACCGCTTGCTGGTGCAGTGGTAATGTTCTCGCTTGCCAACTGGTGGACGGGAGTTCGCGCCTCGCTCAGGTTGCGCAAAAGTTTCACTGACGAAGTGGGTGGTTACTGTCCCCCTTGAGCAAGGGGACGGGTGTGTGCGTGTGTGAAGGTCACAGCCTTGCCCTTAGATCGGACTATATGAGCTCTCAGCTCCCTTCCGGGAGGGTAAAAGCTGACGATCACGACCATCAAGTGATCCTGACCGACCCGGTGAATTACACACACACACACACACACACACACACACACACACACACACATTTTTATACATTATTGCTGCTTATCTCCATAGTTATTTACACACACACACACACACACACACACACACACACACACACACACACACACACACACACCAACCAATACTTTCCTATTAACATATTAGCTCACCACATAATTAATCTCCTTCTCCCAAAAATTCTTACACCATTTTTTTGTGTTTAATTCTGATATATATTTTCAAATTCCCATTGCTTATATACATTTTCTCTTTTTGGTGTAAGTCCACATTAATTTTGAAAACGGGGGAGGGGGAGGCCAAGGATGAGATGGAGGGATGGAGTGGCGAGGTATATGAGGGAGGGGGGTGTGAGCTGGGAGCAGGGCAGTGAAATGGCAGGGGACAGGGCGACGTGGAGGTGATTTGTTTGTGGCCACCCCATATGGGATTAAGGCATCTGCCAATAGATAGATAGATAGATAGAACCAAGGAAAGGAATTTGCCAGTTTGCTCAGATATACAGTAACAGGAGGGTCAAAAGTTGTGATGTTATGTCCATTTTTTCCCAGTTCACAGTAGGTATCAGTTGTATAGGCAAAGTTATGATATTTTTGATTATTTTTGAACACATCTGTATCTTATATTGAGGACTGAGGGAGAAATTTAATGTTTTGTTTTTTTTCTTGTTTTTTACCCCTTAGCAACTGCCCCTCGCTGACTTATCTTTAAAATCCAACTCATGTGTATTTTTGTCTCTTGTTTTTCTTTTACCCCTTAACAACTGCCCCTCATTGACTTATCTTTAAAATCCCATAGCATTATTTTGGTGTGTTGTTAAGGGGTTAGGATGTACAGTAATTTGTGCTCAGGATGTACAATGTGCTCACCCACGTGTCTCAGATGTACAAGTGACATATAAGGTAAGATTACATTTATTTGGTTTTAGTGTGTAATTCCAGTGGTGTTGTTTGGGGTACATTCCTGCTGCCCTTGTGTCGTTTATGAAGGCTTTACATGCTGCTTGATCTCTGGCAGCCTCTTATTCAGTCCTTTCTTCATTTGTATAACTTGTATTAAGGCTCTCCACACTGCTTGATCTCTGGCAGCTTCCCTATTCAGTCCATTGTTCATTTGTATAACTTGTATTAAGGCTTTCCACACTGCTTGATCTTTGCCAGCCTCCCTATTCAGCTCTTTGTTCATTTGTTAATTTGTATGGTGTATAAAGGGTCTCCACACTGCTTGATCTCTGGCAGCCTTCCTATTCAGTCATTTGTCCATTTCTTAATTTGTATTGTTTATAAAGACTCTCCCCACTGCTTGATCTCTGGCATCCTCCCTATTCAGTCCTTTGTTTATCTTTCATTACATTAATGAAGGCTGTCTGCACTGCTTGATCTCTGGCAGCCTTCCTGTTCAGTCCCTCATTCATATCATTTATAAAGGCCCCAACATACTTGCCTGCATCGGCCTTGGTCACCTAATGGCAGTTCCCCACACTGCTCAATCTCTGGCAGCATTTCTGTTCAGTCTGTCTTGTTTTTCTTCAGTGTGGGAGAGAGAATTACACCTGTAGGACTGAGATATATATTAATTAACCCCTTCACCTGGTGCCTTACCTGTGTTGAATTAGTTGGTTTGTCAGCAGCAGGAATGTATTGAAAAGAATGTTACCTGGATTGAAGGACTTTAGGTGCACTGCCATAGTTGATGTATGGACAGACAGACAGACACTTGAGTACATACAGGCATACATACACACTTAACTTACATATAGACTTACATACACACTTAACTTACATACATACACACTTACCTTACATACTTATTGACGTACACACTTAACTTACATACATATAGACATACATACACACTTAACTTACATACATATAGATATACATACACACTTAACTTACATACATTTAGATATACATACACACTTAACTTACATACATATAGACATACATACACAAGTTACATACATATAGACATACATACACACTTAACTTACATACATATAGATATACATACACACTTAACTTACATACATATAGACATACATACACAACTTAACTTACATACATATAGACATACATACACACTTAACTTACATACATATAGATATACATACACAACTTACATACATATAGATATACATACACACTTACATACATATAGACGTACATACACACTTAACTTCCATACATATAACCATACATACATGCTTAACTTACATACATATAAACATACATACTCACTTAACTTACATACATATAGATATACATACACACTTAACTTACATACATACTGTACATACACACATAACTTACATACATACACACATGCATACATACATACATACATACATGCCTGCATACCAATCTACATACATACACAGACATACAGGCAGACAGACACTTGAGTACATATAGACATACCTACATACAAAGACAGACAGACATACAGACAAACAGACATGCATGGCTACATATAGACGTACATACACACTTACGTAGACTACATACATACATGGCTGCTTACCAACCTACATACATAGACAAACAGACATACAGACAGAGACACAGACATGCACGGCTACATACAGACATACATACATACATGCACACAAACAGACACAGCTACATACACACACATGACAGACAGACATACACAAGTACCACATGGCCTTTGGTTCCTTCTTCCTCGCATAAAAAAAAATAAATAAATAAATAAACACAACAAATTTAATACACATAAATCCACGTGAAAGACAGAGAACCGAGCAACACTATGGCCAGTGGAATGGGCCACACACTCATTCTCTCACCATTCAAGCCCCTGGAATCCTGACTACCCCACTGACACACCATTCCACACATAGACACTTCTTAACAACCTATGAGAGAGAGAGAGAGAGAGAGAGAGAGACTGTGGAAGTGGCCTAAAGTTATTGTATCTTGTCTTGTTTTGCTTAGTAGGATTAAATTACGATAGAATTATATAGATAGATGGTCTAAGGAATGCAGAAGGGGAAAGGATACTCGAGTTTGGGGAGGCAACGGACATGATTGTGTGCAACACATATTTTAGGAAAAGAGACAGTAGGTTAATTACGTATGAGTCTGGGGGAAATAGCAGTCAGATAGATTATTTTCTGGTTAGGAGGGCCGATAGGAGGTTAGTGCGGGATGTTAAAGTTATAGGAAGTGAGGAGTGTGTGCAGCAGCACAAACTATTGATTTGTGATATGGTGCTTAAAGAACAAATGATGAAAAAGAGGACTTATGTACCTAGGAGGAAAATATG
The DNA here is from genome assembly GCF_032717465.1 of Coenobita brevimanus. Taxonomy (NCBI): domain Eukaryota; kingdom Metazoa; phylum Arthropoda; class Malacostraca; order Decapoda; family Coenobitidae; genus Coenobita; species Coenobita brevimanus. The sequence goes on along the minus strand of NC_137036.1, from coordinate 721,211 downwards.
GAAGCTGAAAAACCAAGTAGTAAGGGATGCCTTCTATAGCGAGTTGAGGAGAGTGGTGGCTGAACAGGGAGCTGTAGACAGAGGCGTTAATGAACAGTACAGAGCCCTCAAGAACAATTTCTTGAGAGTTACTGATGTAACATGCGGCTGGACAAGAGGACCACCAAGACATAAAGTAACTTCATGGTGGGATGAGGGTGTAGAAGCTGCAATTAAGGAGAAAAGAAGGCTTTTCCGGGAATGGAAGAAGGGTGGTAGCAAAGAGGAATATTTGGCTGCCAAGCGTAGGGCTAGGAGAGAGGTATACAGGGCAAAGTCAGAGTCACAGAGACAATTACTTGATAACCTAAATCATGGGGAAAGGAAAAATATATTTAGGGTGGCAGGTCAGGTGAAGAGGGATAATCGGGATATCATAGGTGAGCAGTGTGTGAAGAATGATGAAGGAAGGGTAGTGGTGAACAGTGAGGATATTAAAGATGCATGGAGAGAGCATTATAACCGGTTGTTGAATGAGGAGTTTGACTGGGACAGGGAAGGTTTGGAGCCAGCAGATCCAGTGTCTGGCCCTTGGCCTTTGATTGATACTGCTACTGTGAGTGAGGCAATAGGCAGGATGAGGGTGGGGAAGGCAGCAGGTGTGTCTGGGTTGACTGCTGAAATGTTGAAGGCCTCAGGCGATATAGGGGTGAGTTTAGTCACTGACCTGATAAATAGGATTATTTATGAGTGTGTTGTCCCAGATGATTGGCTGAAGAGTGTAATTGTAAATGTGTATAAAGGGAAGGGTGATGCCCTGGAAAGAGGGAATTATAGAGGTATAAAGCTTTTAGATCAGATAATGAAGGTAATGGAGAGAGTTTTAGAAGGTATGATTAGAGAAAGAGTGAATATTGATGAGATGCAGTTTGGGTTTATACCAGGTAGGGGGACCACTGATGCCATATTCATTGTTCGACAGCTTCAGGAAAAATATATTGGTAGGAGAAGGGATCTTTATTTTGTTTTTGTTGATTTGGAAAAGGCCTTTGACAGAGTCCCTAGAGAGGTGGTGAAGTGGGCAATGAGAAAGCTTGGCTTGGAGGAGTGGCTGGTTAGGGTGGTTATGGCCATGTATGTGGGTGCTCACACCCAGGTGAGAGTGAATGGAGATTTGAGTGATGAGTTTTCCGTGAATGTTGGTGTGCATCAGGGGTCAGTCTTGAGTCCCATGTTGTTTATCATGGTACTTGAAGCCCTTTCACGTGACTTTAGAAACGGACTCCCGTGGGAGTTGTTGTATGCTGATGATTTGGTGTTGATTGCAGAAAATGAAAGGGAGGCGGAGGAAAGGTTTAGGAAGTGGAGAGATGGTATGGGGCAAAAGGGTTTAAGGGTAAATGCAGATAAAACAAAAGTGATGATATCTAGGGTTGGTGGCGGTACTGTCAAAGACGAGGGAGAGTGGCCATGTGCAGTTTGCCACAAGGGCGTGGGAAGTAATTCCATCTTGTGCGGTGTTTGTGATAAATGGGTGCATAAGAGATGTAGTGGTATCAGAGGTAGACTGCGAGATAATGCTGATTTTATGTGTACGGCGTGCCGGGGTGAGCAGGTGGAGATCGTCAGACGTGAAAGAATTGAACTTGCTGGTGAATCTCTTGAGTGTGTGGAAGAGTTTTGTTATTTAGGAGACATGTTGTGTGCTGGAGGTGGGGCTGGAGCTAGCTCTGTGGCTAGGGTGAGAAGTGGTTGGAAGAAGTTCAGGGAGCTCTTGCCTCTCCTGACATTGAGGGGGCTCTCCCTACGTGCTAAGGGGTCTTTGTATGCAGCGTGTGTTAGGAGTGTAATGCTGTATGGCAGTGAGACCTGGCCAGTGAAGGAGGAAGACATTCGCCGGCTCAGACGTACAGAAATGACAATGATTAGGTGGATGTGCAGTGCGTCCCTGCGTCCAAGGCCTGGAGGGGCTGGGTTTACAATGGAAGAGTCTGAGAGGTAGGATGGGACTGGAGTGTATTGGTGTTGTGATGAGGAGAGGTAGATTGAGGTGGTTTGGACATGTGGAGAGGATGGGGGATGATAGTTGGGTGAGGAAGGTGAGAAGTGTTAATATTGGGGGTGGGGTTATGAGGGGTAGACCGAGAAAGACATGGGACGAGGTCATTAAGTGTGACCTTAGGGTTAAGGGACTGAACAGGGAGGCTGCAATGGATCGTGCAGCATGGAGAGCCGCCATTAGGTGACCAAGGCCGACACATGCAAGCATGTTGGAGCCTTTAAAAACGAAAACGAATAGATAGACATATATAGCTGGATGGATAGGTAGATAGATAGATAGATTTAGGAAGTGTTTTATACAGAATAGGTATAATTCAAACAAGGGTACTCAGCCAGTCACATTGGATCCACTGGCATATTGTGTTATGGTTTCCCTCGAGTGACAGTGCTGCCTTTTTAAATTATTTTGAGGCACCAACATCAGTTTCAATCATTATTTAAATCTCAATACAGAGTTACAGATTTATGATGATTTATTTACTACTGAATATAGAGTTACAAGTTTATATGATTTACTTACTACTGTTTATGACGTAGGGATAACTATTACACCTTCAACCTGAGTATGTCATTATTATTCTTTCCACTGTCCATCCATCATCCATCCCATCAGGCGGAGGTTAGGCCAGCTGTTCACTCTTCACTCCTTTATTGCCCCATTAAGAGTGTTAGGGTCCTGAGGCTAGGCTGTTCAATAAGGATATCAGTGTGACTATTCTTGCTGTCACCCATCCATCATCCACCTCACTAGTACCCCATCAGCAGTGTACGAGGTTAGGCTGTCCATCCGTCAATCATCCCTGTATTGACCCAACTGGAGTGTAGGGCCCTGAGGCTAGGCTGTAGGAGGTGGAGAGGAGTGTTCTAGATAGATAGATAGAGGAGTGTTCTAGATAGATAGATAGACGAATAAGGTGCAGGTTCAGAGGTGAGTTACGTAAATACAGTAATGGGTGGGTTGGGCAACAAAGAGTAAGTGCTGTGGATTATCAGATATAATTCATTTACCTTTACTTGGCTCAGATTTTTATTTCTTATTGGCTTATTTTGCATAGCTCAGTGGCAGAATCGGATAATGCTACAGTTCTGCCTTCTTCCATATCACATTTTGGTGACTTAGCTTCATATATTAGTGCTAATCTATTGTTACAGCTTAGCATTCAAGAGTGATGGGAGTTTTAGGCCAAGTTAGAGTAAAAGGGGTATAGCAAGGCTGGTGAGGTAGTCAGTGGTATAAAGAACTGCCAATCCCAAGCCGCTCATTTCACAGTGTAAGGACGTAGTATTGCCTGCTGTAGTCCCCAACATGTAAGGGTTGGAGACTGACTGATGTTCCTGGTAGCATTATATATGATAGGAAAGGCTACAGTCACAGGATATGAACCAGAAGTATAAGACAGTTCATTCTAGCCCAAGAGCTGTGTATGATCACTAGGCACCTTCCTTGTGTCATTTTCCCAGCAGCATCACTCTCATTCTCTTTTTCCACGTCACTTGTCATTCTACCCTTCCCACATCTCTCCATACCATTCATCCCTTCCTTGCGTCTCTCCATATCATTCTTTTCTTCCCCCATTTCTCCTCATTCTCTCCTTTCATTTCTCCATATCATTCATCTCTTCCCTCATCTCCATATCATTCCCAGATTTCCTGTGTCATGTGACAAATCAAGTCATAGAACTGTAGGTAATATTCTGAGTGCCATTGTGGGTTTTCTAACACTTCTTCCTTAGCAGTTTAGTCAGCGTATTATACCATAGTATCCCTTTATATGTTATTGATGCAGAGTTTGATAATAAGGTGATATAAATAGCACAGAAGCAGATGCTAAGATATGTTAGAGATAATAAGCTGCAAAGGAAGTGGTGTTATGAAGCCTCCTGTGTCATCTGGATAACTTTTGTATCATCCCTTGTAAAGGTGATGGTGAGTTAGAATTACCGTACTGCAAGATATTATTAGTAATCCCATAGTTTGATTTTATTTACCTGTTACCTCCTTCAGCCCAGTGACTCATCAAGTTTTATTTCTGCTGCCAACAGGTGATTTTAGTTAGCTCAAGGGAGACATATTGGTGAAGGAGTTTAAGTTTTATTCATGGTACCTCACGATAATGTTTTTCAGTTCAAATATTTGTGATAGGGAAGGGGTTTATCAACGCTCTGTGTAACTCGAGCAGTTTGAGAAGTATCCCCGGTACAAAATGACATACTCAGGCTGAAGGGGTAACTAGTTAGTACTTTCTTTTTGCTAGTCGAGAATCACTTCCATTTTTTGGGGGGCATAAGGTCTTAACTGACAGTTTCTCTTTTCTTTTCAGGTGGCTGCAGACGTCGTCCTATCCCTCAGTCTCACCCTCCTTCCCCATCCTTTCTTCTTCCCTCCCTCCACCTCTCCCTCCTCTCCCGATGCAGTATCCCAGGAGTCACCAACCTTCCCTCTCTCTTTCTTTGTGTGTATGTGTGTGTGTCTGTGGCTTGTATTCTCATTGGCTTAAGGTCTCACTACCACCTCTTCCCTAACGATTTATTTTGCATATTACACTTAGTTGTCAATATGTATAAATAATCTGGCAAGGGTGAGGTGGTAGGGAGTGTCCTTAACCAGTGGGAATATGAGCCATGATGTGCAGGGGTGGTGGGGGAAGGGGAAGGGCTGGGAGGGGGGGAAGGGAGGGGTGGGCAGGGGTTTAGATAGGGCCAGATTACCCAATCCCTAACGGGATTATACGGGGTTGGCCTGCCGGCGGGGCAATCTGTTTCCCCATCTCGGCCCCAACCCATCGTTTCTTTCGCCTCCTCCCAGCTTTACCGCCTTTCCCTTCCCCCGCCTGGCCAGCTCCAGTGGGTTTACCCCCCCTGGCCCAACACCTCCACCAGGGTGTCTGACCCAGTCACTCACCCCAGCCAAGATGGTGGTGGTGGTGGTGGTAGGGGCTGTGTGTGTGGACTTAACCCACCACACACACACACCTCTACCACCACCACCACCACTACCGGTGCTGTGGTGGAGCCCAGTGAGTGGAGGGTGTGGTGGCTGGCAGTAGCCGAAGCTACTGCCAGCCACCACACCCTCCACTCACTGGGCTCCACCCTGCTGGCTGGGGTGAGTGACTGGGTCAGACACCCTGGTGGAGGTGCAGCTGGAGCTGGCCAGGTTACCCCACCCCTGCACATCAGTGTGAATGAGTTCCTTCAACTAATACGTTTTCTCTTATATTTCAGGGGTAACTAATATATTTCGTTTTCAGGGGTAACTATTTTATTGACTCCTTTTATTTTACAGGTTTTCTTTTATTACAGATTCTACACTCAAAGGACTACAAAACAGGTAATTAAAAATACTTATTACAACACTTACATGTCACTTGTACTTGTGTGTGGGTGAGCACATACTATGTCTGTATTGATGAACTGTAACTACCAATAAAATTATACAATTGTACTTAGGAATATTACTTCCCCAAGAAAGAGAGAGAGACAGAGAGACTAAATAAAGTAAGAAGGAGAGAGAGAGAGAGAGAGAGGGGATTGGGGGGGAGGGGAACAGAGAGAGAGAGAGGATAAAAACAAATATAATGAAACAGAGGAGACAATAAACAGCAGAAGACATTTGAAGAAAATGTACAGTGGGAGAAACAATAATAAAAAGATATAAAAGACCAGAAAAAGATGAAGACCCCATATAAAGTCCTGCTAAGTAAATCACACATGACAAAAGGCCACAGCTAAGTTGAATAAAGTAACCTGACAATGAAAACTATAAACAAGCTTCATGACACTTAGATTAACATAACCTCAACCAATGCCAGGACATAAACTTTAAAAATGACCAAGTTAGACAAAATGACACAGAAACTAAACATATATGATACAGATTCTTTACTGAAACTTTCCTAATGAGTACAAATTATTAAACATACATTGCACAGGAAGATAGTACTGTACTTAGTGGTCATGCATTCTGAGTACTGTACTTAGTGGTCATGCATTCTGAGAACTCTGAGAATGAAAGCACACCAATTACTGTAAACAAGTTAATGATGACTGTATGCAACCCCTCCAGTTTAAGTCTTTCCTATGCTGAATAACTGGGTGACAAGATGGTTAATGAAGTCTTATGTTACCCAACTCAGTTCAATTAGTCTATCCCATACTGAATATCATTATTTAAAGGTATAGTAAGAATAGTTAATGAAGGCTTTATGTAACCCCTACAGTTTGGCAAGTCTTTCCTGTACAGAATAACAATGTATACAGTAAAGGCTGCAAAGATGGTCAATGGAAGTCTGTTACCTACCTCGGTTTGCAAAGTCTCTCCCAAGCTGAACACTATCATTTAAAGGTACTATATTAAGTACTGTTAATGAAGACTGTATATAACCTACCCCAAGTCAAAGACTTCAAACAACTTATATTCAGTTTCTCTCCTACTGAACAAATTAATGAAATTTGTACGTAACCCCTCCAATGGGAAAACTCCCCCACACTGAATAAGTCTCTCCCATGCTGAATAACACTGAAGGCAGCAAGTATAAAATGATAGTCTTGTTATTGGAGTGAAATGGTTACAACTGCAATACAAGCTAATACTACATTTTTGGGTTTTTGTACTGTAACATCTTGTATTGATATTTTATTCATGCAATATCCAAGCAATTTTTATGCAGCTTGTGAGACAGTACATGAACTCCCTTACTACTTGGGAGCTGTTCCTATAATTAAAACTACCTGTATATATATTTCTTCTCACCTGACAAAGATCCCTAACCCCTTTCAGCTCAGTTAATGGTCATGAGTGGTTGGACTGGAGGGTCAAATATGACTGGTAACCAACAAGACTTATTCCTACTTCACAGCTATGACTCATTTCAAGCAGCTACAGTACTTAGGATTCAACCAGAGCAAATGGCTGTTATCCCAGGTGATATACTGGCTCCTGGGGTCTTCCTAACGCAACTATAACTGCCTACAGATCACTTATTCTAACCTGACACATCCCTAACGCTTTTCAGCTCAGCCAATGGCAAGTATAGCCAGACATGACTAGTAACTAAGGAGATTCATTCCTACCTGATAAACAAAGCTTGTTAGATCCTGGTGCTATGACCTGGCTGTGGCCAATTTATGCAAGACACTTAACAGTTCACCTTCTTTACTGCTTCTGACAAACTGGGGCTTCTGAAGGACAGAATGACATATTTCACTGATCATTATGTTGAACATGCTTATGTTTACTAATTATGGATCCCACCTCACTCAATCTTCAGGTGGAAATTGGGGTTCAGATTATGTTGCAAAAGAATAAGAAATGGAATAAGGTGGTTAAGTGTCTTGCACCACAGGTAACATGCTGGACTGGTGTGTGGATATCTGTCAGGCTTTTTACTCTGCATGCTGTTGATGGTTTTTATATATTTTAATTTTTTTTCCCACCTCTGAATCTTACCTCACTCCTTTTATGTGGTAATTATAATCGAGCTGGTGCTGGAGAGGGATGCCTTCACATGGCAGCACCAATATAACCAGGCGGTGGAGCTGCCTGGTCATACAAATGTCCTTTACCTCTCCATCCCCCAAAAGGTGAATGGTGGCTTGCAGGATGAGGGCTACTTCAGCCTCCAGTCTACCAGTTTCATGTTCATATGAATCTGGGGCTACAACTAACACCACCAAGGCCAGGATGATGATGATGACGATATATAGTTCTTTAGTGATTTAGAGTTCCACCCTCTCGCTCTCTCCAAATTCCACACCCACACACACACTATTTATTCAACTTTCACTCACCATGTGCTCAGAAAAAAAAAAAAAAAGTTATATAAGTGCTAACACGTCATGAGATGTTACGATTTTAACCCTTAACCCCTTCCCACTTGGAGCCACAAGACCAAACCATGTTAACTTTGACGTAAACAAGATCCTGGTTCATTTACATTTGTAACTAAACTCCATTCTCTTTAACTTAGCATAAAATAGCCATCACTTCATCTTGAATGTTGAGACAGAAGGGCCAAATTAACCACATGTATGACTGAGCTTTGTAGATATCAGTAACTAGAACTATGATTATTTTTTGTGCCTCTTTACGTACTGGAGTTTTATGCAGGGGTGCAAGTGAAAAATTTGAGGTGGCAGAGTTCCAGGAAATTATGGAGCATATAGTAAATCTACCTTCATGAAATTATGCTGTGGTTCCAAAACTGATTAATGTGATATACTCTTCTATAAAGACTGCCCCAAGAAAGCAATCACCAGTTTTGAAAAGTAACATGATAAATATGATAGGCTTGGATGAAAATTCTCTTGTAGACTCAGGGAATGTGTTATCAAATGTATGTTTTACTGATTTATTTTACCCTGTCAGTATGATGGCGCCCTCACACTGACGGGGTTAAGAGCAAAGCCGTTGGTTGGCTGACCGATCTTTGGACTCCCTGCGCCTAGATTTTTTATTCTAACTTGCTATATTTAACCTGTACTTGATAAAACTCTCATGGGGTACAGGGGGTTAAGGATGATAAATCTTACGAAGGATTCACAAACAGGCTTACGATCTAATTCCTCTCGTAACTATGAGACGGGGTAAATTCTGCTCTCTCCTCTCCTTCTCTGGCCTGCAAAAGAAATCGAAGCTATGAAGGGAAATTGATTGTAAACCCGACCGTGAATATAAAGTATACGGAATATTACAGTATGTAACTTATTTTATACCTTGAGTCAGTCCTCTTATAGGTCAGGGATGCTTAAAATCAGGAAACTTTATATATGTAAGAGCTGTGTCCAATTATTAAACCTTTTCCCATACAAGACAGGCATGAGGTTGAAAATACTGCAACCTTTTGGTAGGTGAGGGAGACAGTTCAAAATATAAGCTTTTTATAGATATGTTGGAGATACGTTTTCATATATACAGGCTCCAACATCCTTACATGCATTGGCCTTGGTCACCTAATGCTGGCTCTCCTTACTGCTCGATCTCTGGCAGCCTTCAAATTATCAATACTTCTCCCATATATCAAATTTTCTACCATTCAACTAGTACTGTACATGGTAAAAAACTGGCCAATAATTTAGGCAAAAATGAATCTTTACTTGGTAATTTCCCTAACTTACTGTGCACTTACGTCTAAAAGGACTTCAGTTTAAAGATGTCTGTTTCTGAGTTTGTGTTCAGATGCAGATGAAACAACTCTGCTTCATCACTTAAAACTTGCTTGTGATCTTTTAATTGCTCTGAAGCCTTTTTCCCTTCCTTTCTATTTTCTTTTGAAGCATTTATTTCCTTAGTCTTGTCTCCCTCCCCACACTTTTTTCCCCTTTAAACCACTCATTAATCAAGAAGCAAATTTCACACTCGAATATTAAAGCCGTTTCTCCTTTCATTCATCTCTTCAAGCCTTTACCTCCCCTTTCTATCCTTTTATTCTTATCATTTTTCATTTTTAACCCCTCAGTAATCAAGAAACCTGTCACCCTTGCCTTACGATATTCCCCAGCCACATCCCAGGCCTATACAGGGGACTTGCAGCCATATTATTACAACAGAGATGCCAACATAGGGGAAAGGTACAGTTTATGAGTTATTTCTGAGGCACGGCAAACTGATGGAACACGTCTGACCTTCCTGTATCGTTGCTGACTACACCCTGTTAAGTGGGATGCAGGTTAATTACATGGGACCTTCCTGTATCATTGCTGACTACACCCTGTTAAGTGGGATGCAGGCTAATTACATGGGACCTTCCTGTATCGTTGCTGACTACACCCTGTTAAGTGGGATGCAGGCTAATTACATCTATCAGTCACAGGTGTTCCATGTATCTATCTACAACCAGACACCCTCATGTCCTTCAACAACAGGCTGCCATCTCTCCAACTCGCACATAATCACTTACGTACCATCAAAGACATGGGGTTTCCTTATTCCCAGATGGGGTGGCTACAACGAATCACCTCCATATTACCCACGTTACATTAGGCTGCCCTCTCCCCAACTCACAAAGCCATGACTTGTATATAAAAAATTAGAGGCTTTCTGACACATTAGCACTCAGTTTTAACATCAGTCTGCCATCTCTCCAACCCACACTTGCCTCATTTATATATCATCGAATTTAGAGGCTTTCTGACACTACGGAACTCTCTGTTTTAATAATACGGCTGTGACGGTATAAACATTTGATATAAGTTAAACAAATGTAAACAACTTGAGGTGTAACATTTACCACAACCACATCCAGGTGCATTCTTCCCTCCCCCCCCCAACCCATCACTGTGTATTTGGTTCATAGAGAATTTTCGACATTTTTATTCAGGACAAAATGTATATAGGGTCAAAAATAAATAAATAAATAATCAACATAATCTTTCCTTCAGACCAAAAAACATAAAAAAATCTCATTCTTCTATAAACCACTGAAGTTGGTCTTCACTTCTGGGTATTCCTGGCCATTTTATTCCAGAACATTTGTCCTTGGAATATAATCTAATATATACTGTCACTTCTTGAATGGCCAGGTATAATATGCTTCCTTTACTCTGATTATCCACTAACATATTAATTTCACAAAGAAGCATAACATAAAATAGCAGGGGAAGACAGTTGGGTGCAGAAAGTGATAAGTGTTAGGGGTAGGGTCATGAAAGGTAGACCAAAGATGACCTGGGACAAAATCATTCTGTGTGACCTCAGGGATACTGGACTGAATAGGGTGGCTGCTCGAGATCGAGCAGTATGGCAAGCCGCCATTGGGTGACCATGGCCGACGCATTCAAGCGTATCAGTGCCTTTAGGGGGGAGGGGGAAAGAAAGAAAGAAAGATAGAAAGAAGCAGTTGGCCATCAAAGTGTTAACAATAATATTAATACTTCTTAGGCAATGATTTTACTTGCTGTATTTTACTGTATTTAACTCCCAGTGACTTGATTCAAGGAGAAAAGTTTGCCCTTGATTATTCTATATGGCTTGGCTTAACTTAAGTATTGTATTGTATTTAACCTCCAGTGATTTTATTGAAGGCAGAACCAATACACAGAGAAGGGTTAAGGGAAGAATAATGACCTGGATGAAGCACAACCCATTATTTGTTATTATATATCCCCCTTGTTACTACTGCTCTGTCTCTCTAAAACACACACACACACACACACACACACACACAAACTTTGGGTCAATATACTCTCTCTCTCTCTCTACAACACACACACACACACACACAAACTTAAGGTCATTATACTCTCTCTCTCTCTCTCTCTAAAACACACACACACACACACACACACACACACACAAACTTAAGGTCATTATACTCTCTCTCTCTCTCTAAAACACACACACACACACACACACACACACACACACACACACACACACACAAACTTAAGGTCATTATACTCTCTCTCTCTCTCTAAAACACACACACACACACACACACACACACACACACAAACTTAAGGTCATTATACTCTCTCTCTCTCTCTAAAACACACACACACACACACACACACACACACACACACACACACACACACACACACACACACAAACTTAAGGTCATTATACTCTCCCTCTCTCTCTAAAACACACACACACAAACTTTGGGTCAATATACTCTTATCCCAATGAAGTAGAAATAACAAGAGCCACAACCATCATCATCATCATCCCAACCCCAATCACCACCAAAGAGTTCAAGTGAGGCAGGATCCACACACACAATAAAATATACATAACAAGATTACAAGAACTATCCAGCATTACCCCTGTGCTATCAAAAACCTAACATGCATCCCTCTAATATACAGTATACCTTTATAACATGAATCCTGCTAATATAAACCTTTCTAACATGTATTCTTATAATGTGTATCCTTCTAACATGTATAATTCTTATATGCTTCCTTCTAACATGTATAATTCCATTATGTATCCTCCTAACATGTATAATTCTGTATGGTATCTTTCTAATAAGTATTCTTTAACATGTATTCTTCTGACATGTAAACCTTCTAACATGTATCCTTCTAGCTAATATTCTTTAAACATGTATTCTTCTAATATGTATACTTCCTAACATGTATCCTTCTAACTAACATGTACACTTTTAACATGTATTCTCCTAACATGTAAACTTTCTAACATTTAACCTTCTATCTGTGCCACAAAAACCAGCTTAGGGCAGGTGTTATAGTGGCCTTACATGTCCTTACCCTTGCCAACCCTTGCCTGGGTCTTGGTATTCAATCCGGGGTTTTCTTTTTATGCCAGTAAGGGTTCCCACTCCACCATACCCTAAAGAATTGTGTTTACTTGAATTGAAGAAGTGTGTAAGTGTGTTGTAGTTGTAGTTAATGTTGTAGTTAGTGTGTTGTCAGTATGTGTAAAGTCACCTAAATGTCACCCTGTCCTCCACTATCTGGCTGCCTTCCCTCCAACTCACACCTCACCAATATCAGCTATCTATCTACCTAACTTTACCGCATACCTCAACTATCTATCTATCTTTTTATCTATCCATATTCCAATGCCTTAACCCCCCCCCCCCAAAAAAAAGTCACCTACATGTCATCCTATCCTCCACTATCTGGCCGCCTTCCCTCCAACGCACACCTCTCCATCTATCTACCTACCTATAGTCAGATGCCTTAATCCCAGTGGGGGTAGCCACAAACAAACTGCCTCCATGTCACACTGTCTATTGCTATCTTGCTGCCCTCCCTCCAACTAACACCCCTCTAATTTCATCTATCTATTTATCTATCTACAGCTGATGCCTTAATTTCAGTGGGGGTGGCCACAAATAAACTGCCTCCATGTCACATTGTCCACTGCTATCTTGCTGCCCTCCCTCCTACACCACAGTACATTATTATAACAGCCTTTTCACTACAAATAACACACTTTTCACTTTATTCCATCTCTCAGTAATTCTATCCCTATCTGGGAAGACTTGGACCTGGGGGGGTTTACACAGTCATTTGCTATCTTGCTGCCCTCCCTCCAACACCAAACACAGTACATAACAGTTATCCTTTTCACTACAAATAACACACTTTCCCCTTTCTTCCATTTCTCAGTAATTTTATCCACATCAGGGAAGGCTTGGACCTGAGGGGGTTACATACAGTCTTCATTAATTCCTACACTACCACAACGCTCTCACAGAATAAAATAAAATAGTACAATACAATACAATAACTGTGTGTATATATATGCTTTCCTAGAGTGAATGACACTTTCCTTATAGAATTAAAAAAACATGAGGGGTACAGTGGACAGAATGTTCACTTCTTCCCTATCAGCATCTGTTCCTACACTGAATAAAGTACCGGTTATGTTACAGAAAGACTGTTTACCTATCTATCTATCCATGCATCTACCTATCAATATGTGTATCTATCTATCTAAAGGGTTCTATACAGCCTTCATTAACCCTTCACCATTTCAGTCCTACCCTAAGCTGAATACAAGAATCTGGCTGGGAAAAATACAATAAAATAAAATATATAATAAATACAAATCTCAAACAAAACAGATTGACACAAAAATATTCCAAACACCACTAATTATTGGCCAATATATTCATGACTACAGGGTGAGTCAGAAGTCTGGGAACACAGGGAAAAAGTGTGTGTGTGTGTGTGTGTGTGTGTGTGTGTGTGTGTGTGTGTGTGTGTGTGTGTGTGTGTGTGCGTGCGTGCGTGTGTGTGTGTGTATCTTGTCCTGTGCTGTGTTGTCTGTACAGTCAGATACAAAAGTCTGTTCCTATCCCCTGTCTCTCTCATTACTGGATTCACACACCCTTGAATTTAACATGGTGGACTGATCTGTGGGTGACACTATGCAACTTTATCTACTATGTCTCAGGTAAGGTTATCTATCTATCTATCATTTTATCCAGCAATGAGAGAGGCAAGAGGTGAATGTACTTTTGTATCTGACTGTTGTATTAAATGCCACCTTGCCACTATAAACCTGCATTGGACACTTTATATTTTCTCCAGTGTTTCCAGACTTGTGACTCACTCTGTATATCCTAAACAGCAGCCAACCTAACAGTACAACATTGCTATATACTGTACAATGGCACATACTGATACAGAAATACATCATCACCGCCTAACAACATCATTTAAAACATATATTGTACACCTGCAGACGTAAATATTGATACATATAATTATAATATACAGTAAACAATGATTTATCAAACCTAGTACTGTTATCTTTGCAGCCCAATACTCATCATAATACTGTGTGGGAGTTTTATTATTATTTGAGAATTTGTAGGAGTAGCAGAGTAACCCTGGTCTGTCCAGCCAGGCAGGGCCATCAATTGCAGGCAAGTGCCCCTGTACAGCCATCCTGTGCAGTGAACCCTTGTAGTGACCACCACCTCACCAGTGACACAAGGGCAAGTGTGTGTAGCTTTTATTCCTAAAGACGCCACATTTGACTCTCTCTAGTGAACAGTGGCACCACAGTAGGCTCCACAACCCTGCTATTTGGTTACATGGTTACCACCCAGCATTGTAAATGGTTTCCTGGATTACAGGAAACCATTAGGCCTGTCACTCAGTGCTGAGTCACCTAAGAAGTAAGCAGCACTACATCAAGTGAGTGGATGATGGTCACAACCACCCACCACAATTGTAAGTTAAAATTGCAATGATATATATATATTTCTAACAACATTACCATAAACACTTATCAAAGAATTATTTATCAGCATCATTCATCCTAACTCACCTACACTAATCAACTACTGTACACTTACACACACACACACACACACACACAATCAAGCTGGCACTTACCATCTTGTTAGTGATTTTTTTGGGTAAACATCATGCAAGACTCGGGCCTTTCCTAACACCTGTTCCTTGGTAACTTATTGTCTCTTTCACCTTACTACTGTATCTTTTTATATATTACTGATGCAAATTAATGATATTAAAACTATAAATAACTGGTGCTTGAGATAGATGCCTTCATGTGGTGGCACTGATATAACATATTGGCTTCACTGCCTGGTTGTATATCCCTCAACTACAATCCTATCCCACATAAGGAGGATGATGATTAAGCCTGCAGTCCACCGGGTTCACAATTTAAATAAGTACAGGGCCACAATGATAACACAAACCAATACACCAGCACTAAGTATAAATGGTATTCTATATATATATACTCCTTATTCAACATACTACAGTCCAATACTCTATTTTACACTGGATGGAATTATTAATATACATGAAGCCAAGCCATACACAGTACAGCATTACTCTCATTCAACAGCAGTGCCAGTGTCTGAATTAACATTACTGTACTTCCGTATCTATGTTTGCCTATCTATTATTCTGGCTATCTATCCATACTCAGCATAACTCTCATTTATCTGCTATCTGAAGGTCCAAAACCCTCATTACTCCATCAATCTATTGCATCTATCTATCTATTTGTCTATCTATTATCCTGGCTATCTATCCATATTCAGTGTACTCACTTAACTGCTATACGAAGGTCCAAAAATCTCGTTACTCCATTAACCTATATATTATACCTACTTGTCTCTCTATCCAGCTATCTATCTATACCCATATGCCTAAATCCCCAAGTGAGAGGCCAAGGACAAACTGCCTCCATGTCACTCTTTCCTGTGCTATCACGCTGCCTTCCCTCAAATTCACACCACCCTCATTCATACTCCCCCACTTTCCTCTATCTAATCCTCAGCCTTCCACTCCCCCTTCCTCTCATACCTTCTACCTCACATACACTCCTAGTTAGTCTCTCATTCTCCATTCTCACAAAAATCCTTCAATATCATTAAGATCTCTTTTTTACACCTAAAGACATAAAAAAAAAAAACCCTGCTCAGTTAAATGGACCACACACACACACTCCCCATTCAAGCCCCTGGAATCCTGACTCCATCCCACATACAAAAACATCCACACTTCTACACTTCCTACCACCCATACCATATACCTGTTATAAAGTGTCCTGGTGGTGGTGGTGGCAGTGATACACCATACCTATGCCACTGTTTTCATTCCCTCCCTATCCCCCCAAAGGATGATGGCGGACAGTACGAGATGGGTAGCTTTACTCTGCAGTCCACCAGTTCAGGTCCAAATAAAACTGAGACAGCAACAGCAACAAAATCAACAACACTGACAAGAATGAGTCATGTCTGTACACTCTCTTGGCCAAACCATATCCTGCAGTCTGTTTCCTACTACTGTACCTATGACCTCCAGTCTTTTCAAGGCAATGCGTCCTGGCATCTCAAAATGAATGGATCTAAAATTTGGCTCTCTGTTACTTTATTTTTTCTTGGAGGGAACAATTGTGTGGACTTCTGGCCTTTGCTTCCTTTTTCCCTGCATAAAAAGAGTATAAATAAAAAAAGGCCCGGGCCACACCAATAACTGTACATCATGGCACAACTCAATGGAAGGAAGGAATTTAATATCTCTGAACACTGTTGTGAATACAGTACAGCAGAACCTCGGAATTCGTACACGATTCGTTCCTGGAGGTTGTACGAGTTGCGATTTGTTCGATAACTGAATCTTTTCCATAAGAAACAATGTATTTTGCATTAATCCGTTCTTTAGTATGGATGAAAAGGTAGATTTCGCCATACCATAGTGACTGGCAAGGTCGGAGACACAGGTTCCACTTTCAAACTTTGCAACATGTTCTTTTTTCAGCTCATTTGTTGTTCTCACTGCTTTTCTTTTAGCTCCAGCTGACTCATTAATCTTCTTAGGGCCTGTGATTATGTACAATTTTCTAACGAAAATACATAATTTATCACAAAGCTTAATGGAGCCTGTATGACTGATGCACAGCTGATGGAAGACAAAGTGGGACTGGTAACCACGTAGCACCTACGACGTCGCGTCTCTCAGTGCGAATAGTGGGTTGCTGTATGAAAACTGGAACAATTTTTGGACAAAAACCGAGTTGTACAGAAAGGCGTACGAATCCGGGGTTCCACCGTCCATGAGAGGGAGGCAAAGAGCGAGAACAAGTATGGTAAATTAACTTGTGTGAGAGTTGGGTATGGTGTATATCAAAGCAACATGCATGGATTGTGATTCTACAATGTGCAGTGCAGAGAAGTGCCTCTAAGTGCAGTGCCAACAGTCTAACCCCATCTATACTTCATTCACTTTAACTTGGCACACATTTTCATCCTTTTGTAGCCAATTTCCTGTGCTGTTCAGTGGCACAATAAGACAATGGTACAGCCCTGGGTACTTTCAACAGTGCTTCTTCATGACTAGCACCATATTATAGAGCTCTCACCATACAGTTCAGTATTCAAGATGGAGATGGCAATTTTACATCAAATTAAAGTGAACGGGGTATAGCAGTGTGTCTACAGTATCTACATGGTTCCACAGTACGTGTAATTGTTGTCATGGTGTTGTATGGGGAAACCTTCATGTCCCTGTATCATTAAAATCAGGTCACAGTTACACAAACATCCCCGAACTACCTCCCCATTCCCCAAAAGGAGGATGGTGGAAGTTCAGCCTGCAGTCCACAGACTTCAGATTCAGATTTAAAATGTTCTCACCCTTTGCCTAAATGCACAGCCTCCAGTTTTATCCTTAATCTACAAATCAAATTGAATCAAATGCATTTATGCTTCTCTAAAATGAATTCTTCTATGAAGGTTGGCCATGATACTGGTGATGTGTTTTTTTGTATGGACAGGGACCAAACAAGGTGCCACAAACAATTATCTGCTTCACAGTAGTTGCCAAAAATACACATATATAAATACATACGCATATTCAGGTTGGCCAGGGTAAAGCTGATGTTTTTTTCTCTATGGACAGATAGCTAAACCAATTGCACAAACAGCTAATTGTCATAATGGCTGCTGGAAATATACATACATGCATGCACATACATATGCTGTACATGCATATACAGTATATACTGAGGCTGCACATGGCACATCTGATTTTGTTTTTGTTTTCATGGACTGAGAGCCAAACAAAGTGGCAAAACAGGTAACTGATGAAGCTGATGGGGAAAAAACAAATAGGAGTCACGTACTGAGAGTTGTAACAATGTGAGTGTGTCAGACTGGACTTCATGTAGTTGTGACTGAATACTTCCTACTAGTGACAGTTGTACGACCACAATGCACTCACTTTAAACTGACAAGAATCCCCAACTCCTTTCAGCTCAATTGATGGCCTGTGTAATTAGACTTAAGAGTAAATCTGACTAGCAACCAAGACTCATTCCAACCTCATAATTAAGCTTACAGGATTTTATGCAATCTAGTCATGCTCAGGGCAGCCCAGTTCCATCAGATGAGAAACCAAGTGCAGTTACCAAGCCCGTAGAAGGCTCAGAGTAATTTGTCAATGTTATTTTCTTACTTCATGTGATCCTGTGTGTTTGTTATAACATGACTAATACCCGTAACGCCTTCCACCTCAGTTCAGTCAGAGTGGAGGGCTGAGTTGACCTGTAACGAAGGAGACTTATTTCAACCTCACACCTATGGCTCAGTATTAAAGCTGTGAGAGTGGGCAAGTTGTGTCAGATCAAAAAGTACTAAACGACTACTGTGTGTATCAGTGCCTCTCACCACACTGTAACCTCACTATTTATCTCTATGTTGCCATCAAGCTGCCCTCCCTCCAACTCATACCACACTTATTTATGCACCTCCCCAGCCCATCCTCAATCTTCCCTTCCCCCCTCTCTCCCTTGAACTTATCTCACTTTCATTCTTATCACTTCTCCACCTCATCCTTGGTCTCCTCCCCCTTTCACCTCACCCTCTGTCTCCCCCTCCCAGCCCATCCTAAATCCCCCCTTCCCCCCCCTCTCCTTCAAATTTATATCACTTTCAGTCTTATTACTTCTTCACCTCATCCTTGGTTTCCCCTCCCCCCTCCACCTCATCCTGTCTCCCTCTCCCCCTCCACCTCATCCTCTGTCTCCCTCTTCCCTTCTACCTCATTCGTACTCCATCTCTCATTCTCCAAGCTCTTCACATAGCCAAACCATCACCACCACAACACACTGCTTCCCCACTGGTGTGTCTGTCTCTCCACATAACCCCACATCCACACCACCACCACAACACTTCTTCAACTTTCTCATTGGTCTGTCTGCCTCTCCACACACCTGCACATGCTCCACACCCACATCAATACCACAACACTCTTTCAACCTCCTCATTGGTCTGTCTTGTTTCATATAACTCCACATTCTCTTCTAACAAAGCCTAGCCCAACCAAGCTAGATCTCTAAAAATTAGCCCCAAATCAACCTAACCCAACCCAGATTTAGAAACAAAATTAACCAAACTGTAGCTAATCACAATGCTCCATCTGCTTCCCTAATTAAACCCAACCCAACCCAGCCAAATCCCTGAACAATGAATCCCAAACAACCCAATAAAACCTAGCCCAACCCAAATTAGGAAAAAATTAACCAACCGAAACATCAGCTAACCACAATGCTCCGTGTAACTCCACCTGCTTCTCTAACTAAACCTAACCCAACCTAGCCACATCTCCAAAGAATTAACCCCAAATAACCAAACTTAGTCCAATACAACCTAACCCAACCTAATTACAAAAATATTAAATTAACCAAACTTTACCTAACCACGATCCTCCACATAACTCCACCAGCTTCCCTAACTAAACCCAACCCAGCCTACCCACATCTCTAAAGAATCACCAACAAACCATAAATATCCTGACCTACCCCAACCTAACAAGTAAATGAGCAAACACATAAAAATAACTAACTTCACCTAATCACTATCTATCTATCTATTGCCAGGCGCCTTAATCCTGTAAGGGGTGGCCACAAACAAATCGCCTCCATGTCGCCCTGTCCCCTGCCACTTCATAATAACAAAGTTGCCAATTCCAGAAAAAGAGAGTATACTACACTGTGATCTGGCCTTAAATTAACTTATAATTTATACTATTACATTTATATCAACTATGTTACTGGTACTGGTATGTTAAAATGAAATAAGAGACTCCTGGCACCAGTTATCATTGACCAAATGGCAATAATTTAAAAAAGGGATCAATTACAAACAAATGGTAGACGGGAGTTCGCGCCTCGCTCAGGTTGCGAAAAGTTTCACTGACGAAGTGGGTGGTTACTGTCCCCCTGGAGCAAGGGGACGGGTGTGTGGGTGTGTGAAGGTCACAGCCTTGCCCTTAGATCGGACTATATGAGCTCTCAGCTCCCTTCCGGGAGGGTAAAAGCTGACGATCACGACCATCAAGTGATCCTGACCGACCCGGACTCGGTGAATTACACACACACACACACACACACACACACACACACACACACACGACACAATTAACACAAGCTAAAAAACACCTCCCCCCCCAAAAAAAAAAATCCGTGAGGTTGGAAATATGAATGAACTTACTATCATATATATAAAAAAAAAACAGTATTGTACAAACCAAAAAATAATCGATTTTCTTGAACCTAAAGGGGGGGGGGAGCAGAAAATTATTGGATCTATTACAATTTTTTTTTTTTTTGATCACTTGTAATAACTGGTCAATGAAAAAGGTCTGGGATTTAATTAAAGCTCCAAGAGAGGGATGGCACACAGAAGATACTGAACTGAACTGCACAGGAAACTCCCTGATCCATACATGATTATTTTTTGATTAAGTAGATATACTGTAGTTCTATCTACTTCCTACATTACCATAATATTAAAGGGTGTACACACTGGAACTAAAACACGAGAGAGAGAGAGAGAGAGAGAGAGAGAGAGACTGAATCCATTAATGTATCATACTTTTTTCTGATTGTTTGGAAAAAAAAAAACAATAATGCACAATACTATTTTCTAACCAAGTACCAGTAAAAAAAAAAAAAAAAAAAAAAAAAAAAAAAAAAAAAAGGGGGGGGATGATCCACCACGAATGGTGCACTAATTTTTCTGATAAAGTGTTCAGCCGTGGACTTCAGTTCACTTAGACAAATATCAAGATGGTGTCAAACAACTGTCAAACTCCTGCATTTGAAATATTGAACTCAACAACAACTCTGAATATTTTGTAAGGGTTTCAAAATTTTGTAGTGTGTATCAATATTATCGTCTGCGGTTGTACTCTACCTATCTATCTATTGCCAGATGCTTTAAACCCGTAAGGGGTGGCCACAAACAAATCACTTCCACGTCCCCCTGTCCCCCAGCATTTCACTGCCCTGCTCCCAGCTCACACCCGCCCCTCTCATATACCTCTCCACTCCATCCCTCCATGAGCAATATTTCACTGATACTTCTCTGCTGGCCTAGGCAATGGAAGGTGTTGAACTATTTTTATGTGATGGCAATATGAAGCACACACCAAAGCAGCATGAGATGGAAGGATAATGTGTGTCATCTGTGAAGGAAAGAGACAGAAGGAAGGATAATGTGTGTCATCTGTGAAGGAAAGAGACAGAAGGAAGGATAATGTGTGTCATGTGGGAAGGAAAGAGACAGAAGGAACGATAATGTGTGTCATCTGTGAAGGAAGGAGACAGAATGAACGATAATGTCTGTCATTTGAGAAGGACAGAGACAGAAGGAGGGATAATCTGCATCATCTGGGCAGGACAGAGACATATGCACAACAGGACACAAGGATGGCACAGAATTATCAACAAACTTCTGCTCGTTTCTGTACATTACACAACTTAACCTGTAATTCTTCCACACACAGCCATACATTTCTGTGTGGAACTTTATAACCACTGTTGACTGGGAAGTACTGGTGAAATTCTGCTCATGGCCAAACATTACATAACTCTACTACATTATATAGCACCCAGGTACATTACATAGCACCAATAGTACATTAATAACACCAGCAGTACATTAATTAACACCAGTAACCTCTCACACACAGCCATATGTTTCTGTGTGGCATTTTACAAACTCACTGCTGGCTGAGGAGTGTTGGTGAAATTCTGCTTATGGCTGTCCAGTACATAAGACCAGTACATTAACAACCACCAGTACAGTACATAACACCAGTAGTACATTAACCCCCTCCAGGTTTCGATACACATTTGATGAGTATGATCTACTTACCCCCTCCACGGTTTTCATACTTACTTAGACGCGTATGAACTACTGAATGAAAAAACACAAGAAAGAAGTGGTGCATGCTCTGCTTTCATACACATTATAGGCTCGTATGCCTGGCAATGGTGTGCCTGACTGTAAACTTGTGTCTGGCTGCTGCAAGTTGCAAGTAACAATCTTTTACTTTTTATGGCTAATATATTACAATAAATATTGCTTTAACTGGGACCAGAAAATAGTATGATAACAAATTTTCATGTGTTCTATACATTATATCATGAGAAATTTGACAACAATGCAAAATAAGTCAAACAGAAGAGGAACTGAATTTAATAGAGTTAATGATATTTTACTTCCTCAAAAAGTTCCAATTCCTTCACGAATGAACGCAATAAAATACAGTACTGTATTAACACGCTTATTTCTACATAAATTTAAAAGTTTACAAATTTACTGCCAAGAACAAAAAGATACACCTTTTGGCTTTCCAATGCAGCAAAAGAACAATTGGTATCTGTATTAGGGCCCGTTCTGTATTGAACAGTATAAACCATACTTTCAGTGCGGAGGAAATATCTGGCTGGGCCAAAACCGGGAGGGAGAGTAGGGGCGCATGGGCCAGGTTTCTTGAGAGGGTTAAATAACACCAATAACCTTTCACACACAGCCACAGGTTTCTCCAAGGGCTATTTCACACACAATGTCTCTCTCCTGGCTGAACAAGACCTGACAGACAGCTGAGTGACTTTTTCATTCAACATTTATTTCCCAGGTTGTGTGACATGACACATCAAATGCAACTTCAGGAGGTAATTTCTGTGACTCTAATCATATACACAGGCC
This sequence comes from Coenobita brevimanus, assembly GCF_032717465.1. NCBI lineage: Eukaryota > Metazoa > Arthropoda > Malacostraca > Decapoda > Coenobitidae > Coenobita > Coenobita brevimanus. Next base: position 698,215 of record NC_137036.1, on the reverse strand, counting down.
AATGTAAGAGGTACATGGTATCAATGCTTTCTCTGAGCTATATCACTGGATTTTCTGGAGATAATTTCTCTGACTCAAATAATTTCCACTGCTAATTCAAAATATCACTGCATTTTTGGGAGGTAATTTCTTTGATTAAATGATATCCAAAAAGTGAAATGGCGGGGGACAGGGCGACTTGGAGGCGATTTGTTTGTGGCCACCCCAAACGGGATTGAGGCGTCTGGCAATAGATAGATAGATAGATAATTTAAGTGGTATATCACAGTATTTTCTGAGGTATATCACTGCATTTTTTGGAGGTAATTTCTGTGACTTAAATCATATGGTATCCACAGCTTAATTTAAGAGGTATACCACTGCATTTTCTGTAGGTAAATTCTGTGACACAAATCGTATACAATGGCAAATTTAACAGGCTACTGTATTTTCTGTATCGGCAGGTATTTTCTGTGACTCAAATCATATCCACAAACCAAAAAGGTATATCACTGCATTTTCAAAGGTATGGTATATCACTGCATTTTAAGGAGGTATTTTCTTTAACTCCAATCATATCCACAGGCCAATTTAAGAGGTATATCACTGCATTTTCTGACTTAATTTCTGTGACTCAAATCATATCCAAAGACCAATTTCAGAGGGTCTTTCTCTCTCTCACACACACATACACACACGGTATATATATCACTGAACTTTCTGGAGGTAATTTCCGCGACTCCAATCCTATCCACAGGCCATGTGAAGAGGCAGCTGTCACAGTATTTTGATGTATACCACTCCAATATAAGGAGGTCATTTCTGTGACTCAATTTCCACTGGCTAATTTAACAGGTACCGGTATAGCCTTGCCTTTTGGGGGTAATTTCTGTGGCACACCATATCCACAGGCATATTGAAGAGGCATACCACTGCATTTTCTGGGGCATACAACTGCATTTTCTGTGGTATATATTTCACTATTTATTTATTTCTGTGGCTCAAATCATATCCACAGATCAATTTAACAAGGTATATATATCACTGCATTTTCTGGATGTGGGTCAAATCATATTCTCTTTAACTGGTATGGCAGTGTACATCTTAAAGTCATGTCTGTGCCTTAGTCATGTCTCTTTGCCACAACAAGAGTCATGTCACCGTGTATCTTCAAAAGGTTATATATTTAAGGCAAATTAATTACTGTATGTCAAAGTCCACAATGGGATTATTACTAAACATATTATCAGCAGCAGCAGCACTAAAATTCCCATCTGTGATTCATATGCAAAGATAAACCTAAGACACACCCACACACACACACACACACACACACACACAATGCTCTCTCTTACACACACACACACAAAATCAAGGGTCTCTCTCTTACACACACACACACACACACACACACACACACAGCCATACTGGATGTTGCTTTGGTGATTCTGTAGCTGTTCTCCAGTGATTTATTTTGCACACTACACTTCAGTATCCTCTCAATGTCACTGATGATAAATAGGTCACTGTTAGCATGATGGAGGATGAGAGACTGAATAGGAGAGTGTATGTGTGTGTGTACAGTAGGCCAGGAGGTAGGAGACCATGGATGAGGTGGAGGAATGGGCTAAGATGAAGAATGAGATTGACTTGGACAGTGTGAGAATGGGAGACCAATGATGTGAAGGAGGGATGAGATGAGGAGAGAGAATGAGAGACTGACTGGAAGTGTGTGTGACTGAAGTTTGTACAATCTTGAAATAAGGTATAGTTATTTTACTTTAACTTGGCCCAAACATCTGTCCTACTGCAGCTTATTTCACACAGCTCAGTGGCAGGATAAGACAATACTGCAGCTGTAAATCCTGTCCACAGCACTTCTTCATGACTAACACCATAATCTAGTGTTAATCTCCTGTTACAACTCAGTATTCAAGATGGAGGGATGGCAATGTTGGGCCAAGTTAGAGTAAAAAGGGGATGGTACTCACTGGCAGCAGTGCATGAACCTGGATCCTGATGTTTGCTGCATCCACACCATAGGTCTGATGGTGTGGGTGGAAGTTCTAGCCACTGTAACATATCAAGTGACCTCAGTTGATGAAGGCAGCTGTGGGAAGGAATTCTGGCCACTGCAACCCACAGAAGTGGCCACACTGGGTGCTGACAGGTATGGACAGTTTCAGCCACTGTAACCCACACAAGTGGCCACACTGGATGCTGACAATTGTGGACAGTTTTGGCCACTGCAACCCACACAAGTGGCCACACTGGATGCTGCCAGGTATGGGAAGTGTGGCCACTGCAACCCACACAAGTAGCCACATTGCATGCAGCCAGGCACAGGTGGCAGTTTGGTCACTGAAACCCACACAAAATGCAGGTGCGTGTGGGTGGAGTTTTGGTCAACAACCCACAGCAGTGGCCCCATTGGATGTGGGTGGGGACAGGTAGCTTTGGTCACTGCAGCTCAAAGATGTGACTCACTGACGCAGGTTGGGGCAGGAGTTTGGGCCACCGTAACCCACAGAAATGGCCCCAGTGGATGCAGTTGGGGGCAGGTAGGAGCTCTGGCCATTGTAACCCACAGAAACGGCCTCACTGGATGCAGGTTGGGATGGGTGGGCAGTCTTGGGCCTGTTGGCTGGTGTATACCATAGAGGTGGCCCCACTGGATGCAGGTTGAGCTGGGTGGGCTGTGTTGGCTGGTGTATATCACAGAAGTGGCCCCACTGGATGCAGGCAGGCATGGGCGGGAGTACTAGCTACTGTCTGTAACCCACACAAGCGTCCCCAATGGATATGGGTGTACAAGAGCATCAGTGTAACCCATCCCAGCAACCTGTGAAAGAATATCATCATCATCATCACACCTACCTGTGGAGAGAGGTAAAATATATAACTGCTAAATACATTACCTAAAGAGGAATGCTGACTAAACATTTGCTATCCTCACAGGTGTAATAAATCTGACAGTCATAAATAAGGGCCCTGTCTACATCTTGCTATCTTTAATGTTAATAATAATAGTCATGTGTGGTTGTCTTAAACCTTTGCTATGTTGTAGTGTCCGCTGCAGCAAAGATCAGTTCACTACATGGCACAGGCCTGCAAGAATGGCTGCTTCAATGCAGCTGGTATGTCTGAATGAACACAAACATTGGGCTTAACAACTGAACAAAACTGTAAGGAGTATATTGCCAGGAGTACCATACCAGCAGGGACATGGTCCCTACACAAACACTGCCACCAGTACCATGGTTCCTACACATACTCTGTCAAGTCTCTAACTGCTACTATATCTCTCTGGTAATAAAAATCGTGTGGTTTTAGCACTAATAAAAGACCTGCCTCAACTGCAGTGCTTCATTTATAATGGCTCCAACATGCTTGCATTTGTTGCTCTTGGTTACCTTATACCAGCTCTCCACACTACTCAATCTCTGGCAGATTCTCTCTTCAGTCCCCTGAAGTCAAACTCTATGCCCTCGTCCCAGCTCTTCTTCGGTTTGCTTCTCACAACTCTACCCTCAGCATTCCCACTTATTGCCCTCTGCACCCAGCAGTCATCCTCCATCCTCCCCACATGTCCACACCATCTTCTACCCCTTATCATCACAACAATGCATTCAAGTCCCGTTCAGTCCCCACAACACAAAAAGGGATTAATCCCCGAGCTAGACCTCATCAGATCATATAGCCCTGCTAGGGTTACAGGAGAGCGCTACCCCTCCCAGCATGGCAGCCACTGGGCGGGGCGCGAACTCGCAACCTCACGATTACGAGCCCGACACCCTACCACCGAGCTACCGCGCTCCCCTCCCCACAACACAAGAGGCTCCTCCTGAATTAAATACCGGTATGACTATGAGCAACATTTTTTTTTTTTTTTTTTATGCAAGGAAGAAGGAACTGAAGGCTAAAAGTCCATAATAGCTGCTCCCTCCAAGAAAAAATAGGACAGTCAAATTCAAGATCCATTCAATCTGAGATGCCTGGACACACTGCATTTAAAAGACTGGAGGTTACAGGCAGAAGGAAACAGAGATTCGTGCTGCTTGCATCACATCGTTTATAAAGGCTCCAACATATTTGTATGAGGCGGCCTTGATCATCTAATGGCGGCTCTCCATGCTGCTTGATCTCTGGCTTGAGGAAGAGTTAACTAAAATGGATGTCACTCAATCTGAAGTGGATAAACAACTAACCTAATAGTGACGATACAGGAGCTGCCACAGACCCCACTGTGTCCATGCTTCGTGCCTCCTGCAGTGGCCACACCAGGCTGTCTACACACATCATAACCTTTGTATACGACCTTATTGGGGTAGATAACACACCCACACTGTGTCCACGTTTCAGTGCCTCCTGCAGTGTCCACACCAGGCTGTCTACACAAATCACCACCTTTGTACAGGACCATGTTGGGCTTGATAACACCCCCCCCTCCCCACTGTGTCCACACTCCAGTGCCTTCTGCAGTGGCCACACCAGGCTGTCTACACACACCATCACCTTTGTAAAGGACCTTGCTGGGCTTGATAACACACCCACTTGTACTTATCTACTGGCATCATAGCCTTTGTACAAGAACTTCTTTTTGTAGTTAAGATGCCCACTTCTTACTGGAGGTTCTGCCTGTTCTCCTGGGCCTGAAATACCAAGAAAACATATAAGGAGTGGAGAAGCATATGAGAGAAGGGGGTGTGAGCTGGGGGGAGGGCAGTGAAATGGCAGGAGACAGGGCGACATGGAGGAGATTCATTTGTGGCCACCCCTTATGGGATTCAGGGGTATGGCAATAGATAGATAAACAGAGTAATGTTTTCCCCTTATCTGCTCCATCACCAATTTAATAATAATAATAATCATAATAATCATCATCATCATCATCCTGACCTCTTTCCCAGCTAAGGATAAGGTGAAGCTGAGTCCAAAGATATCACAACATGAGTGAGGGTGAATTAATCAACAGGATGACCAGCTTCTGTTTTTTATCTACTAACCAACTTCAGTTAATCATGAGCTGTGTTATCTTCTTATCTGTTATCTTTTGTTTTTCTTGGGAGGAACAATCTTGCAGTCTCATGGCCTTTGGTTCCTTCTTCCTCAAACAAAATAAATAATAAAAAGAAAACAAAAAATAAAAAATTGGTGCTACAAATATGGTGCATTACATATGTGGTGAGGATGGAGATTGTGAGACTGACTAGGAGAGTGTATGTGAGTAAGGAGGAGGAGAAGCGGAGGGGAATACCAAGAATGACATAAAAGAATGAAGTGGAGAGGATTAAGAATGAGAGACTGACTACAAGAGTGTATGTGAGTATGGAGGATAAGCATAAGGGGGGGGGGGGGAAGAGTAACAAGAACAAGATGAAGTGGAGTGGATGGAGAATGAGAGACTGACTAGAAGAGTGTATGTGAATGAGGAGAGGGAGACCAAGAATGATATGACAGGATGGAGTGGCGAGGTAGAAGAGGAGTGGATGGAGAGTGAAAGACTGACTAGAAGAGTGTATATCAATGAGGAGTGGGTAGAGAATGGGAGACTGACTCGAATAGCATGTGCATAAGGAGGGGAAGACCAAGAATGATATGAAGTTGTGGACTGGAGATATATAAGAGAAGGGTGTATGAGCTGGAAGGAGAATGTAAAATGTGAAGGCAGGGTGATGTGGAGGTGATTTGTTTGTAGTGACCCCTTATGAGAATAAAGATTCTGACAACAGACAGACTGACAGGAATATGGTGTGTTACGTGCAACTAGACCTTCAAACACATGTGTCCACAGCTGCATCCTCCCTCTCTGAACACAATCACACCCCAGTATATGATGGGGTTGTGTACAAGAGGAAGGGTGATGCCCTGGAAAGAGGAAATTATAGAGGCATATGACTTCTGGACCTGATAATGAAGGTGATGGAGAGAGTTCTGGAGGGTATGATTAGAGAAAGGGTGAATACTGATGAGATCCAGGATGGGTTTATGCCAGGCAGAGGGACCACTGAAGCTAGCTATATTCATTATTCAACAGCTTCAGGAAAAATATACAGTATATGAAAGAAAAGGGAACTGTACTTTGTTTTTGTTGATTTGGAGAAGGCCTTTGACAGAGTCCCTTGAGAGGTGGGAATGAAAAAGCTTGGGACAGAGGGTGGTTATGGCCATGTATGTGAGTGCTCACAACCAGGTACGGGTCAATGGAGATTTGAATGAGGAGTGTTCTGTGTATGTAGGTGTGCACCAGGGGTCAGTCTTCAGTCCCTTGTTGTTTATTATAGTACTGAAACCCTCTCACGTGACTTCAGAAATGGACTCCTGTGGGAGATGTTGTATGCTGATGATTGGGTGCTGACTGCAGAGAATGAAAGATTTAGGAAGTGGAGACATGGTACGAGCCACATGGGCTTGAGAGTAAATGCAGATAAAACAAAAGTGATGGTATCTAGGGTTGGTGGCATCTATGTCAAAGAAGAGGGAGAATGGCAGTGTGTGATTTGTCACAAGGGTGTGGTAAGTTATTCCATATTGTGCAGTGTTTCGTTATAAGTACGTGCACAAGAAATGTAGTGGTATTAGAGGCAGACTGCGAGATAACGCTGATTTCATGTGTGCGGTGTGATGAGAAGAGCAGGTGGAGATTGTCAGGCGTGAAAGGACTGAACTTGCTGGTGAGTCTCTTGAGTGTGTGGAAGAGTTTTGTTATCTGTTATGCACTGGAGGTGGCTAGAGGTGTGGTTGGAAGAAGTTCAGGGAGCTGTTGCCTCTCCCGATGCTGAGAGGGCTCTCCCTATGCGCTAAGGGATCTTTGTATGCAGCATGTGTTAGGAGTGTAATGCTGTACGGTTGTGAGACCTGGGCAATAATGGAAGAGGTTATTTGCAGGTTCAATCGTACAGAAATGATAATGATTAGGTGGACGTGCAGTGCGTCCCTAAGTGCGAGGCCTGGGGGAGCTAGGTTTACGATAGAAGAGTTGAGGGGTCGGATATGACTGAGGTGTATTGGTGATGCGATGAGGAGAGGTTGACTGAGATGGTTTGGGCACATGGAAAGGATGCAGGATAATTGGGTGCAGAAAGTGAAAAGTGTTAATGTTAGGGGTATGGTTGTGAGAGGTAAACTGAAAAAGTCCTGGGTTGAGGTCAGTGAATGTGACCTCAGGGATAAGGGACTAAATAAGGAAGCTGCCAGAGACTGAGCGGCATGGAAAGCCACCATTAGGTGACCAAGGCCGACACATGGAAGCATGTTGAGCCTTCAAAAGTGTAACAAAAACAGATCGCATACCAAGGCTGATTTAATGTGGGTTCAATGGGGATAAGGAGGGGTCAAGCCCACACCTGAAGTATGTCCCATGATGGCTGGAGTTGCCATAAAGGGTACCTCCCCCCCAGGACTAGGAGAGAGCAATGCAGTGTTTGGTAAGTCACAATTTTCAGTACAGTATTTCACACAAAAAAGTTACCGTACCTTTTCACTTAACATTGCACTGTTTGTTGTGCACTTGCAATGTTATTCTGCAATAGAGCTGGTGCCTCAATGTGCATGTAAAAACTGGGTGGCCATCTTGGCTCAAACACAGGACTTGTCGACTTGAACGGGTCTGGACGGGATCACTGTTCTTGGCCACTGAAAATACTGTACAAGAGATTTTTGCTGTCATTAACCCCGAGCTGGGTATAATTTTTCATCAATTGTTCTACTGATCAATCACTCAATCATCATATAATGGGACATACTACTGTATTGTGTTTTATTTGTCAACACAACTGATACCCTAACTTAGCCTGAACCTGCCAACTTTCCATATTGAATACAGAGTTGTAACAAAAGACTAACACTAGAATATGTTGCTAGTCACAAAGAAGTGCTGGTGACAGTATGTAATGCTCCAGGACTGTCTTTCTCTGCTACATGAAATAACCTGCTAAAGAATGAAAATCTGGGCCAAGTTAAATTGAAAAATATGTAGAATGAGAGAATGTTAAACTTGCACAGGAAAATACCCAAACTGATGGTTGTCTGAAGGACGGGACAAACTGCATGAGAGCTGCCATTGACAAATGATTAACATTTTATGACAGGGAGATCTTCCTTAATTGTAAATTCATTTACGACAAAAAAACTATGTAGATAGATATATCATTTCTGTTACTAAGGATTGTGCAATGCATTCATGACACCCAAATTTTGCAAAATAACATGTTACTCAAGACCAAAATGTTAGGTTGGGAGCAGCGGTAGTAGTTGTTCCCTAAGCAGTCTGGCCGAATCGCCCAGAGTCCCTAAGGAAGGCCACGGCTGAGACCGGGCTTTCCCCACAGAGCTCTCAAGGAGTGTATGTTGTGTTGTTGGTGTAGGTGATTGTGTGCAATGCAGTCTTGCATAATGTGCTTAATAGTATGGGGTGCTGTGTTGCAGATTGTGTGCAATGCAGTCTTGCATAATGTGCTTAATAGTATGGGGTGCTGTGTTGCAGACTGTGTGCAATGCAGTCTTGCATAATGTGCTTAATAGTATGGGGTGCTGTGTTGCAGATTGTGTGCAATGCAGTCTTGCATAATGTGCTTAATAGTATAGGGTGCTGTGTTGCAGATTGTGTGCAATGCAGTCTTGCATAATGTGCTTAATAGTATGGGGTGCTGTGTTGCAGATTGTGTGCAATGCAGTCTTCCATAATGTGCTTAATAGTATGGGGTGCTGTGTTGCATCCTGGACAGGCATCAGCAACAGAGTCATCCAGCCTCTTCTGGCAACTCAAGAGGACTGGATGATGCCCATATCTCAGCCTGGCCAGGTGAACCCTGTCCTCACGAGGGAGATAGGATTCAGAAGGGTGGTTATCAGGAGGCTGGCCCTGCAGCTGTATGTTGTCTTTGAGTGACTGAATGGAGCAGCGAGTGATCTGAGTATGGATATCTGGAAGCTGGTTTGAGGTGGGCAAGGGGGGAGAGATGACAGAATTTGTGTATGATATCGTGTGCTGGGTGTTGTTTTGATGTTCCTTGGTGTGTGTGGATGTGCTGCCATGCAGTGTAGTGGATGGTGTGGGTTTGTGGAGGCTAGAGTGAGAATTTGTGTGCCTCTCATGTCTGGATGATCCTTGATTTTGAGGACTTTGGTTTCTTGGTGTAGGTGGTCTATGGGTGTATTGTAGCTGTGCAGCCTGTGATTATTTTTAGGGCCTTGTTCTGTATGGTCTGTAGGGTGTTGTAGTGTGGTTTAGCGAGGTTAGAGGCCAAAGTAGGGCTTGCATGGTTCATCATTGAATGTATACAGTAATACCCCAATATACGATACCTCTCAATGTGATACCCTGGCTTAATGATGGGGGTAGAAATACCACCATACCTAACGATGGCCAAACCCCGTTTAACAATGGGTTATGATTTGTTTTTTACCGGTTTTGATGATATTTTGGACTAAAATTGTGTTAAGGTTGATTTATAAACAGTTTTTAAACTTCGATTAATGTGTTTTAGCCATGGGTCGGGTGAACAGTCATTTGGGGGTACAGTTTACTTTGATTTTTTCCAGATTTATATTTGACGATTTTCAGACTTTATTTGCTCACTTTAGTGAGTTATTTACAGGTGTTTGGCTTAGGTTAGCTTCTTTTAAAGATGTTAGGCCATGTACATTGGCTTTAAATTTGTTTTTGGGCTCATTTGGGTGGGTTTTGGACTTGGTTGGGGGAAACCCAAAGCTGAAAAACGCATCCCATTACATGTTAAAACTACCCTGATATACGATAACCTGCCCAACAATGGGTGTTTACCTAACCAACTGCAGCGTTAAACCAGGGTATATCTGTACAGTATATTGTTTGTATAATGTGGTGTGGTTTCTTTGTTGTGTTCAAATGTTGTATGGTCAAGTGACCTAACGCCCGTATTCTTAAACTTTTCCTTCTCTTTTAGCAGCATGGGAAGGTCATCCTTAACTGAAGTGGTATATAAAAAAAAAAATCCTTCTCTTTCTGAGCTGCTCGAAGGGCAAGGTCTTCCCTAAAAGCAGCCAAAATTATTGGAACTTGACAAAATCATTTGACCCATCTCTTCAAAAATCCCTTCGCAATTTTTGAGCGTTTTGTAGTTTATTGTCTTAAATGTATTTAAAATATCGATGAAAGGTACTGTACAATTTCATTAATACGACTTACAATGATTTACTGATATTATAACAGCTATTTGTATCTTTTTAACAGTGTTACCCGTGTCGTCTGAGATGTTTAGCAGGACATAAACAGTGCAGACGATGCACTACCACTGATATTCATCCAGTCTTACATGTGAAACTGACAAATCTTGTACATTATGGCCAGGGTCACACAAGGACTTTTTCAAGAAATATTTTGCTTGTTAATTTGCCCAGAAAAGGAAAATCTGCCATCAAGGTCACATGAGTGGTTTGGTTCATGTCTTCCAGCTGGAAAAAACATTTGAGCGCCACCATGCGAGTATATGAGACAGACGTTAACGAGGGATTCTTACATTTATGAATAACAATATTAAAGATAATAATATTCCTCGAATATAATTTATCATCAGAATATCGTCTTGAGTGAACACTGCTGCAGTGTTGGCCAGAATGGCATTTATGGCTGAATTCAAACCAACAATATGGATGTGGTGGCCACCTCCCACATCTCAATTGTGTTGTGCTTTCATTATCCAGCACGAGATATGCGTCTTTTGATGTATTAAATCTGTGTCCCATATTCAAGTTCATCTTCAAGAACGGCCACGATCACCATGATCTTATCCTCAAGGTATGATCTTGGTGAAATGTCACAATCATACCGCAAACGGGGGTAGGCCTAAACGGCCACTTCATGACACAGTCACATTAGTGCTAAGCCACACAAAGACACTGTTATGACATCCCACAACACCCTGTGGAAATGTCACGTTATCCTGATGACACACTACGATCATCTTTCAGTTAAAAAATAATGATCACTTTGACTCCATGTCATGACAAGACATCACCACGACATGCTACGAAACCGCTAAGGTTAACAGGACATATGACGATGGCCGGGATCTTCAGTGAAACATGTGTCATTGTGGGTCTTCCAGATCCGATCTCCAAGTTACTTCTACGACACGTCGTCACACCTACAAGCAAAGATATGCTAAGTCACTGCCAAGACAAATGATGTATCTGTCACAATATGTCATGTTCTCCTCCTTGTCAGCGCCCATGCTGACAATTTTTGAACATTCCAAAAATTGTTGTAGCACGCCGAGAACCAGGAAGAACGACCGAGTCCTTCACGTCAGTGCTACGTCATCGCTCACGCCACGTTACTCATGACGACATGCAGCGACATAAAGACATGAAGATCATGGCGTGTCGTGGGAAAGTTCCTGACAGTGGGACATAAGCTTCTGTTTACAAATCTAATGCTCCACCATACCAAATATCAGCAGAATGGGTCATTTTAGCTTAACAACGCTACAAACATGAACATTTTCCCTTCTCTTCCAAGGAAATAATTTTGAATACCGATGGATATCAAAACTCCTTCGACGGGAAGGGAAAGTTGATGGAAGGGATTATTTTTAAGAATATGGCTGGTAGGGCACTGAGTCTTGGTGTTATTTTTAATGTTTGTGATGTGTTTAAATGACACTGATGTATGTTACACTGAAGTTTTTGTGTGTGTAGTAGGGGGGTGTTGTTAATGGTGAGCTGTGGAATGTGACTAGGTTCTGCTGTCCAGTTTGTAAGAAGGGTCACTGTAGATTTGGCTGGGGCTATTGTGAGTCCATTTGTGGTGAACCATTCGTGTAGTGTGTTGAGGTAAGGCTGGAGGATGTGTGCGGCTGTGTTTGAGTTTTGGTGTGTACATGTTAGGTTGGTTGATGTAGGCGCTGGCATCTCACAATGGACAATGGGTCGATTTGCACCCAAAACTCATTTGTCCCTATATTGTTCAGGTTAGTTTGGTTAAGTTAGGTTTGACTGAACTGGGTTGGGTTAGGTTAGGTTAATTTGTGTTAGGCTGTCAGGTTTCATTAGGTTTGGTTAGTAAGGACAAACAATTAGTGACAAATTGAAACTGGAACTGAATCAATCCAAAAATCCAACATGACAGGCAGCGCTGGCCTTGTAAAACTGGTGGTTTCATTCCAAATTATGCCTTTCTGCAATTTTTTTAAAGGCTATCACAATAATTATGTTACAGTTTATTGAGAAGAAAATACAACTGTAAATTTTATGCATGGTAGCTCTCCTGCTGTTCCAATGAATGAAGAAAATGATCAATTATAACAATTCTCTGGAAATAATTGCACCGTACTCATTTCACGCAAACTTGGCCAAAAATTTCCATCCCTCCATGTTGAACATTTGAATTGTAACAACAGATTAACACTAAATAAACTATGGTTCGTCATGAAAAACTGCTATGGAGAGGATGTTGGGTTATGGGCTATATAATATTTTCTGCCACTGAGTTACATTAAATGTATATGCTGCGAAGGATGAAAAGCTTGGCCAAATTTTGGTGAAAGGGCTATGGTACATACAGCTGACATGACATTAAGGTTAGGACTCCGCCATCGGGCACAGGAAGGGATATTTGGGGGTTAAGTACCATCAGCCATGACTGGTTTAACGGGATTCCCAGACCTTTCAACTTTTACTCAAAATATCCATTATTAATGTAAATCTTCTCATTCTTCACCGCTAAATTATTCTACTATGCCTGCCCATGTACAGGACCATACTGAACCTCAATATACACACGGATGATGTGGGTATGAGGGGATTTAATAAACACCTGCCACGGCTACCAGTTTAAATGGACATCTTGGTCACCTGAATACACACCGCCGTATATCCTCATAGCTAATGATTACATCCTATATCAATCGACTATATACCTCCACTATGACACTAGACAATAATTAATATATAGGCATAAGAATTACTATAATAATTATAATAAATTAAGCCGTAATTAATGAAGATAATCTTCACTCACCTCCACCACCTCAATCGTTGCTCCCATAATCCTCCAGTGACGTCACACAAGCCTAACAAACATTATTTACTTCTTATTAACATATTTCAAACAGAATAGTTTGTGAATATATCATCAGCTTATAAAAAATAACTTACACGCAAATTAAATAAAGAGATGAGAATGCGACACTGGGAGAAATTAATCCACAGCACCCCACTCATTGACCATTCAAACCCACGGAATTCTGGCGCCACTATTTAATTACACCACTCTGGCCTCTCACACTGACTGAATTTAATAAGCCTAAATTTAACACATCCATTTTGAAAAGTACGGTATATCAAGGCTACAGAAAACTGTTATGGTAAAAGAGAAAATAAAAAAAAAATAGCGGCATCAGTGGGTTAGGGACAATGGCACAATTTTTCATAATGTTGCCCTTTTTCTTTTTTGGGGGAGGGGTTTGCAGTGCACATACATTAAATAATAGCAATTATTAAATGGAGGGGGTGGGAGGGCGAGTCCAAGTTCTTTTCGGGGGAAAGGGGGGGGGGGGCAGTGAACAATCCTTATCTGGAAAGGGTGAGGTCGTGGCATACATACTTCAAGTGTCACATATATACTTCATGTCAAATACTTCAAGTGTTACGGGTATACTTCGTGTCATATATATCCTTCAAGTGTCACATATATACTTCCAGGAGGCTCCCTAACACCTCTTCCTTAGCGATTTATTACTGAATATGGATGGTTAATATCCTTTTGTACCGTACGTTATTTATGGAGTATGGAGATACTGGAAGGATTTATGTAACAGAAAAGGGCAATAATGTATAATAAACAATATAAATTGCTTATGAAAAGATGTTAAGGAGCTTTATGCAGAGTATAGCGATACTGAAGCGACTTAGGTAACACAGGAGACAGTAAGGTGTAATAAATAAAATAAAGTTTAGGAAAAGGTATTAAGGAGCTTTATGCAGGGTATGGCCATAGTGGAAGGATTTGTGTAACACAGAAGAGGACAGTAAGATGTCATAAACAAAATAAATCACTTAGGAAAAGGAGTTAGGGAGCTACCTCAACCAACGAGAATACGCCAAGGAGGACCTGGGCCCGTATTCTCGTCGGTTAAGGAGGCTCCCTAACACCTCTTCCTAAGCGATTTATTTTGCTCATTACTCCTTGCTGTGCACTAGTTACCTAAACCATCCTAATGTCACCATAGTCTGCGTAAATAACATACAAAACGATATTAGCCGGCCGTATCCCAAAATAAATCGGTAAGCAAGAGGTGTTAAGGAGCTTTCTCAACTGCCAAGGATATGAGGTTTGAGCTGGTATTCTCGCTGGATAAGGAAGCTCCGTAACACATATTCCTTGGCGATTTATTTTTGGATATGGGTAGTTAATATCCTTCTGTAAGTTGCTTATGCAGATGGCAATGTTGAGAGAATTCAGGTAACACAGAATAGGCCAGCAAGGGGTAATAAACCAAATAAATCGCCTAGGAAAAGATCTTAGGGAGCTGCCTCACCCAGCTCAGTGTAATAAGAGACATACATTACCGTTAACATTCACTCCATAGCACTTCTTCGTGACTGCAAGTATGACAATCACTATACCCCTTTCACCTTAACTTGGCCCAGATTTTCGTCCTTTTGCAGCTTATTTCACGTACGGTAGCTCAGTGGCAGAAAGACAATACTATGACCCTACATCCTTTCCATTGCATTTCTTCGTGACTAGCATCAAATTCGAGAGAGAGAGAGAGAGAGAGAGAGAGAGAGAGAGAGAGAGAGAGAGAGAGAGAGAGAGAGAGAGAGAGAGAGAAATGCGGTGAAAATGTGTAAGCAAAGGTATGAAGGAAAGGAGAGACAGTGAAAGGAAAGACGGAATAACGGAAGGAAGGAAGGATGGATGGATGGATGGATGGATGGATGGAAGGAAGGAAAGATGGATGGATGGATGGAAGGAAAGATGGATGGATGGATGGATGGATGGATGGAAGGAAGGAAGGATGGATGGATGGATGGAAGGAAGGATGGATGGATGGATGGATGGATGGATGGATGGAAGGAAGGAAGGAAGGATGGATGGATCGTCGATTGATCGATGGACGGAAAGAAGGAAGGAAGGATGGATGGATGGATGGATGGATGGATGGATGGAAGGATGGATGGATGGAAGGAAGGAAGGATGGATGGATGGATGGAAGGATGGATGGATGGATGGATGGATGGATGGATGGATGGAAGGAAGGAAGGATGGATGGATGGAAGGAAGGAAGGATGGATGGATGGAAGGAAGGAAGGATGGATGGATGGAAGGATGGATGGATGGATGGATGGATGGAAGGAAGGAAGGAAGGAGGGAAGAAGAAAGAAAGGGAGGGAGAGAGGGAGGGCGGGCCTAAGGAGCTAGGGGAACATTTTTGGTGGGGCTCGTTAGGTTCACAGCCAGGGTCAGTAGAATGGAAAACAATAAAAACATGCTTAAAAAGTGCATGTGAGTTACCTGAGTCCGAATATAGGCCTACGATATATTTTGAAATGGAGGTGTGCAAGTAGATAAAGATGTAATACAGTAATTAAATCACACGATACTGTTAAAAAAATGTAACAGGTTTACAGATATTAAAAAGCTGTGAAGGTGGATGGAGTAGTGGGTGACTGGGGTGTGCCTGCAGAAGTGGATGAGAATGGCAGTGCTTTAGTGGTGCCGAGAGGGGGTTGGTGATAGCCAATACCCTCTTTAGACACAAAATGATCCACAGGTATACGTGGCGAGTGATAAGAAGGGTGGGTGGTGAACTGAATGAACGGAAAGCATTGATTGATGATGTGTGTGTGGATGAAAGGATGCGAAGATGTGTAATGGATGCAAGAGCGTATAGAGGTTGGGGAGGTGGACTTTCTGACCACCACTTGGTGGTGGTAAAAGTCAAGGTTCAAATGAAAAGGAGGAATAGAAGGGAAGGACAGGAGGAAGTAGTTCATACAAGGAGGGTGGAAAGGTTGCACGAGGATGGAAAAAAGGCTGACTATAGGAGAGTGGAGAAGCGATTGGGTAAATATGATTTGGAGCACATGGGGGAAGTGAAAGATGTGTGTAAGATATTCACAGAAGAAATCTGTGCAGTATGAGGTGTTGTGTGGGGTGAAGAGAAGACGAAAGGGGGTGCAAGGAACTTCATGGTGGAATGAAGAGGTGAGACAGGCTGTGGCGCAGAAGAAGAAAGCATATAGTGAGTGGATGAGAAACGGGGGCGTGGAAGAAGTTGACAGACGGAAGAAAGAGTTATATGTAGAGAGGAAGAGAGAGGTGGAAAGATTAATAAGGGAGAGTACAAGAGTGGATGAGGAATTTGTAAGGAATCTGAGTGTAAAGTGGAGGGAATGTAAAAAAAAATGTGTTGGAAAGAGGTAATAAGAGTTAAGACTGGGTGGCAGTGAAGTTAGCAGGGGAGTGAAAGATAGAAATCGGCAGATTACTAGTGGAGAAGGGAGAAGAAATGAGTAGATGGAGAGAACACTAAGGAATTTTTGAACACTGAAAGTAATGCAAGTATATGTGGCTGGGGATTGGCTGGGAGAAGGGAAGAAGAGATCAGTAGGATGGAAGTTGTGGAACCAATGAAGAAAGTCAAAATGGGGAAAGCCCCGGGAATTGATGGAGTGTGTGGTGAAAGGCTGAAGTATGGAGGAGAGATAGTAGAGGAATGGATGTGGAATGTGTGCAGATTGGCCTGGGAGGAAGGTAGAGTCCCAGAAGATTGGAAGTCAGGTATAATTTATTATTCCCTTGTACAAAGGAGAAGGGGAAAAAGAATTGTGTGGTAATTATAGGGGCAATTTGCTTCTTGGTGTAACTGGAAAAGTATATGGTAGGATACTGACAGCGTTAGGGAAATAACAAGGGAATTAGTTGAAGAAGAACAGTGAGGTTTTAGGAATGGAAGAGGCTGTGTAGATCAGATACTCATTCTTAGGTCTTTAGGGGAAAAGTTTCTAGAGAAGGGAAAGAAGTTGTATGCGGCCTTCATGGACTTGGAGAAAGCATGATAGGGTGGATAGACAAGGACTGTGGAAAGTATTAAGAATACATGGGAGTAGAAGGGAAGTTGTTGAATGCCGTGAAGAGTATTTATGAGGGTGCTAAGGCTGCAGTGTGTGTGGATAGTGAACTGAGTAAATTTTTCTATCTGAAGGTTGGACTGAAACAGGGATGTGTCATGTCTCCATGGTTGTTCAATCTGTATATGGATGGGGTTATAAAAGAGATACAAGGTAGGGCAGTGGATGTTGGAGCAGCCCTAGTGAGAGAGGGCAGTGTTTGGAAACTCCCTGAACTGTTGTTTGCAGATGATAATTTAGTGAAGACGAAAGGGAGCTGCTGGGCTTGGTGAATGAGTTTGGGAGAGTGTGTAAGAAATGGAATCTAACGGTCAATGTTGGGAAGAGTGAAGTTATGGTCTTCGAGAGAGGTGAAATCAGTGAATGTTCAGTGAGGTTGGATGAGAAGGAAATGGAAAATTTGAGTACGTTTAAGTACTTGGGTAGTGTGATGAGTAAGGATGGAAGTTTAGAGGGTGAAGTGATTGAAAAGCTACAGCAGGGAAGAAAGGTTGCTGGTACTTTGAAAGCAGTGATAAGAAACAGGGAAATGAACATGGAAGTGAAAACGCTACTACGTGACAGTATTGTGATACCAACTTCAACGTATGGAAGTGAAGCCTGGACCTTGTTGGAAGGACAGAAGTCAAAAGTGAGAGCAGTGGAAATGAGTTATTTGAAAGAAGCATGTGGAGTCACATGGAGAGACAGACTGACAAACAAGGAAGTGAAGGAGAGTTGTGGTGTGGATGTGATAGGATGCATTAGGAGTAACACATTAAGGTGGTTTGGCCATGTGGAGAGGATGGAGAGTGAGAGACTGGCGAGGAGAGTATATGTGAGTAAGGTGGAGGGGGGGGGAGGGAGGGGGAGGCCAAGGATGAGATGGGATGGAGTGGAGAGGTATATGAGAGAGGGGTGTGTGAGCTGGGGGCAGGGCAATAAAATGGCAGGGGACAGGGCGACATGGAGGCGATTTGTTTGAGGCCACCCCTTACGGGATTAAGACGTCTGGCAATAGATAAACACTTTGGTTTCACCTTCATGTTATTTTTTTACACCTACAATGCATAAATTCTTTCTTACTCCCTCAGGATTATTTGCATTACTGAGTTTTGGAGGAGTTGAGGGCATCCACCATCCACTCAATGTAGTATGGTATATGTTCAGGTGTTACACTGAATAACAAGCCATGTGATTTCCTGTATTGTTATCCAAGAAACATACACAGACATGGGTGAAAATCATAAAAGAAATGGACACCTGGTGATCAAGTGGATTAAAGTACTCCAACCAGATGTGACATGTTGTTGTGCTACCCCAGTCTGTCTGATGGAGGAGACCCATCAATCACAGGCAAAAAAGTATGGCATGTAAAGGGTTTAAAGCCACGGGAAAGTTAGGGCTGTACTCACATATTGCCAATCAGAGGAAGACCTAACCCTGAACTTGTTTGATTTGGTCAGTATCACTGGTGGTTATCCTTAAGTCTGCTCTGCCTTCATCTTTTTCCTATCTACTTCAGTTTCTTCCCTTTATCCTTTAACGTTTCTATCTGATCAGAATTATGCTGAAATTGTACAAGCTGTATTGGATTATTGTCCCTGTATAAATCTCTAAACTTCTGATCATTCCTTAACATCAATCCTCTTTTCTCTACATTTTCAATCTTGGTCATCTGATTCCTTCCTGATCTCTACCTTTCTGCACCAAACCCTGAAGCTTGGCAAATTCTAAAGTTTATAATCTTAGGGACAGCATCATCTATATTTGTCTCTCAATGCCATCTTCCCTCATTCCTCTCCTGCTCAACCAAAATGCAGTCATATTTTTGCATATTATGTATAATCAGTCTCATCAGCTCTCATTGTTTCTCTATTTCAATGCATTTTAGTAACCTGCTTCTTTATGGCTTTTCATACATCCTTTCTTATAATCCTCCCTCAATAATCACAATTTGAAAACTGTGTCATCTCACACTGACAAGCTCTGGAAATATTATTTTCTATCTATCTATCTATCTATTGCCAGACGCCTCAATCCCGTTTGGGGTGGCCACAAACAAATCGCCTCCAAGTCGCCCTGTCCCCCGCCATTTCACTCCCCTGCTCCCAACTCACACCCCCCTCTCTCATATACCTCTCCACCCCATCTCTCCATCTCATCCTCGGCCTCCCCCTCCCTCTTTCCCCCTCCACCTCACTCACATACACTCTCTTCGTCAGTCTTTCACCCTCCATCCTCTCCACATGGCCAAACCACCTCAGTGTGTTCCTCATAACGCTTCCTATCACATCCACATCCACACAACGCTCCTTTATATCCTCATTCGTCAGCCTGTCTCTCCACGTGACTCCACAGGCTCCTCTTAAATAACTCATTTCCACTGCTCTCACTCTTGACTTGTGTCCTTCCAACAATGTCCAAGCTTCACTTCCGTACGTTAGAGTTGGTATCACAATACTGTCATGTAGTAACTTTTTCACTTCCATGCTCACTTCCCTGTTTCTTATCACTGCTTTCAAAGAACCAGCAACCTTTCTTCCCTGCTGTACTCTTTCAAGCACTTCACCCTCCAAACCTCCATCCTTACTCATCACACTACCCAAGTACTTAAACGTACTCACATTTTCCAATTCCTCACCATCCAACCTCGCTGTACATTCACTGACCTCACCTCTCTCAAAGACCATCACTTTACTCTTCCCTACATTCACCTTTAGATTCCGTTTCTTACACACTCTCTCAAACTCATCCACCAAGCCTTGCAGCTCCCCTTCGTCCTCACTCAACAACACAGTATCATCTGCAAACAACAGTACAGGGAGTTTCCAAACACTATCCTCTCTCACCAGGGCCATTCCAACATCCACTACCCTACCTTGTACCTCTTTTATTACCCCATCCATGTACAGATTGAACAACCATGGAGACATGACACATCCCTGTTTCAACCCAACTTTCAAAGAGAAAAATTCACTTAGTTCACCATCCACACGCACTGCAGCCTTCGCACCATCATACATACTCTTCGCAGCATTCAACAACTTCCCATCTACTCCATATATTCTTAACACTTTCCACAATCCTAGTCTATCCACCCTGTCATATGCTTTCTCCAAATCCATGAAAGCTGCATACAACTTCTTTCCCTTCTCTAGAAACTTTTCCACTAAAGATCTGGGAATGAATATCTGATCTACACAACCTCTTCCCTTCCTAAAGCCTCCCTGTTCTTCTCCAACTAATTTCTCTGTTCTTTCTCTAACTCTGTCAATAAGTATCCTACCATACACTTTTCCTATTATACTAAGAAGACAAATGCCCCTATGATTACCACACACTTCTTTTTCCCCTTTTCCTTTGTACAAGGGAATAATTATACCTGACTTCCAATCCTCCGGGACTCTACCTTCCTCCCAGGCCAATCTGCACATCTTCCACATCCATTCTACTACTATCTCTCCCCCATGCTTCAGGATTTCACCACACACTCCATCAATTCCTGGGGCTTTCCCTGATTTAACTTTCTTCATTGCTTCCACAACTTCTATCCTACTGATTTCTTCCTGTCTTCTCACCTCCCTCCTTCTCCCAGCCATTCCCCAGCCACTTATACTCGCATTACTTCCATTCTCCACGTTCAACAATACCTTAAAGTGTTCTCTCCATCTGCTCACTTTTTCTCCCTTCTCCACTAGTAATCTACCATTTTTATCTTTCACTCCCCTGCTAACTTCACTTCCACCCTGTCTTACTCTTTTCACCTCTTTCCAGAACATTTTCTTACAGTCCCTCCACTTTACACTCAAATTCCTTCCAAATTCCTCATCCACTCTCTTCTTACTCTCTCTTACTAATCTTTTCACCTCTCTCTTTCTTTCTACATATAACTCTCTCTTCCGCCTCTCAACTTCTTCCACGCCCCTATTTCTCATCCATTCATTGTATGCTTTCTTCTTTTGTGCCACAGCCCGTTTCACCTCTTCAGTCCACCACGCTGTTCCTTGCACCCCCTCCGTCTTCTCTTCCTTCCACACACCACATCACATGCTGCACATATTTCTTCTGTAAATATTCTACACACACCTTCCACGTCCCCCATCTGCTCCAATTCATATTTGCCCAATCGTTCCTCCACTTCTCTCTTATACTCTGCCTTTTTCTCATCCTCTTGTAACCTTTCCACTCTCCTTGCAACTACTCCTTCCTCTCGTCTTTCCCTTCTTCTATTCCTCCATCTTACTTGAACTTTAATTCTGGCCACCACCAAGTAGTGGTCAGAAAGTCCACTCCCCCAACCTCTATAAACTCTTGCATCCAATATACATCTTCGCATCCTTTCATCCACACACACATAATCAATCATTGCCTTCCTTTCACTCAGTTCACCACCCACCCTTCTCATCACTCGCCATGTATACCTGTGGATCATTTTATGCCTGAAGAGGGTATTGGCTATCACCAACCCCCTCCCAGCACAAATGTCCACTAACGCACTCCCATTCTCATCTACCTCAGCAGGCACACCCCACTCACCAACTATTCCATCCACCTTCACATTCCCAACTTTACCATTCATATCACCAATCAAAAACACTCTCTCATTCCTTCCAAACTTTTCCATGCACACTTCTACATTTGTCCAGAACTCTTCTCTCACTCTTCTAGCACGATCTTGCGTTGGCGCATACACACACAATCGCCCACATTTGTATTCCAACTTTCAACTTTACCCAAACAATCCTTGATCCAACTGATCCATACTGTCTTATGCTCTTCTTCCATCTTTTACTCACAACTATACATACTCCTTCCTTTGCCCTCTCATTCTCATCTACTCCTGCACATATACCCCATCCATACTCCCATTCTCTCACACTTTCTCCTCTCCATTTTGTTTCAGTTATTCCACATACATCCACTTTCGCATCCTCAAGCACCTGGACAATCTCTCTCTCTTTCACCTCATCATTCGCTCCCCTTACATTCCAAGTTCCAATTGCAATGTCCTTTGTCCGGTCCTTGGTCGTCAACGTTTGGTCAGTCCTTGTCCGAGGCTTCTTGTTTGTTTTTTTAGTTAGTTGTTTTCCGGGGAGGGGCACTAACCCTCCGCCAACTCTTTTAGTCGCCTTTTACGACAAGCAGGGATACCGGGGGAGTATTCTTGAAAAAAACCCCTACCCCCAGGGGGTGACTGTTATTGTGACTGTTACACTCAACTTGAACATTTAAGAGAAATCTTACACTTACCCAAACTTCAGTTGATGCTTTTGCTACCTTGCCTTCATGAAGGGTGACAAAACCACTTGGCATTATCAGCTTATCACTTACCGGTAAATCTTGTAACAAGTTATCACACCATGAATGATCCCAGAGATCACAGCAAATGTCACTTACATTTTTCTTTATGGTGGATCTGGTTACACTGATACACTGACTCAGGTTAAAGATAGTACAGTATGCTGTATCTGTACTTCTGATCTATTAACTGTGCAAACCTGGTACAGTATTACAGTACTAGACTTGTAATCAATTGTTGGTGCACTATACAGTACCTTTAAAGGATATGATACATCTGAATGTATTGCTTTGCTAAAAACAGCTTCACCACCACAGGTCACAGATCAATGGACCCACTAATATATGGCTGCTGGTGTGGTGCAGAACGAGCCAAGTGTTTGTGATGTGCATAATTATGAAGTACAAAGCCTATGGTACATCAATTTCCCACCAGGCTCACAAATGACCCATTGTGGCTGCTGGTGTGGTACTGTAGCAATGGAAGTGTTGATCCATCCATCCATCCATTGCCAGTCGCCTTAATCCCGTATAGGGTGGCCACAAACAAATTGCCTTCATGCAATCCTGTCCCTCACCATTTCACAGGTTTCCCCCCAGCTCACAACCCCCCTCTCCCATATACCTCTCCACTCCATCCTTCCATCTCATCCATGGCCTCCCCCTCCTTCTCCCTACCTCCATCTCTCACATACACTCTCCTCATTAGTCTCTCGCTCTCCATCCTCTCCACATGGCCAAACCACCTCCATGTTGTGCATAATTATGATGCATATGCGTACTGCTTCCCCTCCTAATCTAACCCACAAGGCTTACATCTGACCTGGTTGTGGGTGTGGTGCTGTGGTAATGCATGTGTTAGTGTTGTGTATACAGTATAATGCACATGAGTGTATTGCTTCCCCATCTGTCTTCATCACCAGCTTCACCACTGACCCACTGTGGCTGTTGGTGTGGTACTGTAGCAACTCAAGTGTTGGTGGTGAACACAGTAACACAAGAAGTCCTGTACAGACACCCATATAACACAACAAATGCAAGATACTGTATTACATTTAGAAATATCAAAGGAATTATGCTTCTTCATTAAGGAAATGAATACTGAATATATCACAGAAAGTAAGAGTCCCACCATTAGCCCTACCAGTAAATACTAAATTATCACAACAACTAAATGCCTTCATTGAGGAAAGTGATGAATAACATAAAAAATTAGACATCCATATCAGAGGTGTGGTGTGTATCCAAGTGATCATGGCTGTATTTTTGGCCCTTTTTTGAGATATTTTTTGAGGAAGGAAAATGGGTGGTGCACCCAATGGGTTTCAAAAAGGTACGACATGCTATAAATGACTAAATAGCTAAGTGGAGGAAAATAAGTTTTGGTGATCAGTTCTTGCCTTGTGGAAATGTTTTTGGCACTTTTCAGCTTTATTTGGTTCTTTGGGAACAAGGCTGTTACTACTGTACTGCAATTTTCATGACAACCTTAAAATGGTTTGACATGCCAAGACTTATTGAATAGCTGGGAACACAAAATTTTGGTGCACCTCATGCAGGGAAACTACAGACCATATGAGGCAAGAATTTTACACACCATATTTTGGCTGAGGCAGCTATACAATGTTCTCATTCACTTCACTTAGTCAAACAAGAAAGCAGAAAATAAAGTTCCTCCACTGAAAATCAAATTAAAAAAAAAGAAAAAAGAAAGAAAAAAAAAAAGTACCATAAAGAACACCACATATGATAACAGTAAATAAAAGTACTGCCATTCAGTAAAGGTGCAGTGATGAACATAAATACTTAATGGCATCTATCAATACTGTGAGTAAAAAACACAGCAATTGAACAAAACACTAGCAAACACAGTAACAAAAAAGGTCTGTGGTTTGGGTGATGTTTCTGATTTATTCAAGGCCAAAAGTTCACCAAAGGATTTAGGTGTGAAAGTGCAGGAGATTCAAGAAGAAATGAATGCAATGAAGGACAGAATGATGGCCAATGAGGAAAAGACCAACTACAAAGAAAATGCAGAATATAAAGTATGAGTTTGGGAGTAAATAGATGAATTTATGAGAGATGAAGAGGAAATAACATTTATGAAGCCCACACTGATCATGCAGGGTGTTAAGAAATCTGCAGCACAAGATCCCAGGATTAAGTATGATGAGGATGAAAGGATGCGAAGATGTGTAATGGATGCAAGAGTGTATAGAGGCTGGGGGAGTGGACTTTCTGACCACTACTTGGTGATGGCCAGAATTAAAGTACAAGAAAGTTGGAGGAATAGAAGAAGGGAAAGACGAGAGGAAGGAGTAGTTGCAAGGAGAGTGGAAAGGCTACAGGAGGATGAGAAAAAGGCAGAGTATAAGAGAGAAGTGGAGGAACGATTGGGCAAATATGAACTGGAGCAGATGGGAGACGTGGAAGGAGTGTGTAGAATATTTATAGAAAAAATATGTGCAGCATGTGATGTGGTGTGTGGAAGGAAGAGAAGACGGAGGGGGGTGCAAGGAACAGCGTGGTGGACTGAAGAGGTGAAACAGGCTGTGGCACAAAAGAAGAAAGCATACAATGAATGGATGAGAAATAGGGGCGTGGAAGAGGTTGAGAGGCGGAAGAGAGAGTTATATGTAGAAAGGAAGAGAGAGGTGAAAAGATTAGTATGAGAGAGTAAGAAGAGAGTGGATGAGGAATTTGGAAGAAATTTGAGTGTAAAGTGGAGGGACTGTAAGAAAATGTTCTGGAGAGAGGTGAAAAGAGTAAGACAGGGTGGAAGTGAAGTTAGCAGGGGAGTGAAAGATAAAAATGGTAGATTACTAGTGGAGAAGGGAGAAAAGTGAGCAGATGGAGAGAACACTTTAAGGAATTGTTGAACGTAGAGGATGGAAGTAATGCGAGTATAAGTGGCTGGGGAATGGCTGGGAGAAGGAGGGAGGTGAGAAGACAGGAAGAAATCAGTAGGATAGAAGTTGTGGAAGCAATGAAGAAAGTTAAATTGGGGAAAGCCCCAGGAATTGATGGAGTGTGTGGTGAAATGCTGAAGCATGGGGGAGAGATAGTAGTAGAATGGATGTGGAAGATGTGCAGATTGGCCTGGGAGGAAGGTAGAGTCCCGGAGGATTGGAAGTCAGGTATAATTATTCCCTTGTACAAAGGAAAAGGGAAAAAGAAGTGTGTGGTAACCATAGGGGCATTTGTCTTCTTAGTATAATAGGAAAAGTGTATGGTAGGATACTTATTGACAGAGTTAGAGAAAGAACAGAGAAATTAGTTGGAGAAGAACAGGGAGGCTTTAGGAAGGGAAGAGGTTGTGTAGATCAGATATTCATTCTCAGATCTTTAGTGGAAAAGTTTCTAGAGAAGGGAAAGAAGTTGTATGCGGCATTCATGGATATGGAGAAAGCATATGACAGGGTGGATAGACAAGGATTGTGGAAAGTGTTAAGAATATATGGAGTAGATGGAAAGTTGTTGAATGCTGTGAAGAGTATGTACGATGGTGCGAAGACTGCAGTGCGTGTGGATGGTGATCTAAGTGAATTTTTCTCTTTGAAGGTTGGGTTGAAACAGGGATGTGTCATGTCTCCATGGTTGTTCAATCTGTACATGGATGGGGTAATAAAAGAGGTACAAGGTAGGGTAGTGGATGTTGGAGTGGCCATGGTGAGAGAGGATAGTGTTTGGAAACTCCCTGTACTGTTGTTTGCAGATGATACTGTGTTGTTGAGTGAAGACGAAGGAGAGCTGCAAGGCTTGGTGGATGAGTTTGGGAGAGTGTGTAAGAAACGGAATCTAAAGGTGAATGTAGGGAAGAGTAAAGTGATGGTCTTTGAGAGAGGTGAAGTCAGTGAATGTACAGCGAGGTTGGATGGTGAGGAATTGGAAAGTGTGAGTACGTTTAAGTACTTGGGTAGTGTGATGAGTAAGGATGGAGGTTTGGAGGGTGAAGTGCTTGAAAGGGTACAGCAGGGAAGAAGGGTTGCTGGTTCCTTGAAAGCAGTGATAAGAAACAGGGAAGTGAGCATGGAAGTGAAAAAGTTACTACATGACAGTATTGTGATACCAACTCTAACGTACGGAAGTGAAGCTTGGACGTTGTTGGAAGGACACAAGTCAAGAGTGAGAGCAGTGGAAATGAGTTATTTAAGAGGAGCCTGTGGAGTCACATGGAGAGACAGGCTGACGAATCAGGATATAAAGAAGCGTTGTGGTGTTGATGTGGATGTGATAGGAAGCATTATGAGGAACACACTGAGGTGGTTTGGCCATGTGGAGAGGATGGAGGGTGAAAGACTGACGAAGAGAGTGTATGTGAGTGAGGTGGAGGGGGAAAGAGGGAGGGGGAGGCCGAGGATGAGATGAAGGGATGGGGTGGAGAGGTATATGAGAGAGGGGGGTGTGAGCTGGGAGAAGGGGAGTGAAATGGCGGGGGACAGGGCGACTTGGAGGCGATTTGTTTGTGGCCACCCCAAACGGGATTGAGGCGTCTGGCAATAGATAGATAGATAGATGGGATACACAAAATGTAAAGGAAGTCATGAGATTTTGGGATCACTGAAAACAATGAAATCAAGACAATGACTAGACTGAATCCCCTTAGGGGGTCTCACAACTCTCACCCAACAGACCAAGGTTGCTCACAGTTCTACTAGAGAGGGAGGAGATGAAAGGAATATTTCTTAGAGCAAATGGTAACCTGAAAAACCTAGAAGACCCAAGAATGAACTGTGTGCATATAATGCCAGACAGGACACTCAAAGAGAGGCATGCTCATGTAGGGCTGGCAAAAAAACAGGGATGTCAGAAACAAGGTACCGTACTACTGGATGCCGGATTCAGGGACAGGAGTGGATAATTTGAAATGGTACACCAAAGGGAATAACCCAATCAGACCTAAACCAGGACCATCAATTGAGACTCAAGTGCACTGTATATACCGTACATGTGTGGATGGCATCAGCACTTCCAACAACAGCAATATGCTGGACATAGTTGTAAGAAAAGAAAAACCTTATTATCTTTATAACTGTGACCAGGCTCTATGAAAGTGAAATGACTGCCCAATACTTTGAATGTGATACTTACATGGTTTACAGAAGAAACAGAACCAATGGAAGGGGAGATGTTATTGCCTTAGTGCATAAGGACATATATTCTGCTATTTATGAAGATAATCCTTGGAGAAACACTGACACTGTTACCTGTGTGCTTAATCCTGAGGGCAAAAAGATTTTACCAGGATGTATGTACAGGTCTCCAGGTGCCTCCCAAGAGTACAATAGCAGTGTTAACCAGGCAACTGTTAAAATGGGTAAATTGAACATGGACCAAAATAAATATTGTGTGGTGACTTTCATTTTAAGAAAACTGACTGGGTAAATCACTTTGTACAGGGGGTAGAGAGAGAACAAATAATTTTATACAAAGTCTGCCAAGAAGCATGCCTCTGCCAGTTTGTTATAAAAGTGATACACCACTTCTACTTGATCTCATATTTACCAAAGATGAATTAAATATAGATAGTATAGACTACTGTGCTCCAGTTGAAACGAATCATGCAGTGCTACTATTTTCATTTTGTGTTGAAGGTTTTGTGATATGTGATGATGAATCTGTTTAAATTATTCTAAGGGAGACAATAAACAAGCGAATGAATAATGTATTTGGGAAAGTAAATATGATACACGAGCTCACAGAGGCAAATCGAAATGGGATGTGATGGAGATTCTTACAGAGATCAATGAAGTGGTCCAGAGATGCATTTCTGCTATGACAACAAATGTAACAGACTCGAAAATCAAGCCAAAATGGGTGACTCATCATGTGGCCAAACAGACTGACAAGAAAGGGAAGGTGTGGGAGCATTACCAAAAGATGAAGACCAGAATCAGGTATGAACACTACTGCAGGATAAGGAATGAAATCATCAGAGCTGTTAAAGAGGCAAGGTTGCATTCTGAACATCTGTTGGTCTAGGATTTAAAATGCAACCCTAGAGAGTTTTATGGCTACACCAGAAGCAAGACCAAGGTTAAGGAGAATGTAAACAAGCTAAACCAACACCATTTTACATGCCTGTGAGGTGCAAAACAGTGAATTCCAAAGGTCTTTGTGCCCGAGAGAAATGTGCCTGTCCCAACCACTGAGGAGTCATGTCAGGGAAACATCTTCATCCATGCCAACTTTATGATGGAGGAAGTTTGGAAGTCAATTAAGCAGCTCAGGGATACATCAGCAAAAGGAACAAACAATGTCCACCCAAAAGTGCTAAGAGAGTGTCCTGCCACCCTATCCTTCCCACTGTACCGGTATCTATAAGGAGTCCTGCAATACAGGGACAAATTCCACAAGACTGGGCCAGGGCCAATGTCACTCCTGTTTTCAAGAAAAGACACAAAATGAAGCCCCTTGACTACCATCCTGTAAGCCTGACTTCAATCCCATGTAAAAGTATGGAAAAAATGTTGAGAAGAAGCACTGCTGAACCCTTGGATACCATAAGAACAACATCCTGTCTGCTCACCAGCATGACTTCAGATCCAGGAAGTCATGTCACTCAACTCCTGGAGTATTTTGAAGAAACAGAGGATGCAATAAATGACAAGGACATTGTGGGTGCAATATACCTGGACTGCAAAAAAGTCTTTGATAATATCCCCCATCGCCAACTGCTAACAGAGGTTATGGCTGTAGGAACTGTGAGTGGCATCTAGAGATGGATTGAAGCCTGCTTTCAGAACAGGAAACGGAGAGTTTATATCAGAGGTGTACCGTACACTCCAGGTGGTTAAACATCTGAAGTGGCACATCTCCCAAGGATGTGTGCTGGGCCCTG
The DNA here is from genome assembly GCF_032717465.1 of Coenobita brevimanus. Taxonomy (NCBI): domain Eukaryota; kingdom Metazoa; phylum Arthropoda; class Malacostraca; order Decapoda; family Coenobitidae; genus Coenobita; species Coenobita brevimanus. The sequence continues at coordinate 668,997 of NC_137036.1, read as the reverse complement.
TTTGTTTCTACTCTTCACTAATGATCTATCTGATGATATTCAGCCGAATCACAAACTAACTGCAGATGACAAAGATTTACTGGGGGATTAAGGACCCACATGGCAGAAAAATTCAAAAAGCAGATCTTGACAGGCTACAGGAGTGGCATGAGAAGTGGCTCCAGTTCATTCAACATGAACAAATGCAAGGTGATGCATATCGGGAAAAAGAACCCTTTCTGTGAGGGCCATACGGATGAGACTTCACTGCAATTCATAACAGAGTAAAACGACTTGGCAGAACATGTAACTCACATGCCTATTACCAACAGCGCACATTTCCAAGGCAGTGGCTAAGGACAAGTGCAAGTTGGGGAGGATAAAAAGAATGTTTAATTGCATGGACGCAGAAATACTCCTCGTCCTTTACTCAGTACTAGTCAGATTCCACATGGAGTATACTGTCCTGGCACTGTCCCCATACAAGAGAAGGGGCACTGATAAGCCGGAGAAAGTCCAAAGGAGGGCTACCAAACTAGTTCCTGAACTACAACAGCAGCCCTACCATGAGAGACTGGCTGCCTTTGGACTCACCACCCTTAAAGAATTCAAACTGACATGACTGAAGTGTACAAAATACTGTACTGACTAAGCATGAAATTACAGACAGGGGCCAGTTCTTCCAGTTGGTTGAGAGGGACTCATATTTGGAGACAAATGAACAATGCTGGAAACTTGTCAAGCATGGGTACAGGACCATAAAGAGGAGCAAGTACTTTAATGTCTATCTATCTATCTATTGCCAGATGCCTCAATCCTGTAAGGAAAGGGCCACAAACAAATTGCCTCCATGTCGCCCTGTCCCCACCATTTCACTGCCCAATTCGCAGCTCACCCCCCCCCCTCTCATATACCTCTCCACTCCATCCCTCCATTTCATCCTTGGCCTCCCCCTCCCTCTCCCCCCCTCCATCTCACTCACATACACTCTGAGCTAATGAGAAGAGGCCACCTTTATCAGCTATAGTTCCCCTGTCTCTTTGTTATCACTAAGGAAAGCCATTCAGAAAAAGTGAGTATGGTAACAAACACACTAGCACACACAGAAAAGTTCCTCCATTGAAAAACACAGTAGCAAGCATGGCTGCAGAAATGTCACTGTTGAGTTAAAGCATAAACAAAGAAACCACAAACACAAGTCCCTTAATTAACAATGAGAAACAAGTAACATTGGAAAGTAAATGTCCATCTACTGAGAAAATTCAAAGCAGTAATCATACAGAAAAAAAAGTAAACTTCCATCGGAGTAAAATAACTTGTAAGCTAAATGAAATCACACTGGGTGCAGCTGAGGGAGTGTGGCCACATACCACACGGCAGCAACACCATCAAATCACACCAGGTATGGGTATAGGGCGTGCTGCAGTGTGGGGTGGTGGTGGTACTGATGCAGCACAAGCAGAGCCACCACACCCACACACAACCTGGACACATACCAGTGATACCACACCATGCAGGACTCATTATAGGTATCCCACAGCTGTATCACCCCACTGATGGCATGGACGGGGTGAAGAAGCTGGCTGTGTAGAATGTGGTACGGGCCGGCTGCCACCTCAACACATACAGGCCCAGCGCCACACTTACCACCAACTGAAACAACTCATTGCTAACCACATAAACGATGATCCCGGTGCTCAGGAACCAACACTCATGAATAATTAGCTAAGTATGGCCCGCATTGATCCCGGTGCTCAGGAACCAACACTGATGAATAATTAGCTAAGTATGGCCCGCATTGACCTCATATCCAAGCCCTGAAGAAATTACCCTCCCACTCACCGCAGACAACATTAGCCTACCAGGATAATGACTATATTGTTCTCCTAATGACTTAATTACCAGGCTAACCCTTGATGGAGCTTTATTATGACGTAATACATTACCCACAAGAACTTTAACATATTTGCTAATTGTATTAGCAATACCCTTGCAGAACTTTGGTATAATTGTTTTCAAATAAATGGCGAAGCCCAAATCAGTCAATAACAATCAAACTACCGGTAATGAGTCCCAACCCAATCTTTTTAAGGAGCGACAGAATGCCTTTTTTGGCTACAGGGGCAGGAGCAGGGCTGGGGCTGTCCCCTCCATTGTCCATGTCAACAACTGTGGGTGACATGGCTGACGCTCTTGTTACACCAAATTAATCCTATAACTTAAGACAGCGACTTACGAAAGATGTACGATTATTATGCGCTTTTACTAACCTGCAAAATTACGGATCGCGACAAAAGACCAAGAGCCGAGGCACAAGATACTCCTCCGCTACGACGAACTCTTGCTCACTGCAGCGTTGCCAGATCTGAATTCGGCCACATAACCAAACTCCTCAATTTTCATTACCAAATTGAACTTTGCATTACCAAATTCTTAAAGCAAGCATTTATTCTTCACTAATTATACATACAAATGGAAATAATCAGTCATTAGCAGCATGTTGATTAATATCGCGATATGTAGGATAGCAGATTAATCAAAGAAAGCAGATAATCCACCATCTACATTCTCTATCTTCATACATGTGAAAAATCCGTTTGATAATGAATCATGCCGAGTCATTAGCAAACGAATTTTTCATGACCAAATTGGCCCACATTTGGTATGGAAAAATACCAAATGGCAACCTGGCTCACTGACTGGCAAGGTTGTGGGAGTTGATGTATGTACGTGTTTGCTTGTGTTGTACGGGGTTACAATTACAAAGCTCTATAGTATGAAGAGGCTTTCTCATGGGTAGCACCGGGTGATTTGTGTGTCCGCCGCCGCCGCTGGTGGAGAGAGAGAGAGAGAGAGAGAGAGAGAGAGAATACTGTACTACACACGACTTTGGTATGGAACGACAGGACTTGCCCAAGGTTACTGAGAGAGAGAGAGAGAGAGAGAGAGAGAATACTATACTACACACGACTTTGGTATGGAACGAAAGGACTTGCTCAAGGTTACTGAGAGAGAGAGAGAGAGAGAGAGAGAGAGAGAGAGAGAGAGAGAACTATCCTACACACGACTTTGGTATGGAACGAAGGGATTTGCCCAAGTTACTGAGAGAGAGAGAGAGAGAGAGAGAGAGAGAGAACTATCCTACACACGACTTTGGTATGGAACGAAAGGACTTGCTCAAGGTTACTGAGAGAGAGAGAGAGAGAGAGAGAGAGGGGAACCAGTTGTCCCCAGGCCTGCCAAGAGAGAGGAGGTAAGCAGTGACCATCTCAAATCTCACATTAACCATTGCACAACATTCCTAACCCTTTCAGTCCCACGGAACTTTTATATTACTACTACTATTACTACCATTACTACTACTACTACTACTACTATCCATTTGGGAATTATATTGTGAAGCTCAAAACCAATATTCACAATACAGTACTACTATTATTACTACTACAATTACTACTACTGCTACTATCACTACTACTACTACTACAACCATCCACTTGGGAATTATATTGTGAAGATCAAAACCAACTTTCACTACACGGTACTACTATTATTATTACTACTACTACTACTACTGCTGCTGCTGCTGCTGCTGCTGCTACTACTACTACTACTACAACTACTACTACTACTACTATCTCAAGACGGTTACATCCTTTCACTCTAAATGCCTGAAGTGTTCATCCTATTTCAGCCAATTTCCCGTAACTGTCAAAACACACACACACACACACACACACACACACACACACACACACACACACACACACACACACACACACACACACAATACTGCGGCTCTATAGTCAAACAAACCGCCATCTTCATCAATCCCGTCTGAAAAAAATATCCACCTGACGAAACCCAGTGAAACCCCGTGTCTCTACTATGGCCTGTTTTAGTTGTTTCGTTTTTTCCCCTATGTTTTTGTTCAAACTTTGGGAAAATACTGGCGTGTATGTGGCAGGTGGTGGCGACCATCATCCACTCACTTGATGTAGTGCTCCCTACTTCTTCCTTAGCCTTTATCATTCTTTTTCTGTGCCTGCCCTCCTCTCTTCCTGTTTCTCCCATCTTTCCTGTCACTTCTTATTGCTTTTCTTTCCTTTACAGGTGGCTTTACACTGAGTGACAAGCCAAATGGTTTCCTGTAGGCCAGGAAACCATTTACAACGCTGGGTGGTAACCATATCACCAAACCATACGAGCTCCCTACGTGTCAACAAGTGGGCTGGTGGAGGGTTAGTGCCCTTCACAGTAAAACAAAGTCAAATGGCCACCCCTTACGGGATTATGGCGTCTGGCAATAGATAGATAGATAGATAGTCTGTCTGCACATCCCTACCAGACCACTTCTTCGTGATTAGCATTATACTTCAGTGACCTTGCAATCTCGGAAAACAGTTCAGATTTTCGTCCTTTTGCAGCTTACTTCATTTAGTTCACTGACAGAGAAAGACAGCTCCTCCCATAGCACTTCTTCGTGACTAGCATGATATCCTGGTGTTAATCTATTGTTTGAACTCAGCAGTGAAGATGGTGAGATGGCAATTTTAGGTCAAGTTAATGTAAAAAGAGTAAAGAAAAGATACAGAGGGTCCAGGCCTACCCACTGAAAGCTGATGGAAAAGTAATGGGTGTTATGAAGGTGGATTTGAGAGAGAGAGAGAGAGAGAGAGAGAGAGAGAGAGAGAGAGAGAGAGAGAGAGACGAACACTGGGTTGTCTGGGAAAGTTCGTATCTCAGAATTCGGCACCATATTGCTAAAATAAAAATGAAAATAAATAAATAGAATAAATAAATTAAATAAATCACAAAATACATAAAATAAACAAAATAAAATATAGCAAATTAAAAAAAAAAGACTGGGTAATTTTGTAACTATTAAATACAGCGGGTCTACACACCACTGGACAGCTGTACGAAATTACTGGCTGGAGGGGTAGACCCAGGATGAGATGGAGGGATGGAGGGGAAGTGTGAGGGGGAGGGTGAGTTGGAGGGGTAGACCAAGGATGAGATGGAGGGATGGTGAGATGTGAAGGGGGGTGAGTTGGAGGAAGGGCAGACAAATGGCAGGCACAGGGAACGTGGGGGCGATTTGTTTGTGTCCACCAGTTACGAGATTAAGGCGTCTGGCAATAGATTGACTGAATAACTGATGACTGATAGACAGACAGCCAGACCGACAGACACAGATAGATAGATAGACAGGTAAAGAGAGTCATAGGAGCCTCAGCTGATTTACTGCTTTGAAGAACAACAGGTCAAAGAAGAATGTCACGTGGAGAAGTTTACTTAGATATTATCGAGGTAAGGCTAAATTTGGTGGAAGGGTTGAGGGTAAGGCAAGAATAACTGGATTCAATTTTGCAGACAATCAGTGCAGTGTGTGTGTGTGTGTGTGTGTGTGTGTGTGTGTGTGTGTGTGTGTGTGTGTGTGTGAACAAAATAAACAAATTTGATCCGAATTGTACCAGACTTGGTGAAAGGGTTTAGGGTCAGCCAGGGTGTTGACAGTATTTGATCCGAATTGCACCAGGTGAAAGGGTTCAGGGTCAGGCAAGGTGTTGACAGTATTTTCTGTGTTCACAGATGGGGGTGAGTGGATTGCCAGTTGTCTTTCTCATCTGCTGCTGCTGCTTCGGTCTGCTTCTTGCTGACCATGGTGAGTTGTGTGTGTGTGTGTGTGTGTGTGTGTGTGTGTGTGTGTGTGTGTGTGTGCAATGATGAGAGTCCAGGTTCTTCTTGTTCTATATAATTTCTCTGTCCCAACCTTCTAAGCACATCTTTCTTTGTACCTGGGTAATGAGTTCCCTCCCTCTGTCACCTGGGGCTTTCTCTTCTCTCTCTAGTCTGACCATCTGGAGAGACAGCTAAAGATCCCAGGCACTCCCATAACGACAGACAGACTACACCTCTGATTACAATACTTTGAACATCAGAATATTGGTTTACACTCGCAGTCAGGACAGAGTTTTGCCTTCCTGTTGTCATAATTCAAATTCTTAAAAACATAAAATACCAGCCGCCTACCATATCTTGACACGTTAAGTTCCTGTCTCTAGCATTTACCTTTTTTTTATGCTAGGAATGTTTAATTATAGGAATCAAATATCACGTGAACTACTGCTGTAAACTGGGAAGAATTTTACGTGGTTCGTTTGTCTTAAGAAACCTGACAAATCTAAAGGGAATTACTAACACCCATGTGCTGTGAAATGGCGGAGGACAGGGCGACATGGAGGTGATTTGTTTGTAGCCACCCCTTACGGGATTAAAGCGTCTGGCAATAGATAGATAAGCAGATGTGCTGTTTTGGGATAATGTTTGTCTATCTACCTATCTATAGTCTGACGCCATAATCCCATAGGGGTTGGCCGTTTGACTTTGAGTTAGTTGTTTTACGGGGAGGGGCACTAACCCTCCACCAGCCAATTGACACGCAGGGAACACATATGGATTGGTTATATGGTTACCACCCAACACTGTAAATGTTTCCAGGCTTACAGGAAACCATTAGGCTTGTCACTCAATGTAAAGCCACCTGAAATGGAAAGAAAAGTAATAAAAAGTGACAGGATAGATGGGAGAAATAGGAAGAGAGAAGGGCAGACACAGAAAAAGAATGATAAAGGTGAAGGCAGAAGCAGGCAGCACTACATCAAGTGAGTGGATGATGGTGAGAAATTGGAAGAGAGAAGGGCAGACACAGAAAAAGAATGATAAAGGTGAAGGAAGAAGCAGGCAGCACTACATCAAGTGAGTGGATGATGGTGAGAAATAGGAAGAGAGGCGGACAGACACAGAAAAAGAATGATAAAGGTGAAGGCAGAAGCAGGCAGCACTACATCAAGTGAGTGGATGATGGTGAGAAATAGGAAGAGAGGCGGACAGACACAGAAAAAGAATGATAAAGGTGAAGGCAGAAGCAGGCAGCACTACATCAAGTGAGTGGATGATGGTGAGAAATAGGAAGAGAGGCGGACAGACACAGAAAAAGAATGATAAAGGTGAAGGCAGAAGCAGGCAGCACTACATCAAGTGAGTGGATGATGGTGAGAAATAGGAAGAGAGGCGGACAGACACAGAAAAAGAATGATAAAGGTGAAGGCAGAAGCAGGCAGCACTACATGACGTGAGTGGATGATGGTGAGAAATAGGAAGAGAGGCGGACAGACACAGAAAAAGAATGATAAAGGTGAAGGCAGAAGCAGGCAGCACTACATGACGTGAGTGGATGATGGTGAGAAATAGGAAGAGAGGCGGACAGACACAGAAAAAGAATGATAAAGGTGAAGGCAGAAGCAGGCAGCACTACATGACGTGAGTGGATGATGGTGAGAAATAGGAAGACAGGCGGACAGACACAGAAAAAGCATGATAAAGGTGAAGGCAGAAGCAGGCAGCACTACATGACGTGAGTGGATGATGGTGAGAAATAGGAAGAGAGGCGGACAGACACAGAAACAGAATGATAAAGGTGAAGGCAGAAGCAGGCAGCACTGCATGACGTGAGTGGATGATGGTGAGAAATAGGAAGAGAGGCGGACAGACACAGAAACAGAATGATAAAGGTGAAGGCAGAAGCAGGCAGCATGATTATGGCATATATATACGATCATGTGGTGTCTCTGGCCTTGTGATGATGCTTATAATGGATGTGATAGTCAAGAGCATTGTGCTAAATGAGTGGCCATTGGTAACAGGCTCGTCTTGAGGTGGTTTTCCGTGATGTTAAAGTATATATATTTATCTTGTAGCCTCTCCGCCTCCCCAGTAGCACATTGTAACACCTGGCTTGATCCCCCCTCCCCCTCTGTATTACTATTATGTACTTTTTGAACAGCGCTTATGGCCAGTGGTTGGAGTGTCGTGGTGTCTGAATCATGCAGTGTGTTTATGATCATGTGCTGGTGCTTGGGATTAGGACCATGTAGTGGTGTTGATGACCATGTGGTGTTTATAACCATACGGCGGTGTTAATAACCATGTGGTGGTGTTAATAGCCATATGGTGGTGTTAATAACCATATGGTGGTGTTTATAACCATGTGGGTGAGTTTATAATCTCTCGCGTTCCTGTGTTTATGATCCTATGAAGGTTGTAATATCCAGTGATAATCGGAACCTTGTATCTCTCTGAAACTATATTTTCTGCAGTGTTGCCATGACGACCAAACAAAAACAGACGCAACCCTGGAGAGAAATGCATTACGTTCTCTGGCACACCATCCTGCATTTAAATTGTGATCAGCGGCAGAGAAACGGTTACGAAGCGAAGAGTATAAAAACATGATTCGCGATTCTCCCATATAATTCAGGAAAGTTTAAGTCACTCGATGGAATAACAGACAGGGAAGGGAAGGAAGGAAATATGTGCCAACTGATTTAGGGAGTGAGGCCTTCAAAAAGTTAAGATTTGGGGCTCTCATGCGTGATATGCGCAGTCGACTTCACCCATAATATCTGCGAAGAGGCGGATGCATTTGGAGTACACAAACATCCAACCTCCAACTGCCTACGCCACGCTAACGCTGCCCTCATGCAATAAAGAACAGCCCTGGTACGGTGCTGGAATTTCTGTCTTATTGTTGTGTTTGTGAAGGTTGATAAGAAACAGGGAAGTGATAAGAGCAGTGATAAGAAACAGGGAAGTGAGCATGCAAGTTAAAACGTTACTACATGACAGTATTGTGATACCAACTCTAACGTATGGATGTGAAGCTTGGACGTTGTTGGAGGGACACAAGTCAAGAGTGAGAGCAGTGGAAATGAGTTATTTGCGAGGAGCCTGTGGAGTCACATGGAAAGACAGACTGACAAATGAGGAAGTGAAGGAGCGTTGTGGTGTGGATGTGGATGTGATAGGAAGCGTTATGAGAAACACACTGAGGTGGTTTGGCCATGTGGAGAGGATGGAGAGTGAGAAAATGACGAGGAGAGTGTATGTGAGTGAGATGGAAGGGGGTAGAGGGAGGGGGAGGCCAAGGATGAGATGGAGGGATGGAGAGGAGAGGTACATGCGAGAGGGGTGTGTGAGCTGCGAACAGGGCAATGAAATGGCGGGGGACAGGGCGACATGGAGGCGGTTTATTTGTGGCCACCCCTTACGGGATTAAGGCGTCTGGCAATAGATAGATAGACAGATAGATTCTCGTTAACTTCGAAGCGTTTGTTGCACTTCTTCCTAAGCTGTTTACTTTGCCTATTAAACCTTTATATCGTGTTCTATGTTCCTGTCGCAATCAACGTCCGCATCAGGGAGACGTAAATGGCGTTCTAGAGGATATTAAGCTTCAGTATGATAAAATAAATCGCTAAGGAAGAGGTGCTAAGGAGTCCCCCATACCATCGAGAATACAGGCCAAAGAGAGTAAGGGTCAGTAAGTGGAGGGTGGGTGGGTTGGGAGGTGAGTCTAACAGGGTGGCGTGGAAATCATCTCCTGGTGCATATCAGCTAAAAATATTGCCATGAAAACCAGTTGCCTTTCCATTTATTGCAAGAAATTGTTTTGCGTATATTTACATCATGACCAACAGGCTACTTCCCCACAGGTGCTTAAATATAATGATGGTGACATTGATGAAGGAGCGTTGTGGTGTGACAGGAAGCGTTTGGAGAAACAGATTGAGGTGGTTTGGCCATGTGGAGAGGATGGAGAGTGAGAGACTGACGAGGAGAGTGTATGTGAGGGAGGTGGAGGGGGGGAGAGGGAGGGAGAGGCCAAGGATGAGATGGAGGGATGGAATGGAGAGGTATATGAGAGAGGGGGGTGTGAGCTGGGAGCAGGGCAGTGAAATGGCGGGGGACAGGGCGACTTGGAGGCGATATGTTTGTGGCCACCCCCTTACGGGATTAATGAGTCTGGCAATAGATAGATAGATTGATAGATAGATACTGATAACGATAATATTGATGATGATAGTGGTGATAATGATGACAGTGACGAAGATGTTAATGATGATGATGATGATACCTGACCAAGTACCTGTAAATTCTTTCTCTGTTCCAGGCATCACAGAGACACAAACTGAGGCTGCAGTGGTACAGGAGGAACCCAGAGGAGACACAGAAGACACAGGAAGGAGAAGAGGTGAAGAATCTGAGTTACGTGGAAGACTACAGCTGGTGGAAGAGGCGACGGGGAAGGAGAGGAAGGGGGAGGAAAGGGTAGGAGAGGTGGAGAGAATAGGAGTGATGGAGGGCGAGGGGGAAGCAAGGAGTGGTGGAGAGAGATTGGTGGAGACTGGTATGATGGTGAGGAAGAAGGAGAGGGTAGAAAGGAAGAATGAAGAGAGACTGGAGGAGAGGAGGAAGCATAAGAGTGTGGAGGAGAGGAGAGATGGTGTGGGAGAGACTAAAGAGAGAGAATTTGCAAGAATATCAGAAAATGTGGGTAAAGAGGGAGACTTAAGAATGAGGGATATAGAGGAAGGCATAACGGAAGATATAAAGGGAAGCACAGGAAAGACAGACACAGAGCAAGACATAGGAAAGGAGGGCATAGGGAAAGATATAGGACAGAAGGACATAGGGAAAGACATAGGAAAGAAGGACATAAGGAAAGACATAGGAAAGAAGGACATAAGGAAAGACACAGGAAAGGAGGACACAGGGCAAGACACAGGAAAGGTGGACACAGGGCAAGACACAGGAAAGGGGGACATAGGGAAAGACACAGGAAAGGAGGACACAGGGCAAGACACAGGAAAGGAGGACACAGGGCAAGACACAGGAAAGGAGGACACAGGGCAAGACACAGGAAAGGGGGACATAGGGAAAGATATTGGGAAGGAGGACACAGGGCATAGCAGCAATGGGGGTGCAGTGGGGGAGGAAGCAGAACAATTACCACCGCGTATAGAACCTGTGCAGGAAAACAGAACACAGGAAGTGAATAAGACTGTTAGTGTGAGTCAATTAAGGAGGAAAAGAGAGAATCAAGAGGTAGTATGGACCGCTGAAACTAATACAACAACTGGTGAAGCAGTAATGATATATAATTGTAATGGAAGTGGTCAGCATTGTCTGGAACTTGACACTCAGCTTCAAAACAAGGCCGAGTATAGCTTAACTCTGCCCCAGGAATGTTTGGACCACTCCGATGAAGACAGTACCGTTGTTTATCATTTTAACGCGATTCGGATTCACTGGGTCAAAAATATCAGTTCTCAATGCTACCACAGACTCAGCAGGCCTGGCACAACCAAAGGCCTAAGTGTGACGCTACAGTTATCGCCAAGAGACAAATTTCTGTACCTAAATCCTGAGTGTGTTCAGTCAGAGGCCCTGTTTTTACACCAAGCCATTCAAAAATTATCCAAAGTCTTGCCCCTCGCCTGTTCCTTAAGCTTTTGCGAAGGATATGCCTCAAGTTACAGTGACCAGCTGCCTTTGATTTATATGGTATTACACAGTTCAAATTATTCTTCTCCTGGATATAGCCATAGCACAGTGTTAACCAGAAAATGCTATGACACATTGCTGGCCATGTCACCTAACAACACCAACACATCAGGTCCATCGTCTGAGCCGCAGGTCGAGGTAGTACGTGTGAGGAATTCCAGGCAGTCCTCTTGTGATAAAGTGGTTGTGGTGAGGATGATGGCTGGAGAGAAGTACCTTGTCTTGGAGGTACAGAGTGCAAATTGTGATTCTGCCAGCCACTTCTTACTTCATCGTAGCCTTAACCTCAACACATGCCTACAGCAAAAAGCCCTCAGTGGAGGACTAGGAAATTTCACATCCCAGAACTTTTTTGAGGATTTCCTGGGTAACGGACTGGGAATATTTCAGCTTCCAGAGCCTTGCGTTTCCTTACTCTGCAGCTCCAGCGTTGACGTGATGGCCTTTACCTCACACAGGGATGTCAACCTGCGGCACTGGATTCCGTACCTGACCGTGTGCTCGGGTTCGAGATGCCAACAAGCCGGCGAGTACTATGAGGCTTGCCAGTCAGATCTCAGCGCCACGGAACACCATCGACTGACCTCGTTGCCCCGCTCCATAAACCAGATTACAGGGGTCTTGTCTCTGGCGCCTCGATGTCCCACTGGATCCCTTGACGCCAAACGAACAAGTCTGAGAGCGCATGTACTGGGGAGAATCAAGATGGAGAATGACTACCTGGCTCAGTCATGTCGGTCGATAGTTTGTGAGGCCATCATCACGGAGGAGGAAAATGAAACTGTGCTGTTGTATGTCCAGAGGAATGCCAGTGACACAGACGCCAGCCCATGTCTCCAGCATCCTCGCCAGACCTTGTATCGCGACAGCCATCTGGCCGTCCATTCTCTCCATCTGGCAGAGACCAACTTCACTATGGTCTTCTTTATCACTTCGCAGGCCATGAACTTTCGTCTCAGAGATTTTTTTCATATCATCTACATCTCGGGCGAATGGGGGCACATAACTTGTTGTGCTAGTACCCCCATGAATATATATGCTTACATGTACCACGGCAACGCTTATCACACATGCTACACTAAGCATTCTCTACACTCCTCTGCACTCTGTGGCATTTATGGAAACCAACTTTGGTCTACACAGAAATTACCGATATACAAGAACGTGTATATTGTTCACCTTAAGCATGGAATACCCGTCATTAATGAATTTCTTTATTACTGGCTGGCAACACTGAACGTGACTTTCTCTGAGGCATCTGTCAGTTACTTGCTGCATGTGCCTAGATCCCTCGCCATCACCCACAGACACAGTAACATAATTACGTTTAAGGAGCAGGATTCACAGTCTCAGGGTTTTCTCAGTTTCATCAGTGATCTCCAAAGAGGTGGTGTTGAATGTTCTGTCCACTCTCAAGCTTACACACTGTGCCACAGAGGAGGCAGTGAGTTCCCCGTCACCCTGCATGATCCTGGCTATTTACTTATTGATCACAGCTGTCAGAGCAGCGAGGTCTGGGGTCAGCATAAGGCCATTCTTCTGCTCCTGTCCCACTTCCACCCCACTGAACTCACTCTGGAGGAACTCTGTGAAAAAGGAAATTGGGTTAGTATGGTAAGTATATCACGGTCAGTCTCTTACTTGACTGAAGGCTCCTCAAATGACACCGTGTCTACTCTTAACAAGCTTAAGACCTCCACCCCAGACTGGGTTTGGCATCCCACCCAGCTGGTTGACCAGTGGCAAGGCGCATGTTTACACGTACGTGAACTGTCTCGTGTTTCCTATCTGATGAATTCTGGAGAAGACTGCATTATCTACACGGCAGAGTCAGTTAAAATATTCATTGAAATTCACAGGAACCAGTCTTTCCACGCTGCCATCTTCCCAATGAAAGAAAACAACGTGACAGTGAGTGGCAACCTGCTCACTAATGCTGAGAAAGTTGAGGCGTTGCTGGTCAATGGATCCTTAGGGTCTGCCTCATACTACATATACAAATTCGGATTTAACCCAGCTACTTCTAGGTTTGGTGAGAAATTATATAAACATGGCAGTTTGACTGACGTGACTTACACCATTCTTTTCCGCGTCGAGATCTTGCTACACGCAGCAGTTACAGGCAATGAGCAGTGTCTTGAAGATATTTACAGTGGAAGATTTAGCCTGAGTTATGAACATCCACTGATAACCTTGGGACCCATTCCTAAAGACATGGCAGAGATTTCATGCTTCCTTTCACTGCCACGGAGGACAGTGAGATCATTAAAACATACTCTCAGTGAAAATCAGCTCACCATCAACAAGTTCTGGCCCACCTGCTCCTATAACATGATGGCGGCGTACTGGACCAGTGGACCTGAAGGTGCGGTGGACTGGTGGTACTTGAGCGAGACTTGTAAGAGGAAGGAGGTTGTGTTGTTGGTTGTGGCTGTTGTGGTGACAGTCATTACACTGGTTGGTAATGTCTTGGTGCTGGTGGTGATGGTCACATCTGGATTAATCAAACAACCCACGTTCATCATTCGGGCTTCACTGGCGATGGCGGATCTGCTGCTGGGGTTGGTGGCGGCTCCTCTGGCACTGCACGACACCATCGGCCTCATGGCTGGATGGCTCACGCTAAGAGATCTGGACAGTGAAATGTTAGCTACCAGTTTTAACCGCCTCATACTACGCCAGTCCTTGGGCTTTCGGCAGCTCAGGTTTCAGCGTGAGGACATCCTACCCGTGCTGGCCAGCATGGCCTTCAACACGTCGGTGGTGGTGTCACTCTTCACGCTGACCCTGCTGAGTATAGAGCGGCTGAGTGTGGTGCGAGGCCGGCCACTGTCCTCTAGCAGGGTGCTGGGAGGTGTGCTGGGGGCGTGGGTGGCCGCAGTGCTGCTCTCAGCCCTGGTCAACTGGCGGCAGGATGGGATGGACTTTGCCGGGTATTTCGACCCCATCACTAAGCTGACCCTCAACATTGGGGCTGGAGCGGCCTCTGTATCACAGTGGGTCTTCTATCTCCAGGTGTGTGTGTTGGGGCTGGCGGGGGTGACTGTGGTGGTGTGTGGAGTGACAACGCTCATCCTTCTTGTCTTCCACTCTCGTCATTCTCAGTCCACTCTCACAATCCACTCCTCCACCAGGGATAACGAGATGCGGCAAGCCACATTCATCTTCGCAATGATGGTGGTCATGTTTGCTGTGGCAACAGGTCTGGTGGTGACTGACGTGGCAGCTGACTGGGCCACCACCAGCCCCCTCACACACTGGCTCGCCTGGTGGACCTTTGTTGCTGCTGCCTCGTGGAACTGGGCGCTGTACACTGTCAGCGGGGGCAAGTTTCGACAGCAGCTGAAGATGTTGCTCTCACCACCACCATGCCAGGCCAGGCGGGACAGCATGCAGCCACAGGACATCACGCTGTCTGTATTACCAACACGTAAACAACATACAACACACTCTTAACCCTGCCCTTAACGGTGGATGCCATTGTATCTGTTTACACTACCCTGGCCAAGATTTTCATCCTTTTGCGGCGTATTTCACGTAGCTCGGTGGAAGAATAAAACTATGCGATGGCTATACATCCATGCCCTAAAACTTCTTCGTGACTAGCATCGCCTACAGGGATTAATCTCGTGTTGCAACTCAGCATGCAAGATACAGAGATGCCAATTTTAAACCAAGTTAGAGTAAAAAGAGTATAGGATGTTGTTTAGGTTACCGGTGGATAAATTCACTTTGTACTTTTACTCCTTGCAAGTAAAGATTGCTGTTGGCATCCCTACGTGTCAAGTGGGGTTGGTGGAGGATTAGTGCCCCTCCCTGTAAAACAATTAACTCTAAGCCCTTGACCACCCCGTTTGGGATACATGGCGTCTGGCAATGAATGAATGAATGAAGTAAAGATTTCAGAGCCTTCCCCATCAGCCCTTACAATGCTTTAGTTTGCTTTGTGGAATGAAATCCTTTACTGTTTGCTCAGGATAATGCCCCTGTACTGACAACGCTATATTCTGTGTCTGTTAGGTTTGTATGTATGTGTGTATGCAAGTATGTTTGTGTACTCATGTATGTATGTGTATGTACGTTTGTATGTGTGTATGTATGTATGTGTTTGTATATATACAGTATGTACGTATCTATGTGTGTATGTATGTATGTATGTGTGTATGTATGTATGTTAGATATGTATGTGTATGTGGGTATGTATATATGTATGTATGTATATATGTTGCTGTGTGTTTGTATTTATGAATGTATGTACTGTATGTGTGCTTGTGTATGTATATATGTGTGTATGTATGTATGTATGTTTGCATGTATGTATGTGTGCTTCTATGTATGTATATACGTATGTATGTGTGCTTCTATGTATGTATATATGTATGTATGTCTGCTTCTATCTATGTATATATATGTATGTATGTATGTGTGTGTGTACTACTTGGCACATGGTTGAGACAAGTGACACATCAACTTCAAATGTAACAACACTTTCATGCCTCCAAGAATTCGTCAGTCCGTCAGTCACTCACTAATGATTTTCGGAAACAAGGTAGTCAGCGCCATAGAATACAGTGTTATAAAGGTGAAGGGTTCCGATGCTGTCCAATCTATAGGTTTTTACTCTTACTTGGCCTAAAATTGCCATGCCTTCACCTTGAATGATGATTTTTAGCAATGGATTAATCACAGAATAAGATGCTATAGTAGGACTCGTCTACGTTTGCGGCTGTGGTGTGGCCCGCACCTATGTACAGTGTTGCCACGTTTTCTATACCGTTATCTCTCTCTCTCTCTCTCTCTCTCTCTCTCTCTCCTGGCGGGAGATGTGAGCCACCCTGAGTACTTTTGATTCTTTTACAAGTTGTTTATAATTGTGCTTTCATTTGTTATTTTGGTTTTGTTATATTTAGTGATATTTATCATTTTTTGTATACGGCGACAGATGACCCGTTATTGCAGTACCATGATTGATATTCATTCATTCATTCTCTTTCCCCTTCCTCCATCTCTCTCTCCACACCACTCCTGAGGTCAAGGCCACCGACTGGGTGTGGAAGTGTTGCCGCTCGCGAGTGAATAATGTTTTTTTTTTTTTTACTTCGGTATTGGCATATGCCTACTATTTTGTCCTACATATTAGCTTATGATTATAAATGTGATTATTCCTCGTCCTTAAAATTACGGTAAAAGCCAGTAAATGTGAGCATTTTTCCCTAGCAACACCTGTACAAGCTATGGTTGGGTATACGAAGGGGTACGTACATTACCTTAGGCCAGACTTGGTGTGTCAGTGTTGCCACTCACTAGAATTATATGAATTATTTCTTTTACTTTGGATATTGGCATATTTCTTCTTTTTTCAGGCTCATTATCTTATATCCATAACTGTAATATTATTAACCACCCTAAAACTACGCTAAAAACCATTAAAAGTGACTACAATTTCTTTTAGCAACACTGTACAATATGTATGCCATGTTTCTGTGTTACTGTATAAATATTTTATGCATAATAAGATTACTGTTGATTCATCCATCAAAATACACAAGTGTAAGTTTTATTCATCTGAATTTATCGTATTTGTGTTGCCTTGTACATAAATAGCTTCCGTTTCACATCGCAAGTTGGGGAAACGTGGCACCATTGTACACAGGTGCGGGCCACACCACAGCCGCAAACGTGCGCGAGTCCTACTATAGTCATGAAGAAGTGCTATGGAAAGGATGTAGAGACGTAATACTGATGCTAGTCATGAAGAAGTGCTATGGACGGGATGTAGGGACGTAGTACTGAGTTAGGTGACATAAGGAATACAAAAGGAATATTTGGGCCAAGTTAATGGGGAAAGACTATATACTTTTTTTACCTGTTCTTTATTAACAAAAAAACTGTCAGTAATAAAGGTGACATCACATCTGGCCGCGTTTCTTTTGCCCAGTTTGCGTTAGGGATGAAAGAGGGATCTGACTCGTAAAGTGATGGTTGGGTGCGATATGTGAAGGAATGTCAGATGCTTACCTGTACTCTTTTCACTCTAACTTGGCCTATGATTGCCACACCTCCATCTTCAGGGCCGAACTGTATAGAAAAGCACAGATGAAAGAAGGGACCTGATTCGTAAAGTGATGGTTGGGTGCGATATGTGAAGGAATATTTGTCTGATGCTTACCTCTACTCTTTTCACTCTAACTTGGCCTATGACTGCCACACCTTCATCATCAGGGCCGAGTTGTGTAGAAACACACTAGGTCAGGCACGCACTGGGGTGGCGGTGTATGTCTCCTATTTTCGGCAGATCTGTAATAGAAGATGAAATGTTGTTTGAAGTTTGGTAAAGACAGTGCAGTTCAAACTTCTAATTTCGCTAGGAACCACGCCTCCCCTCCCCTCCTTTTAGTGCAGGTGCATATGTGCAGATGTGAAATCCTGTGGGCACTTCTTGAAGAAAGCATGGCACCTGTTTAGATGTCTTAGGGACATCGTCAGCTACAGGAAAAACCAAGGTGGCAGTCTGAAAAATTATTAAATTCAAAATGGCGGCCAATTTTGAAAGCCGTCGCCAAGCGATGTTGATATTTCTTAATATACGGATAAAATCTGACAGGATAGGCCGATGCTCATGATCTTTTCATCAAATTGCATGTTTTTTACTATGCTGAAATGAAATTTTACACTATTTTTAAGAAACTATCAAGAATTCTGGACCAAAATATAAAAATAAAGGTAGAAGTATGGGAAAAAAAAATCTAAATTTCCTTCGTTTTTTCTTAGCGGTACATCTTGACCATAAAATTAGTCAAACACCTCAGCCATTTCTATCTTCTGGCTGTTTAAATATGTCTATAGGTATTAGGCATCACAGTGACTGCATAATGTCATCTAGACACTGTCTCACAATATTGACAGACTGCTCCATTTGTACATTAATTTTATGTATCATGTTATTCTTATATTTATACTTGTTCTTAAACTAAGTTTTATATACAGATAGATATATGAACATTTCAAATGGTTCAAAGACAGCAGGATGGAAACCATGCTTGTCATCGTCATCCATGACTTTGCATGTTTTTGCCTTGGGTATGTGGTATCTAACAGCTTGTAATAAACAAGAATAACTAGTGCATAACCAAACAGATCCAACGGATAAACAAGCTCTGCGTGTTTTCAGTCATGTATGATATATGACTCAAAACACGCAAACACATAACAGACACAACAAACATTGCCAGCATAGGCCTATCCTTGAAGACACTGTTGTCTCATACACAAAGCATGAATTAAGAACATACGTGGCAGAGAAACTACTGAGAGCAGCTACTGAAAATCAGCGAAATGTAACTGTGGCTAGCGGTAGCAAGTGTCAGGGCACACACAGGAATATGAGCTTCCTTGACAGCAACCACGAAGAGGCAGACACCAAACTTCTGCTACATGCTGTGGATGCAACAGCCTCAGGTGCAACAACTCTGCAGATTCATTCCCCAGATACTGACGTGTTTGTCCCCGCTATCAGGCGGTATCCAGATTCGTGTCAAGACACATCGTTTGTGACGGGAATGGGACAGCGGCATAGAGTGATCCCTCTGAGACCAAATGTTGTGGCACTTGGTCCAAACAGAACTCTTCCAGCATTTCATGCACTCAATGGTGCAGATAACACAGGTGGCTTTGCTGGCAAGGGGAAACTTAGCTGTTGGAAAGCTTTTCAGGAAGCAGAGGATGATGTTCTACCAGCACTGACAAGGCTAGGCACTAGTGACCGACCAACAGATGAAATACTCACCTCCATAGAGAAATTTGTTCGTCAGATTTACCTTCCAAAGACTCGTATTTCCAGGCTGAAAGACCTAAGATGGTGGTTTTTCAAGAAGAAGCAGAATGAGTCAGAAATACTCCGACCAACCTCTGAGGCACTCCTGGAGGCCATATTGCGCCCACATTACCAGTTATTAGTATGGAACCAAGATGGACCTGCCAACCCCAGACTGCCATCACCTGAGGGTTATGGCTGGAAGTCTGATGGTAAAGAATGGGAACCAGTTATGACCACACAACCACCAGCACCACATGCAGTGATTCACTTGGTTAATTGTGGCTGTAAAAAGTCTGACTGTTACACTGGCCGTTGTACTAGTCTAAGTGCAGACTTGAGGTGTACAGATTTATGCAGTTGCACTGATAGTGAGGTAGAATGTGAAAATACAGAGTTCATAGTGTTGGAAGATGAAAGTGATGATGAAAATTTAAATGTTATTTAGCGATGAAAATATACAGAGGCATAGCAAGTAATGCCATGTTGGGTTTTGTTGTTCTAGTTCTCTGTTTCGCAGATTATACTTTTTACGCATGAACATAATTTATCAGCAGAGGCAGCATCCAGGGACTATTGTACAATATAGCTCTCTGGTTGAATCTTTTAAGTCAATTTGAACAGTGAGAAAACCTTTAACAGCATAATTATGTACATTCAAAGGTAATTGTTGATCTGGCGTATATGAATCGCTAGTTATTTGATAAACGTATGTATCTTATTCCAGGCCATAATTCTAACAGCACATGTAAGTGACATTTCAGCCAATTTTACCTGCACTTTATAATTGTCAGAAAAAACTAAATGATGTTAGAAAAAACTAAATGATTAGCATATTGGGTAATAGTCTATTTAGGTAAACCTGATCACCTATTCCTGCTGCTGTATGATTACGTTTTATATAGTCTGACTTAAACACCAAACAATATAGTTGTCTCAAAATTCATGATTATAGAAGGCTTTTGTTTCAAATACTGAAATATATTCCTTATTATTTAATATTTTAGGTCTCTTCAACTGAGTTACATGTACATGTAATTATTTGCCTCGATATTAGAGAAATATGCAATAAACGGACACAGGTCATTGCAATATATTTTTTAAGGTCAGAATCAGATTTGGCATCACCAAAAACATATAATTTGATGTATACATTATTAAAATCGAACAATCCTGTGATATTTAGCTGCAACAATAAGAATTATTATTATCGCTATGAGGCAATCTTTGAAACTGGCCGCCATTTTGAATCTAACAAGATTCCAGACTGCCACCTATGTTTTTATTTACACTGAGGTTGTATTTTAGACATCTGAATAGGTGCCATGCCTTCTTCAAAAATTGCCTAAGGGATTGCACATGTTCCTGCACTTTTTTTTCCACAGTGCTGGACCCGGCCCTGCTAGTCAGGAAGAAGTGCTGTTGAAAGGAAGCAGAGATGTAACATTGTCGTTTTCGTCCACTGAGTTGCGTGAAGTAAGCTGCAAAAGAACGATTTTTTGGCCAAGTTAAAATGAAAGGAGTATAGTGAGAGTTACAGTGAGGGAAGGATGGCATCACTTTACATGGCCGTGTTCTCCTTACAGATGGATAATTAGAGACTGACCAGAAGAGCATATGTGAATGAGGTGGAGGGGGAGAGGAGGAAGGGAAGCAGAAGGATGGCATGGAGGGATGGAGTGGAGAGAATGGATTGTGAGAGATTGACTAGAAGAGTGTATGTGAGTGAGGTGGAGGGGGGGAGAGGGAGGGGGACACTGAGGATGAGATGGAGGGATGAAGTGGAGACGTATATGAGAAAAGGGGGGTGTTACTTGGAGGTAAGGCACTGAAATGGCAGGGGACAGGGCGACATGGAGGCGATTTGTTTGTGACCATCCCTACCGTGATTAGGGCATTTGGTTTTTGACAGGTAGATAGGTAATTACATTGATCCAAGCCTTCTTACACATTTCCAACAGACACTTCATTCCAATCTCCCAACTACTATTAATCTCTGTATATCATTTTTTTATGCAAGAAAGAAGGAACCTAAGGCCAGGAGCCCGCAAACCGTTCCTTCCAAGAAAAAAACAAAAACAACACAAAAGAGAGCCAAATTCAAGATCCGTTCATTTCGAGATGCCTGGACACACTGCGTTTGTAAGACTGGAGATCATAGGAAGTAGGAAATACAGACAGAGGGAGACAGTTCCAGAGTTGACCTGTTGCATAAATGAAGGGCTGGGAGTAACGGTTAACTGTTGCACCTCATCAATAAACCGTCTGACAGCGTTTTTCACCTTCAACAGTGCCACATTATCTGGCATTAGGCTCCATCTCTGCACACCACCAAACTCTGCTTACTACTGCTCTGCTCTCATCACACACACACACACACACACACACACATATATACATACACGCAAACATACATAGACACCTACCTATCTACCAATCAATCATTAGTCTAGCTATCTTTCTGTGTGTGTGTGTGTGTGTGTGTGTGTGTGTGTGTGTGTGTGTGTGTGTGTGTGTGTGTGTGTGTGTGTGTGTATGTGTGTGCCTACCTATCAGTCAATCAATTATCAGCAGACAAAGCCACTGGTCCAGATGAAATTCCTTCAATAGTACTTATAAATTGCTCCTCAGTGTTGGCTCCTGTATTAGCAAATTTTTTCCGCTTATGCATCCGTACCTCAAATTTTCCAGCCCCATGAAGAGAAGCAAATATCCATCCTGTTCCTAAAAAGGCGGCAACTTCTGATCCATCAAACTACAGACCAATTGCAATAACTTCCGTTCTCGGTAAAGTTTTTGAGACACTAATCAACAAACACATTGTCACGCATCTAGAAATCAATAAATTAATCAATGATCGGCAGTATGGATTTAGACAGGAACGTTCAACTGTAGATATTCTTTGCCTTCTTACCCATCAGATTAACAAAACAATAGACCAACATGGTGAAACACACACAGTGGCACTAGATATTTCAAAAGCATTAGACAGAGTATGGCACCAGGCCTAATTGTCTAAGATGTCACACTATGGCCTTGCATCACTGGTTCCTCTAAGTTCTTCTTATCTTCATAATAGAAAAATACGGGTCATGGTAGATGGAATTTATTCTCAGTTTCATTCCATAAATGCTGGCGTACCTCAGGGATCAGTTTTGGCGCCAGCCCTCTTTACCATACATATAAATGACCTCCTATCTGTCACTCACAACCCAATACACTCTTATGCTGATGACTCGACCCTTCATAGTTCTTTCACATTTAGTACCTCCTTTACACAATTTGATATTATAAATTCCCAAATAAACACAGCAATTTCTCTGAACCAGGACCTTTTTAAAATTAATCAATGGGGACAAAAAAATCTGGTCTCAATGCTCAGAAAGCTAAATACATTAATTTCTCCAATAGAAAGAATCCCTCAGACTCTCACATGATTTTAAATGATGTCAGTATTCCCACATCCACTACAATTGATATCCTAGGTGTTACTCTAAACCCCAACCTAAGCTGGACAGCTTATGTTAAATCCCTTGCTAAAAATGCTTCTAAAAAACTGGGACTTATGTACAGAGTTCGTGAGTTCTTCACTGACAAGCCGAAGGCCACAATATACAAAAGTCGTGCGTTCTCAGATCGAATACTGTTCACCACTGTGGAGTGGATGTGAAGCGGTTGCATTGAGGCAGTTGGACAGAATTCAAAATAAAGCCATTAGATTAATCAATAATCCTGCCATAACGCAGGACCTTCTTCCATTATCAGTACGTAGAGATGTTGCTTCTTTAGCATTGTTTTATCGATATTTTTACCGTAAGTGCTCTAACGAACTGGCTTCAATTGTGCCTCCCCTTCACATTTTCTCCCGAAATACTCAGGCAGCTGGGAGCGCCCATGAACTCACACTCTCTCCCCCGCAATGCAGAACCTCTGCTTATCAAAATTCATTTATCCCCAGAACTACTACTCTCTGGAATTCACTTCCTGGGAGTTGCTTCCCACATACATTTAATCCTCTCGATTTTAAATCCAATTGTTATAAGTATTATATGAATGGAGGATGCCTTCAGGCACAGGGACTTATTTTTTTTCCTTTGTTTTTCCTTCCTCCATTCATTATAAAAAAAATCTATCTAGCTATCTATCTGTGTGTGTGTGTGTGTGTGTGTGTGTGTGTGTGTGTGTGTGTGTGTGTGTAGACGTACTTATTAAGATTCTGTGCAAGTGTAAGTATGATTATGTATGCACTGTGCGTCTACAAACGTACACTACACGCAGACGCTGTGTACGGGTTATAACCTTTGAATCGGCAGCTCCTAAAATGTACTCTTTGGGGGATTTGGTTATGCACTGTGGATCAATAATTTGCTTTTTATTTATCTAGTTGTCCCAGATTTGCTGTTTCACATTCCACTTTAGCGAATAGGAAAAATGCCCGAAAGTGTGTGTGTGTGTGTGTGTGTGTGTGTGTGTGTGTGTGTGTGTGTGTGTGTGTGTGTGTGTGTGTGTGGCGGGATAGTCCATCATGTAGGAACACAGTATTGCCGTCGCTCCAGCTTGACTGCCGAGTTGTAATAATAGATTAGCACTGGATTATGATGCCGGTCACGAAGAAGTGCTGTGCAGAGACTGTAGAGCCTAACTATTGTCCTTCTCTGCCACTGAACTGCGTGATAAAACTAGAGAAAAACAGAAATCTGGGCCTGGCTAAGGACAGAGAGGCATAATTCTTCCTTTGGTGTGTATTTTCCATATTACACTTTATACACTGTGTGTTGTGGGTACGGCTCATTCTGTTGGTGTGGGTGTGGGTGTGACAGTGGCAGTAGGAAATGAATAAATGATGCAGGATGGGGAATGAAAACGCTGACTGTCTGCTGGTGTGGGCGTGGGTATGGCAGTGGCAGTAGGAAATGAATAAATGATGCAGGATAGACACTGATATCTTGTGGGTACGGCTAAGTCTGCTGGTGTGGGCGTGGGGGAAATGAATAAATGATGCCGGATAGACACTGATATCTTGTGTTGTGGGTACGGCTCAGTCTGCTGGTGTGGGCGTGTGTGGCAGTGGGAAATGAATATAAGATGCAGGATAGACACTGATATCTTGTGGGTACGGCTAAGTCTGCTGGTGTGGGCGTAGCAGTGGGAAATGAATAGATGCAGGATAGACACTGATATCTTGTGTGTTGTGGGTACGGCTCAGTGTGCTGGTGTGGGCGTAGCAGTGGGAAATGAATAGATGCAGGATAGACACTGATATCTTGGGTGTTGTGGGTACGGCTCAGTCTGCTGGTGTGGGTGTGGGTTTGGCAGTGGGAGTGGGCAATGAATAGATGGTGCAGGATGGACAATGAAAGCCCTGTAAGTCGTCCCTGAAACACGAAAAAAATTACCCATCAGAGGGGAAGAGGAGAATTCAAGATTGTACTCCCCTATCCTGTTAATATGGACTGGCTGGTACTGAGTTATCTACAATGGCAATATTAAGGTGCAATGGGTAACAAGATACTCGTTTTTTATATATATTTAGATTATGTTTGATTCAGTTAAAATTAGGATATTAAAGTTTATCTATCTATCTATCTATAGCCCGACGCCCTAATCCCGCAAATGGTGGCCGCAGACAAAACGCCTCCAAGTCGCTCTGTCGCCCACCATTTGACTGCCCTCCCTCCAGCGTACTCCCCCTTCCCTCATATACCTCTCAACTCCATCCCTCCACCTCATCCTCCCTCTCCCTCCCTCCACTTCACCTACATACACCCTCTTAGTCTTTCATTCTCCATTCTCTCCACACGTCCAAACCACCTCAATGAAAAGGTGCAATAATATAAAAAAAGTTCACTCATCTGTCAATATACTGTAGACAAAGTTTGAAGCAGTCACACTAATACAAAGGTGAATTGGAGAAAAATAATGTTATACACAGGACGATCCACATACAACCTACCTCCTCCAGTCCCCTAGGCACGACATCAAATGGCAGAGGAACTAGTTGGAGAAGAACAGGGAGGTTTTAGGAAGGGAAGAGGTTGTGTAGATCAGATATTCATTCTTAGATCTTTAGGGGAAATGTTTCTAGAGAAGGGAAAGAAGTTGTAAGCAGCTTTCATGGATTTGGAGAAAGCGTATGACAGGGTGGATAGACAAGGATTGTGGAAAGTGTTAAGAATATATGGAGTAGATGGGAAGTTGTTGAATGCTGTGAAGAGTATGTATGATGGTGCGAAGGCTGCAGTGCGTGTGGATGGTGAACTAAGTGAATTTTACTATTTGAAGGTTGGTTTGAAACAGGGATGTGTCATGTCTCCATGGCTGTTCAGTCTGTATATGGATGCATCATTTACTTATTTCCCACTACCACTGCCACACCCACGTCCACCCCTGCAGACTGAGCCGGCCAATTAATACGTACAATACCCCCAGGTGAGTTAGTTGTGAAGTGAAGGAGCGTTGTGGTGTGGATGTGGATGTGATAGGAAGCGTTAGGAGAAACACGCTGAGGTGGTTTGGCCATGTGGAGAGGATGGAGAGTGAGAGACTGACGAGAAGGGTGAATGTGAGTGAGGTGGAGAGGGGGAGAGGGTGGGGGAGACTGAGGATGAGATGGAGGGATGGAATGGAGAGCTACATGAGGGGGAGGGGGTGAGCTGGGGAGGCAGAGAAATGGCAAAGGACAGGGTGACATGGAGGCGATTTGTTTGTGGCCACCCCTTACGGGATTGAGGCGTCTGGCTATAGATAGAGTTCGTTGTGGATCTCTATTTCCAGACAACAGTTATTATAGCTATTAAAATATTACACAATGCATTATTTATTTCATTTTCGTATCGTTAATAAAAATATAATTCGACTCAAACCCCTGCAGTGAAAATATACAAGTGGGAAAGAATAAATCGCTAGAGAAGATGCGTTCCGGAATCTCCAAAACGAACGTGTGTGGAAGGAAGTATGGCTACGTCACGCGCCAAAACCTTGCCACTGGCTAGGTAAGGGACGAGTCAAGGTTGGCCTGTGTGTGTGTGTGTGTGTGTGTGTGTGTGTGTGTGTGTGTGTGTGTGTGTGTGTGTGTGTGTGTGTGTGTGTGTGTGTGTGTGTGGAAAGAATAAAATTAAATAAACCTGTGTGTGTGTGTGTGTGTGTGTGTGTGTGTGTGTGGAAAGAATAAAATTAAATAAACCTGTGTGTGTGTGTGTGTGTGTGTGTGGAAAGAATAAAATTAAATAAACCTGTGTGTGTGTGTGTGTGTGTGTGTGTGTGTGTGTGTGTGTGTGTGTGGAAAGAATAAAATTAAATAAACCTGTGTGTGTGTGTGTGTGTGTGTGTGTGTGTGTGTGTGTGTGTGTGTGTGTGTGTGTGTGTGTGTGTGTGTGTGTAAAGAATAAAATTAAATAAACCTGTGTGTGTGTGTGTGTGTGTGTGTGTGTGGAAAGAATAAAATTAAATAAACCTGTGTGTGTGTGTGTGTGTGTGTGTGTGTGTGTGTGTGTGTAGAATAACTTGCTGTCACGCTGGAACAATACTGTTACCATCACATAGTATCAGCAGCACAGTTGTTAAATGTACCCAACGTCGGTATATAGAGTGTTATTACACTTTAAAAATATTACACAAGTCACAGTACAAGCATCATGGGGTAGATGTACAGTACTCAAGTTAAGGTACAAAAGTAACTTGTTCTAAAGTACTACTGTGAGTACAAAGTAACTACTAACTTCCCAGCCAACTTCAAGCTATAAAGTACTTAATTGGTGCAGGAAAGGGTCAAGTGAGGAATGCTGTGTAAAGGCTGAAAAAATAAGAAGACATCAGGTGTTACGGGATAGAGATGATTAAAGGTAAAAAGAGCATTGAAGTGTTGGGTGGAAATATGTAGAAAGATTGTACCAGCAGCGTGGAAGAAGGCTGTGATTATGCTTTGTACACAGACACAGGTGATCGTAGTAAGTGGGAAAAAGAGCACACCACGGCTAGAGAGGGTTGTGGGAGAGGTATGTGGAAGAATAATGCCAGAGAAGGTAAGGAAGGTAGGAATATTTGGTGAGTTATGAACAGGGTGGTTTTAGGAGTGGTAGGGGATGTGAAGGAGCGTTGTGGTGTGGATGTGGATGTGATAGGAAGCGTTAGGAGAAACACACTGTGGTGGTTTGGTCATATGGGGAGGACGGAGAGTGAGAGACTGACGGGGAGTGTATGTGAGTGAGGTGGAGGGGGAGAGAGGGAAGGGAAGGTCAAGGATGAGATGGAGGGATGGAGTGAAGAGGTATATGAGAGAGGTGGGTGTGAAGTGGGAGCAGGGCAGTGAAATGGAGGGGGGCAGGGTGACTTGGAGGCGATTTGTTTGTGGCCACCCTGCATGGGATTACGGCGTCTGGCAATAGATAGATAGATAGGGGATGTGCGAATTATCTGAAGTCAAACACACAGTGAAGAAAGCTTGTGAAAAGGACTGTATGGAATATATGGCAGTGACGGATATGTGACTGCTGCTGAGAGTTTGGATGGCAGTGATGGGACCTGTGTTAGGATAGATGGGCGCTGAGTGAGTGGCAGATCAGTGTTGCAGTGAGACATGAAGTGTGTGTGTGTGTGTGTGTGTGAAAAGAATAAATAAACCTGTGTGTGTGTGTGTGTGTGTGTGTGCAAATATTCAGAGAGGATTCAGTTCACGTGTCATCATCTATGCCGTGGTGATATTGTTAAATAGCTCTATGATTTAAAAAGTGTGCTGAGGATTTAAAAAAAAAAGTTTGAAAATGGTGGACTATTTACTATTCAGACCTGATAATGACACCTGTCCTAATCCTGTGTATGTGGATCGTGGACGTCAAAATTAAAGTGTGCTGTGCAAAACACGCTTCATAATTTCTCTATGTATGTGAATTGCAAAACCCAAGAGTACCACTGAACTGCAAGGACGTAAATTAACACTGTTAGTGACGGATCCTAAATTTTATAAAATCATCTTTGGTTTGCCATCAGAGAAAAATCAAGATATATATTTTTTGCATGAGAAACTAAAGATTCATTTTTATTATTAACCATAACAAAACAATTAAAATGGATAATAACTGTATTGGAGTAGACGCTAGTTATACGTATTAACCCGTTGAATTTAACAAAAAATAGTCAAACTGTATAAGTCGTACTGTATATGAAGTGAAACTTATTTCACGGCTCTCTAAGGGTTAAAGACTGGTTCTTATAGATTTGTTTATAATATACAATATATAAATTACAGTTAATATATTTTGATATACAATCTATAAATAAACAGGTGCAGCCGCGACAAAATTGGAAATAGGAAGACAGATTCACTTTAGCACTAGTCTTCGGTTCATGTGACTTTCTGCAAATTAATCTACAAATTCTTCTAAATCCAGTCTTTTAACTCGCAGGCTTTCAATAGACAGCACAGCAATATTACTTAATCTGGCATTGCCCAGTACATTTCTCTGTGTTGTCTTTAAAAATTTCAGAGCAGAAAAACTTCCCTCAGCTGAAGCTGATGAAACAGGTAACACTAAAGCAATTTTAGCTGGCCTGCCGAGTTCGGGAAATGCTTCCTCGTAAGGACCAAGATTTTTCGCTATTTCTATCAATGATTCAAGCCTTTCATCGTCATTACGTCCTTGTATCGTCTCTCCAACATGCGTTTTGCAGAGTACAGCTCATGTTGGAGATGTTCACTGTTAGAATTATAGGCATTAAGAAGTCTAGACATTTTCTCAAAGCTAAGAACTCATTACTTTGTGGGTTAAGTGACTGTAATGCTTTCATAAGTTGGCATGTTTCATTACTAAAGCGCCTTTTCATCTCTGACTACATATGGTCTCAAGTAGAGTATAAGAGGTGAATTCGTGCTGAATCCTTAACACCGAGGTCAGAGTGTGTGCCTACAGACTGTTTTCCTGAATCAACTACAACAAAGTCTTGCAATTTTGTAGAAATTTTACGTTTTCTTGATGCTCTTTTTAAAACATCACACTCTGTAATATCAATACCATGAGCTGAGGAACTCTACTTCATCCCACAAAACACCAAAAGCGGATGGACCTGAACGCATCTCGTCACGCTGTGCTGTTAGTTTCAGTAAATTATACAGCTTTTACCAGGTCAAGGTTGGATGACCATAGCAAATTTGATAGTTGATTTATCTTACCAAGAATATCTGTCATGATAACTAACTTCATAACAAAGTGACCATTAAACTGTCCTAAAATTCCCCATGCTTCAGTTGCCCTGTCTGCATGTCATTGGCTAAATCATTTAGAACACGTACCACAGCAAACAGCCCATCTCTGGTTACTTGGCAAGCATCATGCCTGCAGGCCCATCGGGTATCTGAAAGTCGTTTTAGCTCTCTTCTTTGCTCATTGGGATGCAGTTCCTTTTGCACATCTATCCACAATGCATGTAGCCTACATATGAACCACTGATGCACACATACAGTTTTTCCAACAATGAGAGGAATTTTGAAGCATCTGGCAAAGGTTTGACTACATCATCATGAACTAGATTTAGACGATGTGCATGACAGTGTACACAGAAAGCAAATGGTGCCTCTTGCGTTATGCGTGCTGCCACACATGTATGTCTGCCACTCATCACTGGGGAAATCGGAAAGAAAGTATCAGGAAAAAAAGTAACAGTAAAAAAGTAACAACTTTTCCTAGGTTAGGTCAGGTTAGGTTAGATTAGGTCAGGTTAGGTTAGGTTAGATTAGGTTAGATTAGCTCTTTCCCTTACGTTTTTTAGTTACTTTTTTTCCTGATACTTTCCGGGAATCCATCACTGGGGCTCCGTCGTAACCCTGACCCAACAAGCTGGCCTTGAAATCAATTCCATGTCTCTTTAAAACATTCAGTATCTCATCAGTCAGCGTATTTGCATCAAGTTGAAAAGCAGGTTTAAAGTCTAAGAAACTCAAATACAGATTATCTTTGTAACAATACCTGATTATGAATGGTAATTGGTCTGTCTGATATATCTTTGGTTTCATATACTGTAATGGGGAAATATTTTGGTTTCCCTGACTTCATTTACATTATGTCCTAATTATCTCAACAAACGTACAAATTATTTCATTTTGTCTCTCTAGGCTTGTGTACTTGGCATTATTTTGGGCCGCCTTCCAGCCAATCTTTCACAACTGGATCATGACGGGCAACTAACTCTAAAATTGTCCTAACATTACCTGGGTTGTAGGTCTGTTCATCCTCTCTATGCCCTCTCTGAGCTACGGTAGTTTCTGTGTACAAGCCACCAAGATAACATGCCCTAATGACTTTATGTAGTGACGATTTACTTCATCTTCTTACAACTATCTCCCATGAACTGTCTCACGGAGGTGTCACACGATCCTTCAGACTTTTGTATCCACCCCAAGCAACAATGATAAGCTGCCAGAATATGCTTTGCTAGCCCTCCTCCCTTTCCTATAATTTTTCTCCAATTTCTTGCCAAACCCCAGACTCATCTTTATCTTTCTCCTGTCATCTACGACAAGTACAGCGAACATTCTATCTATCTATCTATTGCCAGACGCTTTAATCCCTTATACGGGGTGGCCACAAACAAATCGCCTTCACGTCACCCTGTCCCCCGCCATTTCACTGCCCCGCTCCCACTTCACACCCCCCTCTCTCATATACCTCTCCACTCCATCTCATCCTTGGCCTTCCCCTCCCTCTCTCCCTCTCCACGTCACACACATACACTCTCCTCGTCAGTCACTCACTCTCCATCCTCTCCACATGGCCAAACCTCCTCATTCTCTCCTTCTTACAGTAGAATCCCTAATCTAACACATTTTCGGAAAAGCTCGACGGCGACTACGATATACTCAATAATGGTGAATGATTCTCCAACACTGACAATAAGAGGTGCAAAATGTCGACAAGCAAAACAAAACAGTGTCAGTACTCTGGGAATATTCAGGCCATGGAAATTCAGCACACCACACATGGAATTCAGCAATTTATTGAAATTTAGCCTACTAAAGTTGACTAAATATTCGCGTTCCTACAGAATCATCCAATCATGCGTCCAATCACAACATTATCGAGAAAAAATTGCTAGTTTTTCCTTGACGAATTTTTATTATCCGCGACCATACTCTACACAAATAACAAGACACCTACGAGTATATAGGCCAGTACCCAAAATATTACTGCTAATGTCCGATGTTGGCCTTAGCATATGCAATTGGCGCCGGTTGCGTTTCCTCAACAGCTAACAATGAACCTTTTGAAAAGCAATAAAAATGCAAAAATAATCGTACCTCCTTGCATTGCCTCTTGTACCACTACTATCGACAATTCAGGCTCCCCGTCCTCCTCTAGTCCACCATCACGTGTCATTATTTTGTCAACACAAGCTGAACCAAACGTCCGCCACTGGCATTCCAGTCTTTCGGAATATAAAATTATTACACAAACTTAACCTATTATTGGTCTCATATAATAAATTACAAAGCACTAACAGTGTTAATACACATTTAACTAATCATTCATCTTATTACTTATTCATAACATCAATAATAGATTCGAAATTGCATAAAATAAGGTACCGGTAACGAAAGAAAACTGACCCTGAAGGTAAGTAGAGGACTAACTACTTAATTTTTCTGCAAATTATCCGGTGAAATAGAATGTTATTCCCGTGAACAATAACAGAGTTATAGTTATCATATGATAATATGTATTTAGAAAACTTAACTAATGATAATTATATAATACCTGTACTTTTGTTCAATTAAAGGCTTATTTGAAATAAGACCTTAGATGAGTCGGGGGGGGGGGGGTACAGGATCCTCGTAGGGGGGGCACGTGCTCCTCATGCTACCCCTTAACTACGCCACTGATGCCATGAAAAAAAATCATGTGATAAATTTTAAAATGACGCCATCCTAATGAAGAGGTAAAAAAAATCTAACGGATAGCTAGTTGTTGAAGGAAGTAGTACAAACTGATTATAATAAAGTGGGGTTGGTGGAGGATTAGTGCCCCTCCCTGTAAAACAATGAACTCTAAGCCCTTGGCCACCCCATTTGGGATACATGGCGTCTGGCAATGAATGAATGAAAAAAAATTGTTGTTATGCTAGGTGTTCTTAGGGCGACTTCTCGTCCTTAGAACGTTAGCTACTGAGCTGAGGTTCTCTTTCGAGACCGGAACTGCTGTAGAATACACAACATGAGGAACAGGGCATAACAACTCGGCTGACCAACCTTACATGTATATTGCCTCAATTACAATCTTTACAGCACAACAACAATGATACACAAAGGGGGACACTGTCAGGCTGATAGACCTTGGCCCGGGCTGCTGTGGGGCTGGCCTGCTTACGGGTGGCGCCCGGACGTGGGAGGTAGCTCGTCAGGTGTGCCTTCCATTAGGAGGCACGGGACTACTGCCGAGGCGATATTGTCTGGACGGGGCTGCTGGTTGGCGTGGAGGGAGGCCCTTTCCTGGCGGGGCCTTGACCGGGAAGGTGGCCCTCTGGACTGGGGCCGAATGGGGCTAGCAGGCAGGCTTGTCTCCGCCTGCTTCTGAAGGAGGGTTGTCTGAGGGTGGGGCTGGGGAGGTCATGTCCTGGAGTCCTAGGGGTACCCCTGGGTGTCTGGGGACTGCAGTCTCCACAAGGTTGGACAAGCTAGGAGCTGCCTGCGGCATCCATTCCTCGTGGCATCCGTCAGCGGAAGGCGTCGTCCAGGGGCAGGCTGCAGGGCATGGATCCCAGGGCTCGTGATGGACCCTCGCCACAACTCCTCTAGTTGCAACTCCTCTGGGCGACTGCACCTGTGAAAAGAGAGAGGGAAGCATCCCACTCGGCCTCTGGATGGGTGGTGGGCCGAGCCATGGACTTCCTCCAAAGGGGCAGTCCCAAGGGCTGTGGACGAAGGGCGTACAGTTGCCATCCCTTTCTGCCTGGTGCTTACAGTGGCCGTCACCACGGGTCCAAGAGCCCTAGAGTCAACAGCCGAAGTGCGTACAGTGGCCGTCACCACGGGGCTGCTCCCTGTGGAGGTGGCAGATGACGGGCGTACGGTGGCTGTCCCTTCCTTCCTGGCGTGTACAGTGGCTGTTCCTTCCTTCCTGGCGTGTACAGTGGCTGTCCCTTCCTTCCTGGCGTGTACAGTGGCTGTTCCTTCCTTCCCGGCGTGTACAGTGGCTGTCCCTTCCTTCCTGGTGCTTACAGTGGCTGTCCCTTCCTTCCCTGTGCTTACAGTGGCTGTCCCTTCCTTCCCTGTGCTTACAGTGGCTGTCCCTTCCTTCCCTGTGCTTACAGTGGCTGTCCCTTCCTCCCTGGTGTGTACAGTGGCTGTCCCTTCCTCCCTGGTGTGTACAGTGGCTGTCCCTTCCTCCCTGGTGTGTACAGTGGCTGTCCCTTCCTCCCTGGTGTGTACAGTGGCTGTCCCTTCCTCCCTGGTGTGTACAGTGGCTGTCCCTTCCTCCCTGGTGTGTACAGTGGCTGTCCCTTCCTCCCTGGTGTGTACAGTGGCTGTCATCGCAGGTCTGCCTCTTGCTGGTTTACCATCCAAAGTGCGTACAGTGGCCGTCACCTCCTGCCAGGTGCGTACAGTGACTCACCTCCTGCCCGGTGTGTACAGTGGCTGTCACTTCCTGCTTGATGCGTACAGTGGCTGTCACCGCGGGGCTGGTTCCAGGTGTGGCTGAAGCCGAAGTGTGTACAGTGACTGTCACCTCCTGCCGGTGTGTACAGTGGCCGTCACCTCCTGCCCGGTGAGTACAGTGGCTGTCACCGCAGGGCTGCAGGGGGTAACAGCTGAAGGGCGTACAGTTGCCGTCCCTTCCCTGGTGCGTACAGTGGCCATCACTGCGGTGCTGCTTGGGACTGTGTTAAGACAAGTCCCACCCCGATCCTGGCGAGGGCTGGCCCGGCTGCAATGTAGTTGGCCGGGACTGCGTTCCTGCTGCTGGCTGTGTTGAGAGGAAGAGGGGCTTAGGGTCGTGGGGCACCTAGGTCCATCTCGGTCGGGCCTTGCGCTGTCTCTATGTGCCTCCCTGTGGTCCCTTCCTAGGGTGGGTGTGGGGCCGTGGGTCCTTCCTGGGTGGGTGTTGCGACACCCTTCCCTGGGCTTCCCGTGGTGGCGGGCATCTCAATTATAATAACAGCTACAGGTAAGACCATGAAGAAATAAAAGCATGAGGTCACATGATCCATGTATAACACCATCTAAAGGTGAATAAGTAAAGCACAAACTCCTAAATCTCATACCAGGTGCCCCCTTAACACCAGGGCATAGCATCTTTATCCAGAAGTATCACAAAGGCCTCTGGAACTCATACCAGATGGCCCCGTAACACCAGACACAGGGCAGGGCATTTACCTAAAAGTACATCCCTCGCCTCTGACGGTCATCTCAGTGGTCCCATGAACAACAGCACAGTGCCTCTGTCCACAGGCGGTGGGAATCCAGGTACACTAACTCCATTTATTGGCAAAGTCGCAGAAAAACAAACGTTTGCAAGTTGTACCAGGAGGTCCCACAACACCATGGATCGTATTCTCCTCGACTTAGGAAGCTTTCTAAAGCTTATTCCATAGCGACCTATTTTGTATAGTACACCTTACATTTCACTTTTATATTACCTATGTCATTTTAATATAGACGTAGACTGCATAAGTACATACAAGAGAATAATAACTAGTGAAAAGCAGAAATGAACAGATGTTGGGACTTGGGAGGCCTTCTTTAACTAATGAATATGCGGCTCATAGGCACAGCACCTTAGTTGAAACAGAGATGAGGACTGAAAAGAGCAATAGATTGATGCCGAGAATGTGGAAAGACAATACAATGTTCTTCGGTCACTGTGCCTAGGTAAGAATATCTGGAACCTGTGTTACGAATACTGCCGAATGTTTGATCCAATATCTAGATACAAAATCAGTTTAATGAATAACTCTTCCTTTTTTCACCTAATTATCTTCCCATTTAATTCATCATTCACTGAACAGTTCATGACATACGTATTTTGTTCTGACCAATGCCACTCCATGCTCCTCGGCGGACCCAACCCCCCTGTCCAATTTAATATTGAAGAAAGTGCTACGAAAGACATTTGCCACTAGTGCGTATTCACCCTATGCTACGCAGTTGCTCTTACAGGGAGGGAATAGACTTCAGGGAAAACTCAGTACCTTTATTTCGAAATTATAACATTATATGGAGACGTAGACAAAGATACTTTACATTCAAACACCTGAGAGCAAAGACCTGCTAATTACACGGAAACAAGACCATCAGGCATCCAGTTGTTGGCAATATTAATACTCCTCAAAGTAGTAAATGAACGGCAACTACATGGCCAACAGATTTACACCTGGTGGTCTAGTTACCTCAGACGCTCTAGCCGAATGTGCCAAATAAGGATTTAAACTCAAGGAATGGTTGGGCAATACTATTCATATAAGGCTGCTCAGAGCATAACTACTGGTCATTTTAGCTTTATATGTCTAAACTGAATGGTGTTGTTGGTGCAGTGAGGGGCTGTATGATTGGTAGATGGGCTGGTGGGTAGAATAATTGGATTTTTTTTTTTTCCTAAACTCCGATTTTATCTGTATGTTATTAATGACCATCAGCTGCGTATACAATTGAGAAATGAAGGTTTGCAATACTGTGTAGACATCTGTGGTGGAATACATAAATTTACATTTTAAAAATCATGCCTTATCGTAGCGTATACAGTTGGGTAATTATTTGTATTTTATTCTTTATATCACCCACGTGTACAATACAGGTTATGACAAATTGCACACCCTTTACTTGCACGGCGAACACGCACAAACTTAGTATTTAAAAGGAAAATAGATAAATAGATAGACAGATGGGTAGACATTTGCGTGTGTGGCCCAGAAGTGAAATATCGCCCATTCACTGACCTTAAAGAGTTGGTTTGCTCATCCTTCGAGAACGAGTAATGGATTTAAAAAAATTATTAAAGTTTTCATACAACGATGCTCTATAAATTATGGAGTATTGAAATTTATTTGTATTTTCCTTATTTACATGTACGAAATGTAGAGTTTTAAGGCAGGGCTGAGTTACACGCCTCAGGAATGTAGAGTTTGAAGGCAGAAATATAAGCCGCAAAGAAAAAAGTTGTAAGATGGAGCAGCGACCTTAGTCCCATAGGAGTTGGAAGGCACAGCAGGGCTCTACGCTTCTGATCCTTCTATCACATTCTCCATAATGATGCTAGTGCCCTCTGATGACTGCTTACCTGCGGACAGAAATCACGTCAATAGTCCTTCACCTCTAAATCTTCTTCAGCTATAAATATTCCTCCATGTTCAAAATGTACTTTCAGTTTCTATTTCAACAATTTTAAATACCCCGACGGATTCAGGTAATCGTTATTTTAATTTTGTTTCATGTCTTAAGTATGCATCTAGTTCAAAATGCCCCTTCAAGTCCAAAATATTCCCTCAGATTCAATACTGATTCAGGTTTTATATTTTTTTGTTCGAAATATTCCTTACATCATCATCATCCGGACCTCCTTTCCCACCCAAGGGCAGGGTGAGGAGTAGCAATGTCCCGACAGCACAAACTTGCCCTTCCAATAGGCCACGCTGCCATTCACTCATCATTCAAGCCCCCGGAATCCTGGCTCCACCGGATACACCAAAAACATTCACCACATTCTGCAGCTTCACACAAACGTATCCGATCGAGTCCTTACATTACACCGGATCAAAATATTCCCTCCGTTCTCAATTAATGCATCAGGTAATAAATATGCCTTCATTTCTACATATTTCTTCTTATTATAAATATTCCTTTACATCTTCACAGTCCCTTAGTTCTGATTTGAATTTGGAATAACTCTTGATGTTTTAAATATTCCTTTAATTTTAAATATACCTTCAGATTCTACAACTTCCTTCAGTTCTATCACTTCATGTTCTAAATAGCCCTTTTGCATCGAGGTATTCTGTATTTTAATCCTGTCAGCCCGAGGACCAATATTATATCAGTTCTTGCTCTATATTAAGGTTAGGGAAAATGGTTGTAGTGTGTGGGCTTAGGTAGGATACAATAAACCCTTCAAAACCCTCTCGAAAGTTGCATTTTAACCCTGTGTGTGCGTGTGTGTGTGTGTGTGTGTTTATCCACTATCTATTTATCTATTTATACAGGTATATACTTATCATCACCATCATCATCATCATCACCAACCACAACATTTCCTATCTGAAGACGTGGCAAAGTAGTATCCAGAAAAGAAGGAAAGTAACAACACGAGAGAGGGAGGTCATCAACCGCATGTCAAGTGATACAAAAAAGTTCTCATTTATTCATCATTCAAGCCCAAGGAATCCTCACTCCACCTCTTACTCCTAATCATCTGCACATATTTTTTCTTCTTTTTTGTAAATGTTTTGCTATTTTCATAAAAGGAAGTACCAGACCTTCACCACATCCTTCACCACCACACAGAGTTCACCCCACCAACGTGATCCCTTGTCTGTTTACCCTCAAAACATAGATACGCCATTTTCTCACGCACCCATTTACCATACCAATTTTCCTATGTCAAAGTCTATCGCTTCTTCTCGTTGTTCTGAGGAATTTAGATCTATTATTTCCAACAGAAAGAGATAGTAAACAAAATTTGTGTCCTACTGAATGATTTTGTGGAGATAATTTCTAACCTCTCCACTAGAATAAGTCTCCTCTTTGATGGATAAAATTGGGTTACAGAAGCCACAGTAAATTAAAAACACACATCATGGTACTAAAGGAGGGGAGGAAGAACACACCGGAGATGGTAATTCTCTCTCTCTCTCTCTCTCGCTCTCGTTATTACCCAAAGTAGCAAATGTGTTCCCAGCCTACAGGAAACCATCTGGCTTGACGTTCAGTGTAGAGTCACCTGAAGGAAAGATAGCATTACATCAAATGACTGGATATCAAACGCTCTCACCCACGTCTTTTTTGGCAACAGATATAATTGAAAGACTTGGATGAAATGTTAATTATTGTAAAGTCTGTCCTGTAAGTACACTGTGTTTTAAATCTACGTTTGTGCTTTTTCCTTCCCGCCTCGTCCACTCTGTTAGGCTGGGATTTGCGTTGAGATGAATATAGTGGTTTGTAGTGTTAATGTTGTGGGTTACAAATGCCCTAGATTAATTCTTTCAGTAATAGGTTCCCGAATATACCTTTCTTTACACCCTATCCAAACTATCTATCTATCTATTGCCAGACGCCTCAATCCCATTCGGGGTGGCCACAAACTAATCGCCTCCACGTCGCCCTGTCCCCCGCCATTTCACTGCCCTGCTCCCAACTCACACCCCCCTCTCTCATATACCTCTCCACCCCATCCCTCCATCTCATCCTCGGCCTCCCCCTCCACCTCACTCACATACACTCTCTTCGTCAGTTTTTTCACCCTCCAAACTCAAGTCTCTTAATTTCAGAATCTTGAGTTTCTTGTATAGACCCTGTGTTTCCAATCCTCTTTAATTGTACTCCTAGCTATGTCAGTAATAATAATAATAATAATAATAATAATAATAATATTCCATCCATCCATCCATCATCTAATCCTACGTTGCCCCATGAGGAGCGTAGGAGCCCGGGGCTAGGCAAGTTGGTCCTGACATTTAAGATGAAAGTGATCAGCCTCACTCATCCCTGAGTGGCATTATGTTAGCAATAAACCCCAACCACCCCTTGGACATAAACCTTCACCAGCTTAATCCGATTGGAGCGCCGTAATTACCCATCAAACCACCAGGCGTTAAAATTTGGTTATATGGTTACCACCCAGCGTAGTAAATGGTTTCCTGGTGTACAGGAAATCATTTGGCTTGTCACTCAGTGTACAGTCACCCACATGCAGAAGGAAGAGGAAAGAATGAAGGAAAGAAAGACAGAAGAGGGAGTGTAAAGTTACCCGTAGGCAGAAGGAAGAGGAAAGAATGAAGGAAAGAAAGACAGAAGAGGGAGTGTAAAGTCACCCACAGGCAGAAGGAAGAGGAAAGAATGAAGGAAAGAAAGACAGAAGAGGGAGTGTAAAGTCACTCACAGGCAGAAGGAAGAGGAAAGAATGAAGGAAAGAAAGACAGAAGAGGGAGTGTAAAGTCACCCACAGGCAGAAGGAAGAGGAAAGAACGAAGGAAAGAAAGACAGAAGAGGGAGTGTAAAGTGACCCACAGGCAGAAGGAAGAGGAAAGAATGAAGGAAAGAAAGACAGAAGAGGGAGTGTAAAGTGACCCACAGGCAGAAGGAAGAGGAAAGAATGAAGGAAAGAAAGACAGAAGAGGGAGTGTAAAGTGACCCACAGGCAGAAGGAAGAGGAAAGAATGAAGGAAAGAAAGACAGAAGAGGGAGTGTAAAGTTACCCACAGGCAGAAGGAAGAGGAAAGAATGAAGGAAAGAAAGACAGAAGAGGATGGAAGGAAAGAAGGATGGAGGAGAGGAAAGGGCAGACACCCGAGAGCAGCACTACATCGAGTGGCATAATGATAATTAATAATAATAATAATAATAATAATAATAATATCTCAGTAATAATAATAATAATAATAACATAAGTACACTGAATGGCAGGTTTGTTACCATACACAGAAATTTAAAGGTTCAGATACCTTTTGTTATCGTTGGCACATTCTTGAGGTTGGTAGCGTTGATTTTCCTGAGCATGTATGAGAACGCTACCACTGCCACCACAGCCACCACCACACATACCGACACCACAATGGCCGCGATACCACCGGGACTTAGGCCTGGGCTGCCACTGTCTGAAACATGAGGAGGAAAGTAGAATCAGTTACCATTAGAATCCTATACCTCAACTGAAAAAAAAAAAGTCAGCATTACGTGGACTAGAGTACTAGAGATGAGACGGTCACTTTCTACATTATACTGACATCATATACATCATTTTTGCTGTTCCCGGAGGATTTTGTTCAGCTTAGGGTCTCTCTCTCTCTCATTCCGCCACTTTTTCTCGCCTGCAGGAGGGAAAGGAAAGAATGCAATAATGGGCAAATTAATTAACAGCAAGCTCAATGAAATAGGCCACACACCCACTCGTTCACCATTCATGCCCCTGGAATCGTAGCTCCATCTGCTGAGTACACTTGTTCCCATGCGTCTTCATAATTATCTATCAGACAGAATTACTCCGATGACTGTTAACTGATACCAAACCCTTGTCACACATTCCTTCATTTTAAAAAATTATATATCTCCATTCTGGGTGTTTTCAATGTTCACCACCACCTTTGGCCCTCTTCTCCTTTCACTGATCCATGTGGTGAACAAGCCTACATCATTTCTATCCTTAACGACCTAGAGCAGCTTGTACAGCACCCTACCCACACCCCTGACTGCCTTGGAGAGAGCTCCAACATACTTGACCTCTTCCTTACAACTAATCCTTCTGCTTACACTGTTAATCTTTTCTCTCCGTTGGGCTCCTCCAATCACATCCTTATCACCTTATAATGTCCTATTGCCTATGGACTCTCCAAAGAGACGTCGGTTGTGGCACTTTGGACTTGCTGACTGGGAGGCCCTCAGGCAGTACTTCTTTGATTTTCCCTGGAATGATTAATGTTTCCATGGCCAAGGGCCATGTGAGTGAGCCTTGAGCATTAAGGAGGTTATTCTTTCAGGCATGGAAACATACATTCCTTTCCCCTATCCCAAGACTAAGGGGGAAAAAAAAACGACTTAATCATGCTTGTTCTAATGCTATTCACAAGAAGGCCTACAAAATGCACCGGAGCCCCCCCACCCCTGCGTCTCATCTCTATTATGTACTGAATTTGGGAGAAGTATTTTACTACCCAAATTATGCTAAAATTCACAGTTTTGCAGGAGGACAAAGTAATTTAAGTACACCATACCTCAAGTGTAAGAAGGAATAAGTACAGCAGCTTGCACGCGTAGTACAGTAGGGTTACATAAAATCTAATAAAGAAATCCTTAGCAGTTAAAGTGGGAATCAGAGCCACTCACCTCCTCCATCACCACCTGGTTCATCCGTGGGTGGTAAGCTTGGTTTAGCGGTGGGCGAGGAAGCTGAAATATGAAAGAGTGTACATCTCAGAATACGTATTTCTCGTTGCAAGTCGAACAGAACTAACGTATCTCTTTTTATAAGTCAAAGAGAACTAACGTATCTCTTGTCATAAGTCAAATAGAACTAACGTATCTCTCGTAAGTCAAAGAGAACTAACGTATCTCTCGTAAGTCAAAGAGAACTAACGTATCTCTCGTAAGTCAAAGAGAACTACCGTATATCTTGTCATAAGTCAAAGAGAACTAACGTATCTCTCGTATGTCAAAGAGAACTAACGTATCTCTCGTAAGGCAAAGAGAAATAACGTATAACTTGTCATAAGTCAAAGAGAACTAACGTATCTTTCGTTGTAAGTCAAAGAGAACTAACGTATCTCTCGTCATAAGTCAAAGAGAACTAACGTACCGGGTATCTCTCGTCATAAGTCAAAGAGAACTAACGTACCGGGTATCTCTCGTAAGTCAAAGAGAACTAACGTATCTCTCGTAAGTCAAAGAGAACTAACGTATCTTTCGTTGTAAGTCAAATACAACTAACGTATCTCTCGTAAGTCAAAGAGAATTAACGTCTCTCGTAAGTCAAATAAAACAAACGTATCTCTCATTATCAGTCAAAAGGAACTATTAATTAAGCAGCACTGAAGGACAGCTATGGCGAATTAAAACTAAAAAAATAAAATAAATAAATAAATCTTAGTACAAATATTTCTCATTGTAAATCAAGGTGACCCTCTACATGAAGGAAAGTTGTATATCAGATATGTTGACTGTAAAATGGCACAGGTTGACCTCTTAATGCAGGTAGTTCTCATTTTAGTTCAATGGTTTGTCTTAAAATATCCCAAATATTTCCATGCAGGTAAAAGAAACTAGCAGATAGATTACTGAGGCTGAAAAAGAACAAAAGAAAGAAAAAATAGAATGAGAGTCGCCATTTTCAGTACGTGCTACAATGCATCACAAATTCTGTCCCTATAGGTGATGCTGTGTACTGAGGGACGGGGCGAAATATCCTGACTGGAAGATTGGAAACTTTAACAGGCAATGTTTCTGTAATATACTGTGGATTTAATAACAAAAAGAAAAAAATGGATGAGGGGTAGACGTAGAACCAGGATTTGTATACATAAAAATTCAGTCCCATATAAACCCCTGCCAGGTGTATGAACCAAGGCCAGGCTCTTGTAGTCCAATTTTTATACAGGAACAGACTGCTAAGGTTCAGAAATTAATACTTTGTCTTGCCAATTCTCCCTGTATTAGGTGTGGACCGCGGGAGATTCAAAACGACTCGAACCAATCAGAGGTGAGGAGAGGGATGGCTGGGGCTGATGGGTGGTTGGTGAGGTAGAAGGTCTGAGAGGGGATGGGTGGCTGGGTATAAGACTGCAACACCACACAGGAGTTACTTTTCCATATAACACATAAATTATTAAGAAGGGCAGTAATATTTAACATCATGATATCGCACAGGAGGGTAGCACTGCAAGCGTGTGATACAGGTCTAAATAATTCTTTTAATTACTGAAGGTACTGATTTACGAATTTTCGCCACAATGTCAGCTGTCATACCTCACCCCTCACCTCCACCAATCCAACTACTGTCCATCATATATGCATGTTCCGTCCACTCTGTTGTGTCCTCGTAATATACTTCTAGCTTAAGGCAGTAATTTTCTATCTATAATAAGCTCATTACCCATGTAGAGATTTACTCACGTCATGGTGACTCAAGTATTTCCAAGTTACACATTTACAGTACGGGTTTTTCTCTCCATTTGTCATATGCTGGAGTCCAATACAACTGCATTTTTATGAATAGTTGAAAGCTGTTAAGGAAATGGCTTGCTGAAGATTTGATGCCCACTCTGCCACCTCCCTTGGAATTCTGTCAAAGGCTTTCTCCAAATCAACAATAGCTAAGTAAAGCACTCTCTTCCTTACTATCTTATACTATATCTATCTATCTAACCATCCACCTATCTATCTATCTATCTGGAAGCAGTCGGACAATGAATACTGCATTAGTTGTCCCTCTGCCTGACATAAACTGCATCTCATCAGTATTAACTCTTTCACTTATCATACCTTCCAGGAATTTTATGAATGTCTATCTGGTTCAAAAGTTTTATGCCCCTATAGTTTCCTCTTCCAGAGTATCACCCTTCTTCTTATACACAGGCTATTTGAAACATGCTCTTCAGCAAGTCATCTGGAGCACAAGAGTTATATATAACAGAATTTATCTAATATGTAACAGAACTCACTCCTCTATCTCCTGAGGCCTTCCACATCTCAGCAGCCAACCCAGACACAGCCACAACCTTCCCAAACTGCATCCTGCATATTGCCCTGCTTGGGGTATGAACATCAACCAAAGATCAAGGGTCAAACACTAGATCCACTGACTTCAAACCTTCCCTGTTCCAGCAAACTTCTCATTCAGCAGCTGGGTATAACGTTCTCTCCATGCATCCCTAATATCTTCACTATCCACCACTACCCTTCGTTCAGTATTCTTCACACACTGCTCAC
Organism: Coenobita brevimanus; assembly: GCF_032717465.1. Classification (NCBI taxonomy): domain Eukaryota; kingdom Metazoa; phylum Arthropoda; class Malacostraca; order Decapoda; family Coenobitidae; genus Coenobita; species Coenobita brevimanus. The sequence continues at coordinate 625,183 of NC_137036.1, read as the reverse complement.
CTATATCTCTGTCTTCCCTCATCTAATTAGCCAACTTAAATACCACATTAGCAGTACTTAGGCTATCCAGTAAAAGTATTTGAGATTCAAGATGTTCCTGCTCCACACTTTCAGCCAAGTATTGCTCTCTGTTACCACCGTTTGTCTATTCCCTAAACAGTATTCTTTCCATTTTAACTACGGCTTCTACACCCTTACCTCACCATCATGTCTAGGTGGGTCCCTTGTCCAGCCACACACTGAACCAGTAATTCTTTAGAGACTGTTCTTGAGCCCAGTACTCGTTATGAACACTTATCTACGGTCCCCTGTTCAGCCATCACTCAATTCATCTCGCTATACAAGGCATCCCCTGCTGCTTGGGTTTTCAACTATCATATTTTACTCCTGGGTACATAGATAATTTTCTTCACTACCTGATTCTTTAGTTCCATATCAATTAACGGTATATTAGTTTGCTGTATACATTCTCCCAACAACTTTAATATTCGTAACTAGCCTCCTATCAGCTGAAAATACCTTACAAAGTCAACATACTCTTCTTCACTTTGCAGATGGATGGGTTGAGTGAGCTGCAGTCAGCGTCGTTCCACGTGCCTGTGTCTGGGTACATCTCAATACACTTGTCCTCTTCATTATTGGGCTCCCCATTTTCCCAGTTGATGTAGTCCAGTCCCGTCCCGTCGCTCCACCCAAACCCTGCACGCAACAAAACACATTAACAGTAAGCAAATTCTATCTACCTTCCTGCCTACCTACCTACCTACTTTACTTACCTATCCATCAGTCTATATATATATATATATATATATATATACCTAATGTATCTGTCTGTCTGTGTTTGTCTCTCTGTCTGTCTGTTATAGCCAATCCTTTTGATTCCAGAGCAAATAGTCTCCATGTTACCTTGTTCTCCGTCATCACGTTGGCCTACCCCCAGCTCACACCACACTCATTCACATACCATTCCACCTCATCACTCCATCTCATCTTTGGTCTCCCCCTTCCCCTCTCCCCTTCCACCTCACTCGCAGACACTCTCCTAGCCAGTCTATCCCTCTCCCACCCCTACATGACCAAACCACAGAGGGACACATCAGTTCCCGCACATCCTCATCAACACAACAACACTCCCAACAAAATAACAGCCACGTCATTAACCTCTTCACCCTGGGACATCATTATGGTTTAGTTTTCATGCCTCCTAATGATGTTATTCAGATTAGGAGAGATTTTTTGAACTGCGGGAATTACATAGCCTTTATTACTGTCATCACTACTTAGGCTGACTGTAATTACGGCGATCTATCTATCTATCTACTGCCAGACGCCTCAATCCCGTTCAGGGTGGCCACAAACAAATTGCCTCCATGTCACCCTGTCCCCCGCCATTTCATTGCCCTGCTCCCAGCTCACACCCCCCTCTCTCATATACCTCTCCACTCCATTCCTCCTTCACATCCTTGGGCTCCCCCTCCCTCTTCTCCCCTCCACCTCATTCACATACACTCTTCTCGTCAGTCTCTCACTCTCCATCCTCTCCACATGGATAATTCTTGCCATACCACTGCTCTTCTGCACCAGGCCAATCCACAGAGGTTCAGTGATGTCTCCGGTTGCCATTAAGACCAGCTTCATCTCTTCCTTGGAGTGGATGGAGGCCATGTTGGATCCTTCCTGTAGACAGCTGTGGACGAGAGAAGGGGCGGTGAAAATTTCATTCATCATTCATTCATTGCCAGACGCCATGCATCCCAAACGGAGTGTCCAAGGGCTTAGAGTTAATTGTTTTACGGGGAGGGGCACTAATCCTCCACCAACCCCACTTGACACGTAGGGAGAACGTTATGCCAACAGCATCTGGTGTTCCCAGGCGGTCACCCATCCAAGTACTAACCAGACCCAACGTGCGGTGAAAATGCCAAGTAGAATTAATAATCGAGTTTGATGTGACGTGGTGATGAATATGTGAGGTGGAATGTGTGATTAAATTTGTTGTGATGTGGGAATGAATGTACCGATGTGGATGTAAGACTGAATTTGTCATCTGTGCAACGGAGGGGGATTGAGGTGGAGGGGGGATCTTTATTTGTCGCACCTGATATCTATTTTATCCAACAAGATACAGTAAAACCATCTGTTTATCGACTAATGCCGCATACAGTGAGGGCCAGCTCTGTTAATGGGAATTCCAGGCGGTACTGCATTTATTCTAACACGAATACTCCTCCAGCGATTACAATTACTGAACCAGAAGTGCAAGAAAGTTACTGTTGCATAAAACACCAAACACTGCGATGATTAACGATTCTTTGAGGATACACCAAGGATTACAAAAAGAGTATTATCGCTATGAATATTATGAAGACAAACAGAGATAACACTAAGGGTGTATACTGACGCTATGGAATTCTTAGATGTCAACTAGAGTAACACACACACACACACACACACACACACAGTGACATTATGTTTAAGGATAAGACTAACGGTGAATACTAACATTATGCGTATTTGGGGGTTAAGACATGCTTAGTATAAAGGATGGATACTCATATTATGCATATTTTGCAGATAAAATAAGAATAGCACTAAAGATTGTTTCTACTATACTGATACTATATTTAATTTTTAGGATACACATGGAGTATTACTACGGCTGAGTACTGGTTGTGTTGAGCCCACAGAGTTATACATATAGAGCGCGCGTTCCTGTGTTGTGGTATGGGCGATAAGTGAAGCCAGCGGGCCCGGCGCGGCGGCCATCTTAGGATGCCCACTCTACCGAGTCCCGACCTTCCCGTACAGCTCATCATAATTCACAAATACTAACCTTTCCCGAGTGTTTTTTGCAGTATATTCTGATGTAAATAGATAGAGCAGTTATCAGTATAATTACTTTAGCTATTTTAGGCCTTTTCTCTATTACTATTGCGCTCTGAATGAAGTGAGAAGAAAAGTTATTCCCGGTCCCCTTACCTTGTCTCTACGCACCATTTTACTTTGGATACACAAAAATCAACGATTAGAAGCGAACATATACCAATTTATTAATAGCTAACATTAATTGAGTGGATGGTGAGTGTCCTCACTTACTGGTTCTTAAATAATACTAACTTAGTGTTTTCCTAACATAACAGCCTCTTACTTTAGCAGTGGTTGCTTTTGCAAGATGATGCAAACGTATCTTGCAATATGCAAGCACCACTGCTTTAATAAGAGAAAAAATGTGATTATTATCAGGTGAACATTCAAACATATGGGAATTATGTGTTTTAAATGCAGTGCTACCAGTCTCTTTCAATACAGAATATGCAACTAGAGAGGAAATTCTGGGAATGTTACGTAGCTCTTTGTCATGACTTTTCAACATTTTCTGAAATATTTTCTCTGTGGATCTGCAGACAGACACAGCACTCATAGAGGGCTTTATCAAGCCGCCTTTGTCCTTAACCAATATCAATGCACAACTTTTATCATTGTTCTTAATTTCTGTTGCTGTAAGTGCAGACAAGCAGTCTGGACATGAAATATTTCTCTTTACCATTTTAACTGCATATCCGGCAATGCAACCTACTGCAGCTTCCTTATAATATGACACATCTGTAAAGTTTGGACAGTCTACATAATCATGATCTTCTTGGGCAGGACTACGAGGAATGATATCATATCTTCTTGCCATCATAATATCTTCAGTTTTATCCTCTAAAGCTTTCTTCATGACACTGCTAGATGTTGCAGATGTGAGCACTTCAGTGAGGTCTTGTGCAGAGACATTCCCGTTTGACGTTTTTATTTCATGCCTCAGAAGGAGTCTCTTGTATGCTGCCATGAGGTTTAACGCAGAAGGGTTATTTCGAAAGCCACCAGATGCTCGAATTGCACAGAAAAAGAGTTCTAAGTGATCCTGTGACAGCTTATAAGTTAGAAAGTACTGGAGTGGCTTATTTACACCTACAAACTGTTTATAAAGTGCCTGAACACTCTTAATGGCAGCCAAAAAACCAATGAAAGGTGTCTTTCTAGAAGTTTTGTACATGAGGATGTCATCAGAATTAGTGATAGTCATTAGATAAGCAAATGCTTGATCTAAGAATGACATTGAAACTACTTCTGTCTCAGGTTGAAGTGCTGCTTTCATTCCTCTAGCAAATTTGTTTCTCGAGTTCAGTACATCAAAAAGTTTATCAGCCATTTGCAGAAATTTAACTGTACCCTGACAATCCTTAAACTGTGGGAGATGTAATGAATCCCGACAGAAGATTAATGCATCAGCTACACTAGAACTCAGTGTTTGCGCAGCAAGTTTTACTTTCATCTTTTGAGTGTGCCTTGAAAGATGGATATCCCTGAGTTTATTTCCTAAATGAAGGCCCTCCTCTTCTTGAAGTTGATGCAGTGCTTGAATATATTTACATTCTATTTTATTTCCTGATCACAGAGAAGCGAGAACATCTTACCTGTTTTGAATTGAGCGTGAGACTGGGCATCCCAATATGGCCGCTGAGCCACTTCCGGTTGCGTCACTTTCAAACCAGGGTGGCGCACTCTATATGTATAACTCTGTGGTTGAGCCCCTTGAAGCAGGAGATATATTGTTTTTTGATTTTCATGTTACCTCCAAATGACTTTTTCAGAGTTAACGGGTTTGATATATCTATTAACCACTTTTTTACTATCAGCGGTTTGCCCTAAGCTGAATTAAAATGTTTGGTGGTAGCAAGAATACATAAAAATATGTTATCGGACTGAAGGGGTTGCTTATACAGGCCTAAGACTCACTTCAAGTTGGCGTCGCTCCAGCCGAGGCGCTCTGTGGAGAAGAGGTAACAGTAAGAGCCACCCAGGTCCAGCCAGTGAGTGTCAGGACAGTAGCCATCCACAGGCGGCTCAGGAGTCAACACGCTCTCTGGCAACACAACACAAGTAATACTGTCAGTTCAGTGGTCGTATTCCTAAGGTATCCTTAAATATTGACACTCCACACCTGTGCAATCGGCCTGCTCCTCAAGTGAATTCTATAATTGGTGCGTATGCTTAGTCACTGTGGTGGCACTGGACTGAGACTGGTAAATGTGACGGTACAAGAAGAGTGGTTTTATATCGCTATGTTATTTGCGTTTGAAAGCAGCTGTGAAGTTACTTACACTTCACATTTTTCCCGCTTAATCTGCGATTAAAGACAGCACAACAGGGGCGTAGCAAGGATTTAAACTAAGGCTCTGTGAAGGGGTGGTCTGGTTTAATTATGGGGTAGGCCAAGGAGAACATTTAAAGCGGGTCAACAGTCATTCTCCCCCAGATTTCGTCACCTAGGCAAATTTAAGGAGTCGCCAATGCCATCCAGCCACCCCTCTGGCTACGTCACTGTGGCGCAGATGTGGCATCCCCAAAATGTCTATTCTGTGACATTTATATCAGTTGGTGTCAAGTGCGACTCACGGCCATTATATTTTTGCTTCAGCATACGACCAGGGGAGTTAACACGCTTCCTGACAACACAAAGAGAGTCACAGTGTCCTCAGTTTAAGGGCTCTGTTGCAGGTGGCTTGGGGAGAATTTGTAATACTTCTTCCTCAGCTATTTGTTCTGCACACTGCACCTCTGTATTTTCTTTTCTGGTACTGATATAAACTCAGCCGATATTATACTGATATAATGAACATCCAAGAGCATGTTAATACGTTATATGAGGAAAAAAAAATGCAAATGATCAACTGCTAAGAAGCCTCATTTGCCAGTTAGAATACAACCCTAAGATTGAAAAAAAAAAAAAAAAACTTACAGGATGCGGCGCCAGACAATATAGATAGACAGTCAAGAAAGGTCTCCCGTAACGAGGAATTTAAAGATAACAATTGTGTATTACTGTCCTGCCTGAGAAAACAATATGTGAGAAAATACACCAAAATTCGTCAACCCCCACGAGTATGCCACCCACAGACGAAGGGCAGAGAGGTGACACGGTGACAGAGACAGGCAACAGTTCAGGCTTTACGAAACACATCTAAGCTGCTGTGTATTACTGTTACATCCAAATAATATTAAAGGATTACTGCTAGCATGTAAGAAAATATCAAGATCCATCATGGAAACAATATATTCTCGCTAAGGAAGACGGGTGTGGGTTAGCCTTTCAATCCTGGGAAGATAGTCATGACAGAGCCAGTAGGACAATCCAGTAAGACAAGCTAGTTAACATTACAACTCCCTCAGCCACTCCTTATAAGACAAGCTAGTTAACATTACAACTCCCTCAGCCACTCCTTATAAGACAAGCTAGTTAACATTACAACTCCCTCAGCCACTCCTTATAAGACAAGCTGGTTAACATTACAACTCCCTCAGCCACTGCACATACCCAAGGCTTCTACTCTCGTCAGATCAGGAGTCACCAGCATTTTCCTCAGCAACATTTTATGCATATCTGAACTTCGTATTTCTTGCACGCAATCAACATCTCTCTTTTTTAACAACTATTAGAGTAAGAACGATTAAGACCGTCATTTTCAGAGGCAGACTGGAGGGGAAGAGACACAAGACAGCCTCCTAAAGTGAAATGAATATGGCCTCATGAATTTCACCTGTGGAGCACTTGCAGACGAGAGGCAGAGTGACGCTACAAGACTGTCAACACCATAGGCCATCTGTTGCTGTCAAATCCTGCTAACTCCCAGTCGATTTTAATGGTAAATGTGTGGCAGGCAAGGGAATAATAGGAAACAGTGTGCAAAAACAAGGCAGCTGAGAGAGAAGGGTGTCCGGAGCCTGCTGAGGTCAAGAGAACACTGTGGTCTGTGCCTCACCACTGGAGTATTTGTGGACGAAGGAGAGAATATAACACAGCTGGCTGGACCAAAGACGGTCTCTGCAACGCTGTATTCTTGTTACCAACACGTTTATTTTACAGCAATTTCTGGAAAAGTGTACCATGTTGATGTGTTACAGGGAGAGAAATACTGACATACCCCCCCCCCAAAAAAAAAAAAAAAAGTGGAAATACCAAAAACTACTACTGCTACTTCTACTTCTACTACTAAAACAAGAATTACAACAAGAACAAGAACAATAACAAGAGCAATAAAAATAAAAATGATTATAATAATGTTAATATAATAATAATAATAATAATAATAATAGGAGGAGGAGGAGGAGGAGAAGTGGTTGTAGTAGTTGCAGCAACAATAATAATAAATTATTATTATTATTATTATTATTATCATCATCATCATTATCATTATAACTAAGCACACTCAAAGAGCACATACCTCCTACAAGGCCTATACAAGACAACTCAGATCATCACCAATCTTTAATAAACTCTTTCTTGGTCTATAACCCCGATATCCGCAAAATTTTCTTTGAAATCCGTCAGTAAATTTACTTGATATCTTGTGGACAAACAAACAGACAAACAGGGGTGAACACAGAACCTCCTCCACCTTTGTTTGTTGGAGGTAATTATAATGTATGCCTAATAAATCAGCGATAATACCTGCTCCTACCACCAAAAGACAATCGTTCCCATTCAGGTCTGTTTTGGAGTGAGGCAGCGTCATATGTGTTGTGTTGTAACGTTGTGTATACAATACTGAGCACAATTAACTAAAACAAATAAAATGCTTGCACTAACCATTGGTATACTTGCACAGGAAGGGCAGTGTGATGTTGCAGGACTGGGTGGCCCACAACCCATCTGTGCCGTTCACTGCCACACACTCAGGCTGGCGGCTGTCCAGGTTGGGCTGGTCGGGCCCCCAGTTGGTGTACACAGCTGGCCACCCATCTGACCACTTGAATACCTGGTGGTCCTGGTGTAGGGTTCGGGTGGGTTAATAAATACTGTAGCACAAGACTACCCAGACCCCTCTATTATATATTTTAATTTTATTCATGCTACCTACAATTGAATATATTTGCATTATGAACTATCTATAATGCTGAAGTTGCCAAAAGTAACTTCCTTTCAACATTTACAGCCATGAGCAAAAGGTTGTAAATATTTCCTTCTTGGCTGTGGTGATGGAAACCTTTATATGAAACGTTTTATGCCATAACAGTAAGAAGCTCACAGCAAGAACGTTGTGGAAAAAAAAAATCCAAATCCGTTCTTTATGCTTGGACACATTGTTCTTAAACGAATGGGAGTCATAGGCTGTGGCGAAGATAGACTGAGGAAGATAGTTTCAGAGCTGACTGGTTGCATATACTGTATGAAAAACCCTGAGTACTGGGAATCTCTTGCATTAAAGAGTTCAACAGACAAAGGAAGTGTGTGGTTAGTCCGGTGCTGTGTGCCCGCCATAATGGAACTGCGATGCAAGCGGGCAATTAAGGAGAACAGCAAATTTTGGTCTTTCACATTTGCTACCTTCATGGCATTGTTTAAGAGACTACACTGATTAAGCAACAGTGGTGAAGGGGTTAAAGGGATTTGGTAATAAACGTATCGGACACTTTGTTCATTAACTATTTCAGTGCGATGACTAGGCCACATCCTTGGCGGTATTACTTTATCAGTTATACCCAGCCACCTCTTTGAGATACGAAACTGTGCACCATGGTATAAGTAAGAACACGACGGAACATGAGCATGGGGGAGGAAATAGTGACGCCACAAGGCAAAGAAAAAGAAAAAAGAAAATCGATCACACAATCTGAAATGACGCCTTCCTTGTCTGTTCCCTAACCTCATCAGCATCCTTACCTGATTTTCTCACACACACTCGTTTACCGTATCTTTCCACTTTTTTGGTCCAGCACATCTCCCACCTTCACATTTGCTATACACACCCCTTTCACTACCCTACTGACACCCATTCACTCCGCATGTCCATACCTTTTTGTAATTTGAACATCAGCATAGTCAGTTACTTGTACCATGGAATTACAGATTTATTTGTAGACAGTGATATGTGAAACTGATATAAAATCCTTCCCTGCAATTACATCAGTTATTCAGTAGCAAGGAGGGAGGGACGTCTTTACCAGGATACTTAACCCGCCCCATCCCGTCGACGTATGGGTACGTTGCAACGATTTGCATTTGCCAGTCCCGGCGACGTACCAGTACGTCGTGCAATTGCAAGGTTTTCAATTTTCGCACGTGATTTTTCGTATGTATACACGGGACACCTTCCTCTATTCCTGTACAAGATACCAAGCAGGGACAATGCCTTACACTGCATAACCTCCCCCCTCCCCCCCTCACGACATTGTCTTGGCAAAGGACCTGTTACCAGTGACCTGGCTAGTAAAGTTATTCAGGGCCAGAGTGATTCCCCAATCGATGACAATGTGGAGGACAATGTTTACATAGCATCAGAAGAAGAAACAGCCAGAAATAATGATCAGGTAGTGTGGCAAAAATAGGTCAGGTATGGTGATTAGTTAGTGAGTGAAACAATGCTTATAATGCCTTTATTACTGCTTGAAAACCAATATACTGTCATACTACATATACATTCGTACCAAGTAAATAAATAAATACCGTTTATGAGTGGATAAAATAGTTACCCTCCCATAGAACTCGTTTTCTTTGGTGCCAGCATGTTAGAAAACCCACTCAGGTAAGGAGGAACTCCTACCTGGATTGGGCACTTTAAACCTCAGGTGAGTGATTTCTCTATGAATTTTCGATGTTTCTCACCAAAAGCGAAGGTTTTAGCCAAAAAAAAAAAAAATTTCGAAAATACCTCGGGACTGGGGGATGTCGGAGGTGCGGAAAACCTCGGGACGTGACGGGTTAAAAACAGACTATAGTAATGTTCTTGCCTGGTTATTGGAGAGGCCGACCCACATCTCAGCGAAGGAGTTCTCTTGAGCCAGCACCCAGGTGAAGCTGTCCTCGCCTACACTCAGCACCGACACCAGATGAGACGAATAACTCACACACTGTTCTTCTGCTGCCTGAAAGATTATATGAAACACTGGCCTTTATATATTTCAACCTAGTGACACTGATCATAATTCTAAACTCACACACTAATGTATGGAATTCTAAGCTCACTCTGAAATGTATGGAACTATCATCATCATCATCATCATCTCAGTGCCCACTAAATTATGAGATGGATGGCACCCAGAAACAGGAAAAGCCAAGCAGAAAAGCAAGTAGAATGTCAACGATCAGTCACTGAAACACATATACGAATTCATACATCAATTAAAAGCGACTTTTTTCCTCAACATCACAAGCAAAATCCATGTGGTTATTTTGTTTTTATCTTTTAGATGCATTTCACAAATGCCTCAGGTACAGAGTCACTGCTTCCATTACTATGGTGAAATTGTACACAACCCTTGTCATGTACCGGTACACACATCTCTAAACACACTATATAATTTTTCTTTTTTTGCTTCCTCAGTTTAAACACATCCTTTCTCAGACATACCTTTACTATCATCCTGTTTCCTTTATAATGGCTCCAACTTAGTGTGTGTCATTTTGGGAAGTGAAAATTAATTTTTGCATATTTCTTTAGTGAGGGGGTTTTAAAAATATGTTATAGGAGGTGAAGAATTAAAATCTGCAATTACTTCTGGGAACTGCACAACATTAAGCTTACTAAATCTACGTTTGATTAAAAAACACATAAATTGCTCTCAGAAAACAACATATATTAATTTTAGCTTCTCAAAATGTCAGATAATGCTATCAAAATATTAGTTTCTCTGCATAAACATGTCCTAGTAAGCATAAAACATATCCTTGTAATTATAAAACAACATTAGAAAGTAACGGTATGAGTTTAAAAAAATGTTTAAACAAGTTTCATGAGGTCTTGTTTTGATTCGTTCTTGGACATCAGCTGCCGACTTGTTTCATGGCTTCTGATATAGCCCTCAGGTTTCTCATGTGCATACACCCTGCCTGCTGCCTCTGTGGCTTGTTTTACACACCACTCTATACACAGCATTTTAGGGTCACTGTGGAACTTGCATGGGCTCGTCAATGAACTTCTTTACTTCCGCTGTAGTCCCGTTAGACCAGTCAATCAGCTCCAACAGGGAAGAAGCACTGGGGTTGATGGAAGGTGTCTGCCTGGGTCGTACAGAAAGATCTCCCAATGTGTTATCATCTCCACCTCTCATGTCAACAATCTTTTGGACACCAGCTCTCCTCTCCTCACTGTCATCTGAGCACAAGAGTGTCTGGATTATCACTGCGCTGAATGCATACCATGCTGAGAGCTGGCTGGCTGGCAAAACGTACAGCCTTCTTTTGCAGCCTAAGTAGCCGCAGCTGAGACAAGATGTGGCGTGGGCCTTCTATCCAAGAGCATTTGACTTTTATGCTGAACCAGAAGGGGTTGTACACACCAACAATGTATTCCACAATCAGTCTTAAGTTTTTAAGGGCTTTACCTTTAAGGTCATGTTTTGAAACCCATAGGAAACAAAGCCTGTTGCTGTTGTCAACCACCTTGAATGGCTCACTGGATCAGTTTCAAGAAGGACCAGATCTGTGGGAAGTTCTACTGTCCTTGTGGCATGTGTGATCTTATTCCCGTACACTTGATCAGCAGAGATCCTTTATGACACTGTCACTCAGTGAAATAAGGGGCTCTCCAACTGAGAGTCTGGTGAATGAAGGATCAGTTTTGAGTTCTGTAGCAATGTCCAGCATCTTGCTAATGTCACCTGTCCATTTGTTGTCAGACAGGGTCTTCCCATCCAGTGCTGTCACATTCACTTCTCCTTTCTCTGAAATCTTCATCTTTGGTGATTTCAGGGTTCAATACCACCTCAGGCTCTCCATTCACTGATCCACCTGGTGAACAAGCCTATGTGTCCTTGCATAAGAACCCTTCATCCTTGCATTAACGGAGTCACGTGGAGAGAGAGAGAGAGAGAGAGAGAGAGAGAGAGAGAGAGAGAGAGAGATGGGTATTATATTAAGTGGATAATGAGTGCCCCTCATACCATAATAATAATAATAATAATAATAATAATAATAACAATAATAACAATAGTAGTAATAATAATAATAATAATAATAATAATATACAGTTTTCTTCTTCAGTACAGGTGATGGCTGACTATAAACAAGTTCTTGATGTAGTGTTCTAACCTAACGTGGCGACAGGACAACAACGGCTGCTACTGACCACCACCACTACACTGCTAAGGCTTACGGAGTCCCTGGGGCGAGAATGAGGCGTAGGCACAAGGAGACACACAGCCTAATCTTTACACCCTGTCGCTCACCATATCAACCCATCACCATGTGTGTGTAAGGAATAAATAAACCTGTGTGTGTGTGTGTGTAAGGAATAAATAAACCTGTGTGTGTGTGTGTGTGTGTGTGTGTGTGTGTAAGGAATAAATAAACCTGTGTGTGTGTGTGTGTGTGTGTGTGTGTGTGTGTGTGTGTGTGTGTAAGGAATAAATAAACCTCTGTGTGTGTGTGTGTGTGTGTGTGTGTGTGTGTGTACTTACCTGCCATGACAAGGGTGTGGGTGAGGGCCAGTAACATCCACCCTTGTACAAGATGAAGGTCACTCCATATACTGATGCACAGTACGGCACCAGGTCATCACCGTCTAAGCTCGGATCTGCCAATAATACAATAGGTTACACAGTGTCTATCATAACCTAATCCAGCATAACCCAACCTAATCTTACGTGAATTATCCTCCGTAGCAGCAGGAAAAAATTATACCATACGCGATGTTATCCAAAGAATTAGGACATTAGGGTGAATAAATATCCTTGGGAGTCGCGTAACAAATTCTTGCACGTCAACTAAAACTGACTGATTACATGAACATTATAGCGCCAAACGACAATGGCTACATGGCACTAGAGAGAGGTAAACAAAAGGGTAGTGGTCCTGACGTTGATGTGGTGTGGCGTTAATGTGGTGTGGCATTGATGTGGCTTGACAATGTAAGTGATTTTGGCACCGAAGAAGTTGGGGGTTTAAAGTGGGTTTGTCACTGAAATGGCTTGGCTATGATGCGTCTTGGTTGGTTAGTTAAAAGGTAAAAGCTTGACTGGAAGCAGGAAGGGTGTACGTCATTGGGCGGTCCTTTAGATATCCCTGCCATGAAACTGAATATCCATCTTGATAGAATTGGAGGGAAACTAAATACCGCAAGAAACACGGAAATATCAAGAAGGGAGAATGGACTGAGGAGACGTGGAAGACAGGAAGGAGAGGAAGACGAGAGACAAAAAGGTCTTATTTAGTTGCCTCTTACGACAAGCAGGGATACTGGTGAAATATTACTCACCCAGGAGACCCCAGTGAGAACACAGTATAATAAAACACTGCCTCACTTCAGCATACACACGCAGCCATATTCCTCAGTGCTGTTGACGTCATTTCCTTTTTTCTCTTGTTTCCCTATTAACTGTTTTCCTCTCCTCTTCTTCCATTTCCTTCCTATCTCTCCTTTCTTCTTCCATCCTTATTCTTCCCTCCTTACCATTCTGTTTCTTCCAACAATTCAATCATCTGCTCTCCTTATCGATTCATGACCATTACACAATTACTCATCCTGTCTCCCCCCCCCTTTTTCCTTCTTCCCTCCCCCCTCCCTTCCTCTTCCTCGATCCATTTTCTCTTCACTGTCGAAGGGAAGTAAAGATCAATGACCTTCCCCTGCTCAAATCTTAAATCCAAAGTGGTTATCTGCCTTCATGACGCTTGCCTATGTAACATTTAGATTTATATTAGTCAAGTAACCTCAACTAAATTCATTCTCCTCCTTCTGTTGATATACACATTCAGTTACTCAGACGCTGAAGGATTACAACACACAGCAGTACAGTTTCTTAAGCTATGAATGGCTACAGCATAGTGCATTACAAACACTAAGACTAATAAAGAGTATGTGGATGTGGTTGAGAAGATTAGGAGAAATACACTGAGGTGGAGAGAATTGAAAGACTGACTAAAAGGGTGTATGTAGGTGAGGTGGAGGGAGGGAGAGGGAGGGGTAGACCGAGGATGAGGTGGAGGGATGGAGCTGAGAGGTACATGAGGGAGGGGGGGGGGTGAGTTGGGGGAGGGTAGTCAAATGGTGGGTGACAGAGCGACTTGGAGGCGTTATGTCTGCGGCCACCCTTTGCGGGATTAGGGCGTCGGGCTATAGATAGATAGATAGATAGAGACGATATACTTACTAAACCTACAACAGAATGGAGTACAATTACACAATCATAGACTACAATACAACTGCTCAGACTGTGAAAGGCTATGGTACGAATCACACACCTAGACTTCTTTCTGTCATTCCCTCCTCTCTCCCACGCTCCTGTCAGTTCAGTTCCTTTTACTCATTCTATTTCCTTTATCTTTTCCTCTCCTTTCTTTCTTACTTTCCTTCTCCCTTTCTTTCCTCCATTCCATTAATATATTCCTGCTGTCTACTAATTTTCCTCCTTCTCCTTTTCCTCTCCTACGCTTCATTCTTCTTTTCTTTTCCCTTTTTCATTCATTTTTTCCTTCTGCCAGCTCATTCTATTCCTTTTCCCTTCCCCTCTTCCTCCCTTCCCTCCTTTCATTTTCCTACTACTGTCAATGCATTCAAAATCTTCTACTCAAGAATACAGTAAATATTCAGGCTCCTAAATACTACCTTGGTTCATCATACAAACGAAGCCATACTCGTTGGTGCAGCTCACGTCATCCCAGCGACCTGTTGTGTACCTCACCTGCACACACTCTTCCTGAAAAGAACGTGTATTACCATCACTGTTATCATAATTCATTCATTCATTGCCAGACGCCATGTATCCCAAACGGGGTGTCCAAAGGCTTAGAGTTAATTGTTTTACAGGGAGGGGCACTAATCCTCCACCAACCCCACTTGACACGTAGGGATGCCAACAGCATCTGGTGTTCCCAGGCGGTCACCCATCCAAGTACTAACCAGGCCCAACGTTGCTTAACTTCGCTGATCGGACGGGAAGCGGTGTACTCAACGTGGTTTACTAAGATGGATTAGGAACGTTGGCAAATGAGTTATAATTATCGGGAAGGAATCAGAGTGCTTGAATGTTAAAAGCAGTGTCAGGTTCAGTTTTGGGTCCTATAATAATTCAAATATACAAATTCAAATAAACAGTACATATATATCTTTAACGAAGGTTTGTTTAGCATAACATCCAAAGTCGCTGACGATACAAAAATCAGTCACACAATGGATATCCCTGAACAACGACTGATGATTCAAAAAGATCTTAATAAACTGTTCCGTTAGGCTCAAACATAACAAATGGACACGTGCAAAGTTCTACACATAGGGAGTAAACAAAAAAAAAGTATGAACAGCAGTCAACTCACGATTTTAACAAAGATGAGCTTTGAAAATTTAAAAAACAACAAGTGATTTTAAAGCCCAGGCGACAGTGCATTGAAAAACTAAACAAAGCGAACATACTGTACAAGCTGCCTTTATATACACAGCTGTTGAATGCAGAGAAAATAATCCATTCCTTGTATAACTGCTTAGTGCACACGCTTCCGAAGCAGTGTTCAATTCTGGTCACCCTATTACAAGAAATATATGGAGAAATTAGAGAGAGTACAGCGAAGACTAACAAAGGTGATCCCCAGACTAAGGAACCAACTGCACAAGAAATTGTTACAAGCGGGAAAGCTATTTAATTTTAAAATGTTCAGACTACGAGGGAGTCTAATTCAGGTGTACAGAATTTTTAAATAACGTGGCAAATGGCAGTTGGTAAGTACGTCACAATGGATCGGTGGAATTACATTAGATCTATCTATTGCCAGACGCCATAATCCCGTAAGGGGTGGCCATTTGACTTTGAGTTAGTTGTTTTACGGGGAGGGGCACTAACCCTCCACCAACCCACTTGTTGACACGTAGGGAGCACGTATGGGTTGGTTATATGGTTACCACCCAGCGTTGTAAATGGTTTCTTGGCTTACAGGAAACCATTTGGCTTGTCACTCAATGTAAAGCCACATGTAAAGGAAAGAAAAGCAATAAGAAGTGACAGGAAAGATGGGAGAAATAGGAAGAGAGGAGGACAGGCACAGAAAAAGAATGATAAAGGCTAAGGAAGAAGTAGGCAGCACTACATCAAGTGAGTGGATGATGGTCGCCACCACCTACCACAAATTACACTAGAGCTGATGGTTATAAAATTATTGGCAGACGTTTCCAATCAAATGAAGTAAAAGAAAAAAAAATATTTGACTGGGTTATACACATACTGAACAAAAATGCTTAGGAATGTGGCAGACTGCGGCATGGTAGTTACACTTTAAAGTCGCCTAAACTAGCCAAATATGTTCATAGCTTAAAAAAAAATTCTCTCTCACAAACACTGCTAGGTGCAATAACAGTGGAATATCGTGGAAATTACTGTTAGTTTTCCCTCGCAAATTAAGTTGTAGACTAAAATTTCATCGTTCAGTATATTCTATTAATGGTACTATTAGATCTGTACACCACCAAAGGCAAACCCAAGCGACGCAACCCACCCCGTCCGTGTGTCCAGTGGGTTCTCCCTCTGCCCAGTTGGTGTAGGTGACGGCGGTTTGGTCGGCCCAGTGAAAGCCATCGTTATACTGCATACCCAGCCACAGGTCCTGCCCCGCACCTGACACCAACGCTGTCATGTACGCTGTGGCCGAAGCGAGAAGGATTGTTAAGCGTACGAACACTAGCTATCAAAACTGTCCTTATCACTACAGAGGTTTTAATGATAGGATTTTAAGGGATGACATGGAGGTGATTTGTTTGTGGCCACCCCTTGCAGGACTGGGGAGTCAGGCAATAGACAGATAGACTGATTTTGTTAAGCAAGCATTCTTAAAGCACTCGGACATGGCAGCAAGAGTGAACATACCAATATAAAGAGTTTCTGAGACTTGATATATACTAAGTTCAGTAGAAATTCCTGTGCTAATTTGAATTAATAAATGCTATAAATATAGCTCCAATTCTTAACCGTTGCAGAGTTACAAATACTGGTGACCTGATGAATACACTGAGAGAGAGAGAGAGAGAGAGAGAGAGAGAGAGAGATCATCGGTAAAGTCCTCTGTAACCCAAACTCCACAACGGTTGAGAAATGAACCCATCGCTTCCTGGAGTTAAAACATCAGGTCCTGGGGCATCCTGTATATAAAAGTAAAGCATCAGCATATGAAGTCGACTATTTAGTAGTTAACGAGGGTCTGAATGTTCAATTAGGAAGCGATAAGTGAGCTGGACAGAGAGCAGTACGTGAGACGAACAGGGATGGTAGTAAGCGATGGAGAAGAATTGAATTATTTTGCCCTGTTAAGAATATTACTTTATGAGTGTCATCAGCAGCAGTGGCAACTACATTTCCCTTCAAAATTTGGAATCAGAGTGGCAAGATAAGGGTGGAGTGAGGGGATAGGTGTGGAGGGAAAGAAGAGAGTGGAGTGAGGGGATAGGTGTGGAGGGCAAGCAAAGAGTGGAGTGAGGGAATAGGTGTGGAGGGAAAGAAGAGAGTGGAGTGAGTGGATAGGTGTGGAGAGCAAGAAAAGAGTGGAGTGAGTGGACAGGTGTGGGGGGAAAGGGTTGGAATGGCAACGGGTGCTGAAGAAGGGCAGGGGCAGCACATACGAGCTAAACGTGGATGTTGTGGTTTGGATGATAATTTAATGGGTGAGGTGAAGACGAAGACTGACATAAAATAAGTCCCTTGAAAACAGTAATGAGCAGGACAGAACCACGCAGGTGAACGAAAAAACTACCTGAGTAAAGTCAAAAGGTGAGCATAATACGACTGCAAGTGGAAATGTGAATAGAAGACTGAAATAAAGGTGTGAAACATGAAACAGTGAACATGGGTAAATAAATAAATAAAAACGGGAACTGCAGAATAAAGCCCCCCAACTGTCCCCGTTTAACAGTACACACTCCTTCAAGATGGGCGAATGTATAGTGAATGAGAGTGAAAGCTAGTATGAGAATATGTAGGAAAGCAGAGTACAAGTAATAATAAAGTGTACAAAAAAAAGGTCGTATCACAAATGTCTTTGGAAATGTAATACCTCCGCCATAGCGACTAACTCTGCACCGTGCACTCAAATATCCTCGTGTTTTATTTATGTAAACAATGCGGATATTAACACGAAAGAATATTATGACAATCTGTCCGTCATCCGGCATTCCTCTCTCCAGTTCACACCCCTCTCGCATACCATTCCATTCCACCTCTCCAAAAAACAAAGATTTAAATAGCATACAAGGGAGTAAGAAGCTGTAATCTGCAAAATATATCGTGAAGGAACAGGGACGTGGAGCAGTACCCACCTTGCTCTGCCGCTGAGTGTACGCTGGCCAGGTCCACCCCGCTGCCCTGCTCCTGACATGCTGTTCGGGCCGAGGCAAACGAGGTCAGGGTGAGGTTCACTTGCACGCACTTGCTTCCTGGGGGTCACACATCACCATCAGCATCAGTAACAGCAGCAGTAGCATCATCAACAGCAGTGGCAGTAATGTACAGTATCATTTTATCACACACATAATCATCATCTTTATAAGTCACCATCAGCATTATAATTATTTTTAACATCATCACTGCTATCATTACCAGTTACTACTACTACTACTCCTACTACTACTATTATTACTACTACTACTACTGTAATATGGTGGGTAGGGTCCACAAACAGACAAAGGGTACCATCAGAAGTAATAGAAATATCAACACAAGGCCTAATGAAGTGCGCTGTGCATCCAGTCACAGTCATTTTTTTTATACTTCCACATTTCCAGTTCCATCTCACAGGCAACGAGTCACACACATGGCTCCTTCACATAATCAGTTCACTCTTGTATTGCTTCTGAACGGCAAACCTATCTATCTATCTATCTATTGCCAGATGCCTCAATCCCGTTTGGGGTGGCCACAAACAAATCGCCTCCAAGTCGCCCTGTCCCCCGCCATTTCACTGCCCTGCTCCCAACTCACACCCCCCTCTCTCATATACCTCTCCACCCCATCCCTCCATCTCATCCTCGGCCTCCCCCTCCCTCTTCCCCCCTCCACCCCACTCACATACACTCTCTTCGTCAGTCTTTCACCCTCCATCCTCTCCACATGGCCAAACCACCTCAGTGTGTTCCTCATAACGCTTCCTATCACATCCACATCCACACCACAACGCTCCTTTATATCCTCATTCGTCAGCCTGTCTCTCCACGTGACTCCACAGGCTCCTCTTAAATAACTCATTTCCACTGCTCTCACTCTTGACTTGTGTCCTTCCAACAATGTCCGAGCTTCACTTCCGTACGTTAGAGTTGGTATCACAATACTGTCATGTAGTAACTTTTTCACTTCCATGCTCACTTCCCTGTTTCTTATCACTGCTTTAAAAGAACCAGCAACCTTTCTTCCCTGCTGTACCCTTTCAAGCACTTCACCCTCCAAACCTCCATCCTTACTCATCACACTACCCAAATACTTAAACGTACTCACATTTTCCAATTCCTCACCATCTAACCTCGCTGTACATTCACTAACTTCACCTCTCTCAAAGACCATCACTTTACTCTTCCCTACATTCACCTTTAGGTTCCGTTTCTTACACTCTCTCAAACTCATCCACCAAGCCTTGCAGCTCCCCTTCGTCTTCACTCAACAACATAGTATCATCTGCAAACAATAGTACAGGGAGTTTCCAAACACTATCCTCTCTCACCAGGGCCACTCCAACATCCACTGCCCTACCTTGTACCTCTTTTATTACCCCATCCATGTACAGATTGAACAACCATGGAGACATGACACATCCCTGTTTCAAACCAACTTTCAAAGAGAAAAATTCACTTAGTTCACCATCCACACGCACTGCAGCCTTCGCACCATCGTACATACTCTTCACAGCATTCAACAACTTCCCATCTACTCCATATATTCTTAACACTTTCCACAATCCTTGTCTATCCACCCTGTCATATGCTTTCTCCAAATCCATGAAAGCCGCATACAACTTCTTTCCCTTCTCTAGAAACTTTTCCACTAAAGATCTGGGAATGAATATCTGATCTACACAACCTCTTCCCTTCCTAAAGCCTCCCTGTTCTTCTCCAACTAATTTCTCTGTTCTTTCTCTAACTCTGTCTATAAGTATCCTACCATACACTTTTCCTATTATACTAAGAAGACAAATGCCCCTATGATTACCACACACTTCTTTTTCCCCTTTTCCTTTGTACAAGGGAATAATTATACCTGACTTCCAATCCTCCGGGACTCTACCTTCCTCCCAGGCCAATCTGCACATCTTCCACATCCATTCTACTACTATCTCTCCCACATGCTTCAGCATTTCACCACACACTCCATCAATTCCTGGGGCTTTAACCGATTTAACGGCAAACCTTGTGTGTTTAATATATGAACAGATTATCGATCACTTTATTGCCCGTTGTAATCCAGCCTACACATCCAGCACATACTATCTATCTGTCTATTGCCAGATGCCTCAATCCCGTAAGGGGTGGCCACAAACAAATCGCCTCCATGTCGCCCTGTCCCCCGCCATTTCACTGCTCTGCTCCTAACTCACACTCCCCTCTCTCATATACCTCTCCACCCCATCCCTCCATCTCATCCTCGGCTTCCCCCTCCCTCTCCCCCCCTCCACCTCACTCACATACACTCTCCTCATCAGTATCTCACCCTCCATCCTCTCCACATGTCCAAACCATCTCAGTGTGTTCCTCATAACGCTTCCTATCACATCCACATCCCCACCACAATGCTCCTTTATATCCTCATTTGTCAGCCTCACTTGAATGACCAAACTCACGCCACACCAAAGTTTTCCACCCACAGCTTATAGTTGTTGATTCTGAATACTAAAGCACCATCAAACACTCCTCTTGCAGATTCAGCATTCAGAGCTCTTTTTCATATCTTAGCCCTCTCAGCACCAACCACGTCACGACCCTGCTTTCCGATAGTGTCACACATTTACCTCTGCGTTCATTACAACACCTGTATATTAAAAGCCTCCCACCAATTCAACTCTCTTCGCCAGCACAATATAAGTGAGTTATCTTTCTCAACGACCACTGCTTAACCTTTTTCTATATTAATTTTCAGACGTGACAGCTAGCATACATAAAAAAGTACAAGTTAGTAAAGATCTCATTTAATTTCAGCCTGCAGTACGGCATCATCTGCGTCCATTCACTATAATTATTCCTACCATACCATTTTTTTAAAGTTCTTTATTTACCATTCAGTAATAGCCCCAACATGTCTCACTACCTTCGTTCGTATTCCCTTAACTCATGACTGTTTTCATCTCTCTCATAACCTCAACCATTTTCTATACTGAAATAAAACGTAAACATTATACACTACCTCAAACAGACGCGTGGCTTTACACAGGCTTCGCTACCATCAGAGAAACGCTTTACAACATTCAACTGTTTCCCTTCCATAATATGAGGTAAATAACATCATATGATCCCTTCCATGATATTATCTATTCATACTAAAGTTATTTTTTATTTTTAGATCCATTAATGCCAAATACTTATTCCTTTTCACCTGCTGTCTTCACCATCAGTCTTACTGTAAATAAATCCCACGATCCTCACATACTCTGCCACTCCGGAACCTCTGTGTTATCACCAATCACATATTCTGATATTTATTTTGCTCGCTCTCTCTCTCTCTCTCATACAGCGTTCCTACGGCATTCACCACAATTATTCTCGGCGTATTTCAAGCGTACAATTTTCCTCGCCACTGATATTACAGTTTCACACATCCTGGTCTTCTGACATACCAGATTTAAACAGGTAATTGCTCTTCTTTGTATTACTCCATTTCTACATACAACAGATTTCTCCTCAATGCTTTTTTCTTTTTTCCTTCACTGTACTCTGCCTTCACGTCTCGCCATTCTGTTCCTCTGTTAGTCGATAACCTTGCGGCTATAACTACACACACACACACATCACTGGCACTCATAACCCATCACTCTAAACACTTCACAAGATTTCTACATCCATTTTTGTCCATTTCTTTGACCCTAATTCCTCTGTAAACAATTTTGGTCAATTCTGCATCCGTGCAATGATCTGATTTTGTAATGTCATTTTTTATTCATTCTCTTTGCCCTGCTGCGGACGTTGCTGATGGCACTGCGCAGATGACCCTCGTGTGGTGTGGTGTGGTGAGGATCTGTCCCTTCTCCCCTTGGGGCTAAGATATGAATAAATGTGTGTGTGTGTGTGTGTGTGTGTGTGAGTAAATTGGAAGTGTGTCGTCCTGTCTCGGCTACTCCCTTTTCTTTGCGGGAAGCAGCCTAGGTATATAGATAGATAGATAGATTTTGGGGGAAGCAGCCAAGGTATATAGACAGATAGACAGATTTTTGGGGAAGCAGCCTAGGTATATACTGTAGACAGATAGATAGATAAATTTTTGGGGAAGCAGCCAAGGTATAGATAGATAGACATATTTTGCCCTTCATTACTATCCCAAATCGTCCTTTCCGAGTTACCAAAATCTACCCGAACCTAACCTAATCTAAACCATTCTTACCAGATCTAACTGAACAACACCCAACCCAACTACAACTAACCAAGCCTAACCTAACGCTGGCTCCACCCTCTGCTCACTGCTCCATGCTCTTCCCGGTAAATATTTAATCTGAATTTCACCCTTGTTTATATCCATTTGGGAACACATTTCATAAACAGATAATGGTGGTACACGAGGGAAATACCAGCGGCCACAACGATATCTAAAGTAGCTTTGGTTATGTGAAAGAACTTGACTCACCAGGATGAGAGAGAGAGAGAGAGAGAGAGAGAGAGAGAGAGAGAGAGAGAGAGAGAGAGAGAGAGAGAGAGAGAGAGAGAGGGAGAGAGAGAGAGAGAGAGAGAGGACTTAGTTAAAGCAGATTTACGCCAATGAACCACACAAGGGTTTTGACACAGACACCCACCATGCGTCCCTGATATAATGGGGTGAGGCAGCGCGGCCACCACCTGCCTTGCTGAGAGAGGGACGTACCGGTGTGTAGCCAGCCGTGAGGGCAGTGTCCTGCTGGGGGTTGTGTGGTGTGCTGTGGTGGGTGTGTGACGCCGTGTGGTCGTTTACACACACGACCCATGGTGTACCCACAGTTCTTGTCGTTCCAGTAGCCCTGCTTGTGTGTGTACATGCTGACACAGTCCTCCTCGCCTGCACACAAGGGGACATTTGGATAAAGTATATTGATATCACCAAAGTTAGCATCGTCATTATCATAATGATTGTCATCGCCATCACCATCAACGTCAGTCTTCGTCATTGTCATCGTATTAATTTTTGCCATCATAGTATTCACCATTACACTGTTCACCACCACTGGCATTAACACTTGAATCATTACCATTCCCATATTATCACACCAGTTAACATCATCATCATCATCATCATCACAGAAACTGTCTTCTTATACCTGTGTCCCAAACCAGTGGAAGGGGTAGGATCAAAGTATATACCGTATATATATATATATATATATATATATATATATATATATATATATATATATATATATATATATATATATATATATATATATATATATATTATACACCTTTGTCATAATTCTCGACTCAGATACACGACAGTAAAAGATAGGAATAGCTTAGATTCTGCACATTAGCATCATCATCAACAAACATCATCCTCGGTATCATTGTTACCACATTAATCATGACAGGCTGGGGTACATCTACGATTTCTAGGACTGATGAAAAATGTTACAATTAATTCTATACAGCCGCTTCAGTACGATAACATCTTTTTATATTCTGCTGCAGCACCAGGCAAGTCTAATAAGCTAAACAGAGTCCTCTATGGCTGACGAGGGTACTGGAAGCTGTCACTCTCTCCCCCTAGTTCAAAAAGTCTCTCTTACGCTAAATACAGTTGTCAGAAAATAACTAAATATAATACAAAAGACGTGTTCAGGCTGAAGAGGTTAATAAACAGGAACAAAAGATAGCAGGTGGTCTCTCTCATTTTACCCCATGCCTGGTGTAGGGGCCCGAGGCTAGGCTGCTGTAGTCCAAAATAACCAAGGGTAAATGAGAGGCCGATGCCATAACTGATATTGCTTAACTTGTAATTCCCCTCCAGCCACTTTTGGGGAATTCAAACCTACCTGCATATAATGTTCTGAGTAAAACAGGAAGATTGTTGTTTCTCTTAGTGTACTTGCATGGAAAGGTAACTGTATGATGGTGAAATATGTTGTCTATCTATCTATCTATTGCCAGACGCCTCAATCCCGTTTGGGGTGGCCACAAACAAACCGCCTCCAAGTCGCCCTGTCCCCCGCCATTTCACTGCCCTGCTCCCAGCTCACACCCCCCTCTCTCATATACCTCTCCACCCCATCCCTCCATCTCATATGTTGTGCTGTTACCTTAATGTGATCTTAGCTTAGCACACTGAAGGAATGCTAGGTTATTTTATCATACGTAATTGTTTGAATAGCCAGTGGTATTTATTATCACTGGGGACTGTAGAATGTTTAGGGATATTACCACAGGAAACTAGAGTGTTCGGTGAAGTTATATTAAGAAAATAAATGGAGGTCTAGTGATTCTACAACATGAAACTGAAAGACTGTAATACGTAAAGTGATCTTACTATGTACATATTTAATATTCTGAAGATTATGTGATCTTACTGTATGGATATTTAATACTGTTATGATAGTGTGACCTTCATTATCTGTCTACAGTCATACACTTTATTCCCGTAAGGGGTGGCCACAGACAGGTTGCCTCCATGTCGCCTTGTCCCCTCCCATTTTGCTGCCCTCCCCCCAGCTTACACTCCTATGCCTCTGTACACTATCCCTCCATCTTATCATTGGTCTCCCCAAGGATCTCACTGTATAGATATTTACTGTTCTTACAATAAAGTGCTCTGAACAAAATAAACCTGACTGACGCTTTTGTGTTTTAACCATTATGTGACTCTATGAATGGACTGTGATCTCACCATAGGCATTGTTAGGTTCGCCATCATCCCAGTTGAAGTAGTCAAAGGCGGAACTGTCCAGCCACTCATAGCCAGAGTCCACCATGGAACGTCCGCCCAACCATAGCATGTCATCAGGGAGGACGGATATCTGGGGAAAAGGAAGGGAAGGCAGTGTACAAGCATCACACAAGGTAGAGTCTGCATCAACATCACACAAGGTAGAGTCTGCATCAACATCACACAAAGTAGAGTCTGCATCAACATCACACAAGGTAGAGTCTGCATCAACATCACACAAGGTAGAGTCTGCATCAACATCACACAAGGTAGAGTCTACATCAACATCACACAAGGTAGTCTGCATCAACATCACACAAGGTAGAGTCTGCATCAACATCACACAAGGTAGTCTGCATCAACATCACACAAGGTAGTCTGCATCAACATCACACAAGGTAGAGTCTGCATCAACATCACACAAGGTAGAGTCTGCATCAACATCACACAAGGTAGAGTCTGCATCAACACCGCACAAGGTAGTCTGCATCAACATCACACAAGGTAGAGTCTGCATCAACATCACACAAGGTAGTCTGCATCAACATCACACAAGGTAGTCTGCATCAACATCACACAAGGTAGTCTGCATCAACATCACACAAGGTAGTCTGCATCAACATCACACAAGGTAGAGTCTGCAGCAACATCACACAAGGTAGTCTGCAGCAACATCACACAAGGTAGTCTGCAGCAACATCACACAAGGTAGTCTGCATCAACATCACACAAGGTAGAGTCTGCAGCAACATCACACAAGGTAGAGTCTGCATCAACATCACACAAGGTAGAGTCTGCATCAACATCACACAAGGTAGTCTGCATCAACATCACACAAGGTAGTCTGCATCAACATCACACAAGGTAGAGTCTGCAGCAACATCACACAAGGTAGAGTCTGCAGCAACATCACACAAGGTAGTCTGCAGCAACATCACACAAGGTAGTCTGCAGCAACATCACACAAGGTAGTCTGCAGCAACATCACACAAGGTAGAGTCTGCAGCAACATCACACAAGGTAGAGTCTGCAGCAACATCACACAAGGTAGAGTCTGCAGCAACATCACACAAGGTAGTCTGCAGCAACATCACACAAGTTAGTCTGCAGCAACATCACACAAGTTAGTCTGCAGCAACATCACACAAGGTAGAGTCTGCAGCAACATCACACAAGGTAGTCTGCAGCAACATCACACAAGGTAGTCTGCAGCAACATCACACAAGTTAGTCTGCAGCAACATCACACAAGTTAGTCTGCAGCAACATCACACAAGTCAGTTAGTGGCAGAGATTCAGGTGTGTGTGGAGAAGCTCTAAACCTCGACTGTTATCCTTCCCTTTATCCTTCAATATACAACTGTCTTCCTCCCTCCTTCTTTCTCATTATACTGTGGTTGCTATGCTTAATGCTCATATAATTCCTCCCTCTATTTACTTACCAGGAACTCAAAATAGTTATTCTACATTTATTTACACATCCTTCCCTGTCCTTCTTCCATCATATCCTGCCTTACTGTCCTCTCCTTCCATCAGCATCATTCTCTCTCTCTTCACTGTGGTCATAGTTCATCCTCAAAGCTGCTCTCTTCCTCCTCCACTCACCACCCACACACCATAGACGTCGTTGCTGCTGTCTTGATCACCTTCAGTACGATGATTCTTTATGTCATTCATCGTCACCATGGGATCTTATTCAGCTTAGGGCAAGGTTTTTGTACTGAAATTATTAGGCCCATTCTCCACTAATGTTTTCAGGACAACGAGACATCTTTATGGCTTCTTTTTTTTTAATGCAAGAAAGATGGAACCCAAGGCCAGGAGCCGGCAAGATTGTTCCCTCCAAGAAAAAACAAAAACGAGGTAACAGAGCCAAATTCAAGTTCCATTCACCCCCAGATGATTACAGGTAACTTCAAGTAAGCCCGTAGTACCAATGGGAGTAGGAAGCATGAATTACAGAACAGTAAAGCAATAAGAGATAATCATTTGTTTTTAAAATCCAGAAATAACTCATAGTGTTGGGTCAGGCAAGTGATCTTCCTTCCCCCTGGCGCCTCAGCCCACTTGACCACAAGGCATCTAATTCCCTAACCCTCGTCTCGTCACTCACCATGGCCTCAATCCAGTAGTTCTCCTCGTGGGAATGTATGGACGCCAGCTCGCCGCCCTCCTCGCGACATAGTAGATGAGCCTGCCACCAGCTCTGCGGCGCCTCATGCAACTCAGACACGAACTTGTAGCAGTTGTCTTCGTACAAGGTCCAGGAGTCGACGTCCGAGCATTTGGTGGTGGGTGGCTTTGTTGGTGGGGCTGCCGTGGTGTGCATGGCGCCTGGAAGGATGGAATAGTTTTTAGTAATACTGGTCTTTGTAACTGGCTTCACGACTTACAGCAGGAACTACCAATAAATAGTCAACAGAACGTCATCTCTGGGACCGGTGACAGTTGGGTTCCTCAGTGATTTATGCGGGACCAGTATATTTCATTATCTATACTGAATAACCCCGATATGGGCTAAACAAGCAGTGCACACGCCCAATTTTGCAAAAAGAGTCAGGTACAGGTGAAGTACTGAATTACAAAATAATGCCTACTGCAGGACGTTGAAATATTCACTGAACGATCATTAAGCAGAAATAACTATGCTCTTTTATGTCACAAGTTACATACTGAAAACAGTGACCAAAATTAAGGAGTTTTAGTATGATACAAAAAGTACCATAAAAAACACACTATCATCCACTCAGGTCAAGCTTCATATCACTTACAGTTATCACACTAGTACAGTAAGACCACCAAAACAAGTGGGATGCTATACTTCATAATAACAGAGATTTGCAGTTACTTCTTGTGCCTTCAAAGAAACCCTGGAAACAGCATACCAAATCTTGTCATATGTATGTAATCTGCGTTGAGATCCACGTGCTCGCTTTCCCCAATTTCTGATCCTCTTTATTTTGGGGAACGTGCCTGACCTCTCAAGAATTACCGGGGGAGCCAGGCCTCCCAAATATTGCATTATGGTCCACTGTGCAACATGTACTAAGATATCACAACGTATCTGCCCTCCTTCCCCTATTTTGTATGCTTTATAAATTCCGCACGAGTCCAACCCCCCTATAAATATTGGTAGAAAATTTAACATAGTGGAAGATACTACCATTGACCAACACGAACTGAGCTGAGCTGCCTCGCCAAAATCCATCTGTTCACAACCCCTTATTTCTGGTCATTTTTATTATTAGGTGAGGGTTGACCCCCAAGAATTGCTGGGGGTGTCATACTCCCCAAATCTTGCACAATGGAAAAGAGTCCATTGTCTGGACGTATTGTTGTTTGGAACAATCTCTTGCACGAAGGATATCACTGGGATTAATTCAGACTCTGACAAATGCCACGTAGATTTTTTTTCTCTCTCACAGCTGAGTGGATAACACTCATGGTGAATGAGTTAGAAACAATCTCCATTAACCCATTCACTATGATGATGTCATTGCTGCACCCAGGATACTCTCATAAATATCTACGTCCAACTGTATACACCACACCAAACTACATGCACATTATACATCACAACCTCTAATCCATCCCCTCTTGAACAATGGCAGCTGCAATATTAAGAGCAAATGCTGTGGTGCCTCACACTGCCACCACCTGCAGGACAGGGCTGGTGACACAGGGCTCTCCTGGTCGCCATCAAACGACTGTGCAACAAACCATGCTCGTCAGGGGAGAAGTGCAGATCCGGCCTTGAATTTTACTGTCATCCGTGGTCTTAGTATCAATCTGATTTCCGTTCACATCTTCCTTGAATCCATATCTCCACCTGCCGTATACCACACACAAGCCCAAGTCTCTCCCGCTACTGACTTAAGCTAATACAGTTTTCCTGGTTACCATCTGCTCACTAACTTTCGCAACAAGGTAGACACTTGTTGCTATAGTAAATTTGAATATATCATCGCTCCATATTTTGATTACTCATTGTACAAACTAATTCACAGTAATATAATCAAATATATCTGTATAGTTGATCGTTCCCCCAATGCCTCACCAGAACCGAGTATATCTGACTCATATCCACACAGATTAACCTTACCCTTACTGCATTACAACAACTGAAAGAGACTCAGAACAAAGCAAGAAGAATAATTCATAACTCAGTAATTACAAATGAACTACCTCCCCTACAGGTGAGATGGAATGCTGCCTTCCTTGCATTATTTTACAGATACTTTTATGGCAAATGCTTAGATGAAGTTGCATCGTAGAGGGTGTGGCCGGAGACGTGTTTATGTGCTGGGAATTATAAACCTGTAGAATGTCTGGCCTAAGGACTTTATCGATTTCATCACTGGACACAGAACACGATTTTGCCATGTTCTTGAAAATCCCTGTAAGATATTAGAAGTTTGTTGAACATACCAGTATTATGATCAGTTATATACGGTCTGCCCTTTCCTCTCCTCCATCCTTCTTTCCTTCCATTCTCTTCTGTCTTTCTTTCCTTCATTCTTTCCTTGTCCTTCTGCCTACGGGTGACTTTACACTCCCTCTTCTGTCTTTCCTTCATTCTTTCCTCTTCCTTCTGCCTACGGGTGACTTTACACTCCCTCTTCTGTCTTCCTTTCCTTCATTCTTTCCTTGTCCTTCTGCCTACGGGTGACTTTACACTTCCTCTTCTGTCTTTCCTTCATTCTTTCCTCTTCCTTCTGCCTACGGGTGACTTTACACTTCCTCTTCTGTCTTTCTTTCCTTCATTCTTTCCTCTTCCTTCTGCCTGTGGGTGACTCTACACTGAGTGACAAGCCAAATGGTTTCCTGTACATCAGGAAACCATTTACTACGCTGTGTGGTAACCATATACTGTAACTAAATTTTGGCGCCTGGTGGTTTAGTGGGTAATTATTGCCCTCCAGTTGGACTGAGCCGGTGAAGGTTTATATCCAAGGGATGGTTGGGGTTGATTGCTCATGTAATGCCACTCAGGGATGAGTGAGGTTGGTCACTCTCATCTTAAATGTCGGGACCAACCGTCTAGCCCCGGGCTCCTACGCTCCTCATGGGGCAACGTAGGATTGGATGATGGATGGCTGGATGAAAAAAGAACCATATTACCAGCAGCTTATGATGCTGATGTGTTAAGTACTTAAGTGATGATGATAATGAAGCTGTTTTATCTATAATTATCTATGTTTGGAGCCACAAGCAACTGTGTGTTAATGTACAAACACCCGGGTGCAATAGTTATCCAAGCAGAGTGTGCACGTCAAAAGTTGTGGGTACAGCCTCTAATCAAATGAGTTTAAATTTATCTATCTACCTACCTATCTTTCTGTCTATCTATCTATATCTATCTATCTACCTATCTCCATTTGTCTATCTATCTACTATCTATTCATCTATCTATCTATATCTACCTATCTAGCTGTCTGTCCATCTATCTATTTTTCTATCTATCTATGTATCTATCTATCGGCTTACCTTCCTTGGCCTCACAGATGATGGGCAGGTTGGCTTCACAGTACGAAACAGAAAACTTGAGGGAGAACACGTTAGCTGAGCCACACTCCTTCCTGCCGTCCTCAGCGTCGGGCTGGTTCAGGTCCCAGTCTATGAAGGTGAAGGGAGTGCCGTCCGTCCACTCGTACCCTTGAACATCACATCATCGTGTTATACAAATTGAAAAAGGCGAAAAGATGAAGTAGGCAGCAATTCCACCGCATCCCACTAAGATGTATGGTGAAATTATGCATGATCAGCAAGTGGGTTGGTGGAGGATTAGTGCCCCTCCCCGTAAAACAAATAACTCAGAGTCAAATGGCCACTCCTTACGGGATTATGGCGTCTGGCAATAGATAGATAGATAGATAGATAGTATGTAAAGTTTGCAAAGAATTTTGAAGATCTGAATGATAACTGAAGGAATAGATGGTTTATTACACTGCACAGTCCATTAACAGAGTCCTGCCTCCATGACCTGTTTCTCTCTCTGCATCATACCCACCCCATACAATAGTGAGTTCGGATTCATGATGATGATGATGATGATGATGATGATGATGGTGGTGGTGGTGATGATGATGATGATGTGGTGGTGGTGGTGGTGGTGATGGTGGTGATGATGATGATGATGTGGTGGTGGTGGTGATGATGATGATGATGATGTCTCAAGATGGTGCGATGTGTGTCATAATTATTTTGGTCAGTGTAGCACAGGAGTTAATACAAGGACAGTCACGAGAAACTCTCTGTCTCTGTCTCTCTCTCTCTCTGTCTCTTTCTCTCTCTCACATACCAGATTCAGCGCCTGCCTTCAAGCCGATCCACACGGAGTTGTATACATCGTCTATCGCTCCTAACTCTGGGAATCTGAAATGGTAAAGTTAATGGATGAGAGAGAGAGAGAGAGAGAGAGAGAGAGAGAGGAGGGACTGTACGCAATCCAAATGAAAGTAAGAATTAAATTACTTAAACATAATATAAAGAACACAGAAGTATATATAAAATCCCCTAAACCAACAGTAATGAAAAAAGAAGGAAAATAAAAAACACAATGCAGGGATAGAGCTAAGAACGGAGAGAAAAGATAATGAATATAATAACTGAATGAAGAAATAATGCAAATATTCAGGAAGGTGAAATGTACGGCGAAGAGTTCGAAAAAAAATCCTTGACTAACTCCTTTCCTTTCATTAAATAGTCCATTGAGAGGAAGACTAACAGACGGTGAAAGAAAGGCCACAAAATCTCTCTAGCTCTTACTGCGATGGGTCTGTCCTAATTTGAATATTCCTTTCTGAAACTGAGAGGAGCTAAAAAACAAAGGTTATCCTAATGACGGGCTTAAAGTGACACAGCAACCTCTTAAATTGGCGTGGCGGCGTCTTGAGTGTGTTCCTGCTGGCTCCAGATGCTTGTGTTCAATTCAGAAAAGGTATATTGTGTTCGAGAGGTGTTTAAGGCTGTATTGAGTCACCCAGGTTCGAAAAGTCTATCCAAAAGTGAAAAATATTTTGTTTGTAGCAAGACTAACAGGAAAAATATGCATTTGGGGAGAAGGGAGTAATTACAATAGGTGTCTTTTACGCTGAGGAAAATCATGTGGCGGTGTAATAATGCTCATGGTGACTGTTTCTAACCCATCCATAGGTCTCTTATAAACCAACTAAAATTAACC
This sequence comes from Coenobita brevimanus, assembly GCF_032717465.1. Lineage (NCBI taxonomy): Eukaryota > Metazoa > Arthropoda > Malacostraca > Decapoda > Coenobitidae > Coenobita > Coenobita brevimanus. The sequence continues at coordinate 592,966 of NC_137036.1, read as the reverse complement.
TGTAACATTTAAAGTAAGATTAATGAAGGTTTGATCATAGTTACAAAATGATTAACTTTGTGTCAACAGTTTCATATATACCTACATGCAATGACACACACACATACATTCACATATACACAATAGAACACCTCCCCCCGACACACACATACACACAAAGCATATACATACTATTATATGCACATATATATGCATAAACAAGCATACACAGACACAGACACACACACACACAGTCTCTCAATCTCTCTCTCTCTAGTAATACATTTTTTCCACACTTGACATAGTAAAAAAAAATGACAGTCTTTGTGGATTCCTGTTGTGACACAAGACGGAGAATTATGAACTAGTGTGCTGTTATTCTGCTTCATAAATGTACAATATTTTCATTACCACTAATTCACCATTTATATTATATTTAGGATGGTTTTATTTACTTTAGGAGGTCTGCAGTTGAAAGGATTAAATGCAACCTCGATTTACCATTTCAGTATTGCAACAAACATATACCCTATTGCGACCACTCTTTGCCGGATTAGGGCGTCAGGCTATAGATTGATAGGTAGATAGTATACCCTATTTCCACTGACGCCAGATGATTCTTTTAAGGACGTATCTTTGCTAATGCAGACGTACAAATGATCTAAAACAGTAAACTCAGACTTGTGTAATAGTTAGCTGCATTACATTCAGCCTTGTATTGTGGTCTGACGCCTCATGTAACACACACACAAACACACTATGTACTCTTTTTATTCTACTGACCCTATTTTACCATCTGTTATCTTAAAATACTGCGCTGCAATAAAAGATTAATTTTATATATACTACAATACCACGCTAGTCACGAAGAAGGGCTATGGAAGGACTGTAGAACTGTACTATCATCTTTCTCTGCCACTGCGCTACGTGAAACAAGCTGAGGAAGGGCAAATAATCTGGACTAAATGAACGTGAAAGGATTATAGTGAGGCATGATGCACCTGCACTCTGTCAACTCACGCCTGTATGATGGTCTGCTCACTGAGGCTACCGACGCTGACCAGGTGACCCCCATAGGACACACACACCTGTTCACCCTGACCCCACGTGTACGAGGCGTTCATCACCTGTAGAGTCAAACACACATGGCGTTAGTAATAGTTGTGATGTTATTGTCACGATGAATCTCTCCGTCTATCCATTACTGTCTTGGCTGCTCAACCCCAGACATCTGAGGTGAAAGTGATTCGTCGTTCATCTCAAGGGGAATTATGTGATCAATAAACCCTATATGACCTGATTTAATTCACATCCTTATGGCCTTATGGGCTACTCCTACTACTACTATTAGTAATACTACTACTACACCATTTAATATTATTTTTTGTCTAAACTGCCAGGCTGTTCGTTGGTTATAACATCAAACTCGGAGTCACAGCCTTGACTTTTGTGACTGTGATAAGAAATGATAAGCTTATAATTTTTTGGTTACTCGTCAGCTTTATAAACATCAGGAGAGTGTCGTGTACTGAGTTAGTGAGGCTAGAGCGTTGATGTGATGTTACCTTATAGCATCGGTCGTTGACGTGGTGCCAGTCAGGCAGACACTGGCCGCTGCCTGGAGCCATGGTGGTGGCCTCTGGTGTGGGGGTGGTGTAGCCTTGCCGGGGGTACTCACCTGGACCCACGTGAAGAACAAGGCTTGGGATTAGTGCCTATTGATTGCACGAGGTACATGAGGAGGGTCAGGTAAGATACAGGGACGGCTGTCTCAGGCTGGACAACAAGTGGCATGGAGGCAATTACTTCCTGGGCACCCCCTCCAGGATTAAGGAATTTTGTTGTAGAGAGTAAGGCAGAAATAAGTTTTTGCCATGACAATCCTTCCCTAGATCTGACACACAACAACCAAAGTTACATCCAGGTCCCTAACTGTCCTGCTGGGTGGCCAGGGACACGGTGCACACAAACTGCACCATAGGGTAGGAAGAAGGATATACAGGATGTCCCTGGAGGATCTGATCAATCCTTACCCTGTGGTAATAAAGCCAAACTGCATCTCGTCATTATTCAATCTTTCCCTAATCATACCTTCTACCACTCTCTCCATCACCTTCCTTATCTCGTCCAATACTTTTATGTCTCTATAATTTCCTCTTTCCAGGTTAGCACCCATCCCTTATATATATATATATATATATATATATATATATATATATATATATATAGAATATGCAAGCCATTGAAATTTTCAGCAACTATCACATTACAAAATAATCATACAAAAATGTTCCTCACTCTAAAAGGCTGCTGAACTGCTCATTCATATTGTAATCCCTGATGTTCCTTCTATCATGTGCTTTTCCAGATGTATTATTGCCACTAATATCTTTCAGTCCTCACATGCCTCCTCAACTGTCTAGCTTGCTGTAAAATATTGCTGTAAGCATCCTCAGTTGCTCCAGAGACAGCCCTATTCACTAAGAATGATAGAGATTTCTTGCACGTCAGCCACTTCCACACCCGGGGTACTTACATAAATACTTAAATGAGTCCTGGCAGTGGTTGACGTACCAGAGGCCAGGGTTGGTCTCGTCTCCTGAGGCGGCTACGCAGGTACCGTGTTCAGGGGCTGCGGGGCCAGATGGAACGTGAGACAGGGGCGAACGGCCGAGATATTTATTTATTTATTTTTTTTAATGCGTCCGATTCTGGGCATAGGCTTCACAGCCTGCTCTCAAGGCCCAATAGTCCTCCATACAATACACCTCTACATGTCACCACTTCGGCGCTAACACCCACCGTCCATATTGACTACATGATAGGGCTGTCTCATACAGGACTGGTGTATTGTTATTTGCAGGGGTATTTTTACGACATGTCGGCGGGTCTTCTGGTAGATTAGTTAAGTCTGATTTCATGAAATTCAAATCCTTAAACCGTTCCCTGCCCCAGCCAGGATTTGAACCTGGGTCCAGTAGGACTGCAGACCACCTCTCTACCGATTGAGCCAGGGGCGAACGGGCAAGATGTGAACCTGAGGTAGACGAAAGAGAGAGAGAGAGAGAGAGAGGAGACGGAGGGTAGGGGGAAGTGACGAAAAGGAGCAGCGTGAGGGAAGGTCAGGTTGGCGGAGGGGTGCTGAGCAAGAAGAGAGACGTAAAGGAGGAAGAAACGGGAGGAGGGGGATAGGAGAGGAACGAGAGAGAGAGAGAGAGAGAATGAACGTAAGCAGGGGTAGGGAAAAGACAGCTAATATGTCCTTTAAGCTGACTAACACTGTCTTGGGGTATGAGGCACAGAATCAAACTTCTTCGTACTTCACTGGTTAAAATGTGCAGTAATACAAATTCTATCTATCTATCTATTGCCAGACGCCCTAATCCCATATGGGGTGGCCACAAACAAATCGCCTCCAAGTCGCCCTATCCCCCGCAATTTCACTGCCCTGCTCCCCTCCCCCTCCCCTCTCATATACCTCTCCACTCCATCCCTCCATCTCATCCTTGGCCTCCCCCTCCCCCCTTCCACCTCACTCACATACACTCTCCTAGTCAGTCTCTCACCATCCATCCTCTCCACATGGCCTAAAAATATTCAGAGTGACATATAAGATGTGGCAGAGCTCTTTCAACCTACACGGCTCATCCTCTGCCCAGTAGGTGAAGTCAACCGGGTCACCGTTAACCCATTCGAAGCTCCAAACACCCTCGGACGACTCGGAGCTCGAAAGACCGATCCACACTGGACTGCCGAGCTCACCCACCAGAGCCGAGATGAAGGATGCTTCGTACCTGTGGGAGGTTCATCATCATCATCATCACCATTATTCCCACCTAAACATATGGTCCTATTGAGATGAGAAGACATACGAGAGAGAATAGCTGTTCAGAATATAACCTCACGTGTGCAACAAGCTGTAGGTTATTAGTTCTCTAGTATATTTTCTCATAGACGCACTACACATACACCTGCCAGACAGTAATCCATTGACTTAAAAAAGAATGTGCTAAACCCTTTTCACATGCCCCGCTATACATATTCACGGTTAAGCGCGATCCCTTGTCAGTTCCTTAGCATCATCAACTTCACCTTGCTTTCTCACACAAACTTCTACGTATCCATCCGCCTTCTTGGCCTGTCATGCCTCCCCCACCTCCAGCCTCACATATACGTTTTCACCCTCTATATTGTGCTAAAGATGAATGCCTTAACATGGTGGTGTCGATGTAACAAGGAACTCCGCTGCCCCGTAACACAAATTTACCACAACTCCCTATATTTCAAATGGATGATGGATAGCTGCAGAAGAGTAACTTTAGTCTGCATTACACCACGTTCATATCCAGATTATTACGGGGCCATAAAAGCAATGATATCTACATCCATTTCCTCCATATGACTGCCGCATCAAAGTACCCTTTTTCCTACCCTATTACCAGCAGCCTTTCTTAAGTCACTGTTTCTTAGCCCAACCAATCCACTCACCCCACACACATTCCTCGACTCTTACTCTAGGCTTTTCACATCCAAGCCATATTAAACTTTACTGTATACTACTCAAAAAGGTTAAGGGACATTTGAAAATATCGCTGGGAAAACTGAACCATGAAACTTACGAACTTGAACGAGTTTGGAAATTTAATCATTTGAGAACACATAAAAGAAAAAAAAAAATGGAGTTCAAACATCAACAAAACACTGCCTTAAAGGAGGTTAATTGTTGCATTTTACAACGGCACATCTCTTATCAAATGTGTCGATGGCGAGTGACCATCAACTGATACAAGCTACACATCAACGCTGCATGAATCGAATGACACTGTGAAGAGTTGCTTGATGGATGACAGCCCATTCCTGCTGCAGAGACTGGATTAGCTGCTGCTGTTGTATTGCCCTGCACGTGACGTATGTGGGTTTCTCCACTGCAGGTGTAGGAACGTCTGGAGGTGAGATGTTGTCGAGGAGTGTCTGGTAATGTTTGTGTGGTGACTGTTTTATGTGACTAGTTGTGTTGTGTGGTGACTGTTTTATGTGACTAGTTGTGTTGTGTGGTGACTGTTTTATGTGCCTAGTTGTGTTGTGTGGTGACTGTTTTATGTGCCTAGTTGTGTTGTGTGGTGACTGTTTTATGTGACTAGTTGTGTTGTGTGGTGACTGTTTTATGTGACTAGTTGTGTTGTGTGGTGACTATTTTATGTGACTAGTTGTGTTGTGTGGTGACTGTTTTATGTGACTAGTTGTGTTGTGTGGTGACTGTTTTATGTGACTAATTGTGTTGTGTGGTGACTGTTTTATGTGACTAGTTGTGTTGTGTGGTGACTGTTTTATGTGACTAGTTGTGTTGTGTGGTGACTGTTTTATGTGACTAGTTGTGTTGTGTGGTGACTGTTTTATGTGACTAGTTGTGTTGTGTGGTGACTGTTTTATGTGACTAGTTGTGTTGTGTGGTGACTGTTTTATGTGACTAGTTGTGTTGTGTGGTGACTGTTTTATGTGACTAGTTGTGTTGTGTGGTGACTGTTTTATGTGACAAGTTGTGTTGTGTGGTGACTGTTTTATGTGACTAGTTGTGTTGTGTGGTGACTGTTTTATGTGACTAGTTGTGTTGTGTGGTGACTGTTTTATGTGACTAGTTGTGTTGTGTGGTGACTGTTTTATGTGACTAGTTGTGTTGTGTGGTGACTGTTTTATGTGACTAGTTGTGTTGTGTGGTGACTGTTTTATGTGACTAGTTGTGTTGTGTGGTGACTGTTTTATGTGACTAGTTGTGTTGTGTGGTGACTGTTTTATGTGACTAGTGTTGTGTGGTGACTGTTTTATGTGACTAGTTGTGTTGTGTGGTGACTGTTTTATGTGACTAGTTGTGCTGTGTGGTGACTGTTTTATGTGACTAGTTGTGTTGTGTGGTGACTGTTTTATGTGACCAGTTGTGTTGTGTGGTGACTGTTTTATGTGACTAGTTGTGTTGTGTGGTGACTGTTTTATGTGACTAGTTGTGTTGTGTGGTGACTGTTTTATGTGACTAGTTGTGTTGTGTGGTGACTGTTTTATGTGACTAGTTGTGTTGTGTGGTGACTGTTTTATGTGACTAGTTGTGTTGTGTGGTGACTGTTTTATGTGACTAGTTGTGTTGTGTGGTGACTGTTTTATGTGACTAGTTGTGTTGTGTGGTGACTGTTTTATGTGACTAGTTGTGTTGTGTGGCTCTGGTGTGTAAATGGGGTGTTGTGGGTTGGCACAGGCCGTCGCACAGAACTCTGACATGGAGGACATTAGTAAATAGGGAGAAGTTTTATGTAATGCAAAGATAGATAGATAGATAGATAGATAGATAGAGAGAGAGAGAGAGAGAGTGTGTGTAGCCAGTGATGATGTGAAGGACTGTTCTTTATGGCTTGTAAGGTGTTGTTGTGGGTGTTAGACTGGCGCAGGAATCATGTCAGGGAGACCTATAATATCACTGATCCCGAATGACACAGTGTAAAGCCCAAAGCGAGAAGGAGTACTCAGAAAATGTATCACCAGCGACGTTTCAAAGGTCAAAAGACGGACTTCTGATGCTGCCCAGTAATTCTGACCTCTGAGTGATAGTTCTCAAAATACAATCGTTTCGACCTGGCATGACCCCCTACCTTTCCTTCAAGTTTGACCCAGACTGGATCAGAATTCCGTACGCTGATCCTGTCCCGTGATCTTGCCTCCTTACCTGTTGTTCTCAAAATTGAATCACTTACTCTTGTTTGACCGTCAATCCTTCCACCAACATATGGTTGAAATTGGATCAAAATTGTGTTATACTGCAAACACACACACACACACACACACACACACACACACACACACACACACACAGGGCAGGACAACCCCCACATTACCACACGGGTCTAGTAATTCAGTAGGGCACAGGTGCTGGGAAGCCTGGTTTTCCCGCGACAACCTGAAGCCAAGACGCCTCGTGTGGCTGCACTTACATGTCGTTCAGCACGACCAGGTGGCCACCGTCATACTGGGAAGAGTCACAGTCGTCCTTGGCTGATGACCAGTCTAGGGTGGAGTCACCCAGCCGGTAGCATGACCCCTTGTATGCCTGGTCACCCTATTAATGAAAAGAAACATCTGTAGTCAAAAATTCCTTTACACTTATAAACTTCTGCACTATTAACGTGAAGTTTTAAGCCTTCTAATTTAATTACATTCTACTGATCACGTGTGATTCCATCCCTCCCAACACAAGTGAATATTACTGGTTAGTTTATTCAGTGTAAAAGAAGTACAGTACTAACTACAGTTATACATCGCAGTCAGCCACCGCTTTATACACCGCATCATTCATTTACGAACTCACATTCAAATTCCTGTTGCGTTCAGATTCCTATTACACGTCTCAAACTTCCGATCAGTTCCATCAGTGTTAATGGTTTTACTACATGTCTGCGGTGACGGAGAATTCCTTCAGGTGACGCTGCTGTCTGATTATACAAACGTCCACCATTTCCCTCCCTATTTCCGAAATGAGGAGGATGGACTGCAGGAGGGTAGTTTCAGCCAGCAGTCCACCAGGTTCATGTTAAGCTGACCCTGGGGCCAGAATTAAACATTACAACAGGTCTAGGGCTCAGGACGCTGCTTCACAAACTCACGATCAATTCCCCGTTGAGGCTAATATTTTGATGGAAGGGCAATGACAAGAGTGCTGACATTTACCACGTCTCTTGTTCCTCCTACACCAAGATCAATCAATTATATGAGAGTTTGATGATCTCAGGTTATCTTCTTAGCTTCGACCCTCAGCAAGAAAACAAGCCACCAACCCTCCTGATTACTGTGAGTTAAGCAAGCTCTAATTAGGCTGAGACTAGTTTCGACAAGGTGAAACGGAATTATTGGTTAGTTTACATATACAGATAGACAGACACAGTAGTTCATTAACCACTTTAACCCAACGACATATATTGTATTTTACTCCTGTTATTATCAGGCAAATGTACTCTGCTTTGAGGTGACATTTTCAAGTAATTCCTTTACTTTAAGCCTCAGTCAGAAGCTGGATAAAACCATCTAGAAGTGGCATGAATAAAAACATTACATACACCCATGGATTAGAGGATTATTCAGGACCCCAATATGCTTCAAAGAATTTACACTTATTTTTGCTTCTTACAGACCAATTTATTTATATTTTAAGAGAATTTTTGAACCCGAAGGATCAGATGTGGTCGTCACGCACCCCATCACCAGCTGGGTATATTCTGAATGAAACTGTTTTGGCAATAGTTAGAAATCAAAATGACATTCTTGGTCTGAAGAGGGGAAAAGAGGCAGGGGGAGGGGGGGGGGTAGCCGGTGGTGAATTGGTTAGCAAATCCAGGTCACAATTGGAATATTTCCAGTTCGATTCTCAGGCCGGACAGACTGTTGGATAAAGGCTGTTTCCTTCATCCTCTGTCTGTCTCAGCGACCCTCATACAGTCTATCTATCTATCTATTGCCAGGCGCCTTAATCCCGTAAGGGGTGGCCACAAACAAATCGCCTCCATGTCGCCATTCCCCTGCCCTGTTCCCAGCTCACACCCCCTTCTCTCATAGACCTCTCCACCCCATCCCTCCATCTCATCCTTGGCCTCCCCCTCCCTCTGCCCCCCCCCCCTCCACCTCATTCACATACACTCGTGCAGTCAAAGGATATAAATATAGCCTTTTCTTCCACAACTCTCCTTACTTTCCTTGCGTCTTTCACCACAAATTGCACAGTACAATGGACCATGTATAATATTCTTACTACCACCGTATAATTTTAATCAGGTAAGGGAACACCTCTCATAACGAAGGGAGAAAAATGGGAGAAATGGAGTTCCCCCGAGCTAAGCCCTGTATTGGACTATATAGCCCCGCTAGGGTTACAGGAGGGAGCTACCCCTCCCGGCACGGCAGCCCGGGCGAGGCTCGAACTTGCAATCCCCCGATTACAAGTCCAGCGCGCTACCACTGTGCTACCGCGCTCCCCTCATAACGAAGGGAGTTTGAAATAAGCTCAAAACTCCATAAATTTCGTCAATATACTGTGACTTCTTGCTTCTTAGGTCTCCACTTCGAATTATCAAGAGCATTAGTATTTCCTCCGTTCCTCTCGTCTTTCAAATGCCTCTTAAACTTTGCTCCATTCATTTGTTTCTTCACCAATTCGCTTCAGCCTTAACACAATTGTTCCGTGGTTCAGTAGTCACATATATATTTCCATTATTTTATTCTGAATGACAAAATAGGTGCGGAAGGTGAGAAGCGTGAACGGCAGAGGTAGGGTTGAAGAGACAGACCGAAAAGACCTGGGACGAGGGCATAGAGTGTGGCCTCAGGGATAAGGGACTGAACAGGGAGGCTGCCAAAGATCAAGCCGCGTGGACAGCCGCCATTAGGTGACCAGGGCCGACGCAAGCAAGCATGTTGGAGGCTTTACAAACGATGCAATACGACAATTTTAAAGATATGAATGGGGTCGCAGGAGACTACATAAACAGGCAAATTCTGAGACTGAGAGTTTTTGTATGTTCATTAATCAATTTGAACAGAATCATGCTGGTGTACTACAGCTGTGTGGAGACCATCTTGCACTCCCTTGGGAATGTTGGCCAACTTGTAAATTTTGTCTCTACTTCATACATCGTTTTCCCGTACATTTTCCTTCATGCACTTACCTTCTTCATGGAGTCTTTTTAAGTTCTTCTTCATCTATCCATATAAACAGATAGATAGATAGATAAACAGAGACATAGATGGATGGATGGACAGATATAAGATAGATACATGGATAGACAGAGGTAGATTGATACAGACAGACAGATATTGCAAAAGTTAAGTTGTAGTTCGTAGGTGTGTGGTGCCAGTATATCCCGACTTAGGTATATGCATTGGCGGGCCTGTCATGCACGAACCATAACACCCTCCACACATGACGTTCAGCACCGTCTGCAGTGTGCTGTGGCCCAAAACAGCATCAAGAATATTCCACCCCCTACCAGCCTCGTGCCAGAATAACCGTAATTATGAAAGAGGGGCAGGGAAAGATACTGCTATTTCTCTGTATGTCTTACTGTGGCAATAAGCTTAAAAGCCCACTCCATGAGGCCCAGCAGTCTTCCTCTGTCTGTATTTCCCACTGCCTATGACCTCCAGTCTTTCTAACGTAGTGTGTCCTGGCATCTCGAACGGATCATGAATTTGGCTCTCTGTTATCTTATTATTCTTGCAGGCTTCTTAGCCTTTGGTTCCTTCTTCCTTACATAAAAATAGCATACCCTTCCACGTCACCACTGCAGCACTAACACCCACCGTCCACACTGAATTCCCAGTACACACGTCTCATACAGGACTGGTGTACCGGGATTAGCGGTGGTGTTTTTATATGTCAGCGGGTCCAGTAGTAGATCAATAAAGTCTGCTCCGACGAAATTCAAATCCCTGCCTCAGCCAAGCTTCGAACCCGCGTCCATTGGGATAGGAGGTGTCTAGCTACTTGGCCAATACCTCTCTCTGGCTGCAGTGCATTTTTTGTATTAGGAGTCGTGCAAAACCAGATACAGTATTTACTAGAAACAAAAAAGCCAGTGCCATATCATCCTCTCTTGAGATACAGGAGCACAAGACAAGGTTACGTCAGTCCAGAAGAGTAAAGCTTAAGACAGTGAGGCTGGGTGTTTAATAGAATACAGCACGTCTCCATTCACTCATCCTTCAAACCTCTGACCTCGGGTTTCTATGAACTGAACAAAATCGTTCGTCATAAGCTGTTGTGAAATACCAGTTTATCTTTTTTATCGATGATATTTGTGTTGCCTCAGGTTTCCCTTCTGTTTACTGAAATAGTTTGGCATTAGCAAGAATAGAATGGTAACTGGCTTCAAAATAATAGCCTCCGTCCCTACACTTCACCTGAAGATTAATTTACCTAACAGAATGCAGCCTGTGTCAAATATATCCAATGATTCCTGGGGTTGTCTATCTATCTATCTATTGCCAGACACCTCAATCCCGTTTGGGGTGGCCACAAATTGCCTCCAAGTCGCCCTGTCCCCTGCCATTTCACTGCCCTGCTCCCAACATACACACCCCTCTCTCATATACCTCTCCACCCCATCCCTCCATCTCTCCTGCGGTTGTTAATACTAAACCATTATTAAGAAGGCGCAACAAAGCCTCCAGAGCCACGTCCAATGCGGCACGTAGCTGACCCACCTGATCGCAGCCAGTCCCGTTGCTGATTTCCACTGGCTCCTGAGGCTTCTTGCAGACGAAATAGCTGGCTGTGTCGCAGTCCACAGCAGACCACAGGGCCGGCCCTTCGGTGTCATCACCCACGTAGTACACACACGTAGGGTAGTAGAAAAAGGCTGAGGGAAAGACACTACTTAGAAAAGCCTCACTGAACGTCAGGCATGGGGTTCAGAATATCACAAGTTATTATCTAGACAGAGGGTTGATGGGAAGGACAGAGGGCATACCGGCAGTTAATATTACATGGAGATGTTCTAAAATAGCGCTATTGTTTCCCCACACGACCAGGTCGGTAGGATGGAGGGAATACAGGCAGTTCTCACTATGCGCCGTGCATGTGTGCCAGATCACAACGCTATCCATACACATCACTGCTGTGTAAAATGGAGGAACTGGCTAACCATTTTCACAAGAGGTAATAAGGTTTTTGCCCCACCTACCTGAGAGCATAGTTTGTACGTTACTGATGTTATTGACGGAGGCTTATGATCAGCCCTGGACAGCTATTTCCAAGTCGGTAGATCAGATACAGCCTTTATCCTCTTTAGTGAAATATATAATTCCTATAACGATGACCATGATGACTTACGGTTGGTGAGGAAGATGTCCCACTTGGTGAAGGTGACGTCAGTGCCATCGGTCCACGTCAGGGAGCCTGCGTTGCTGTTGTCAGTCAGGCCAATCCAGGTGGGTACTGTGGAGTCTGGGGGACCATGGAACGGTACTTTACTCTCTCTTTCTCTCTCTCTCTCCCCTTACGCACACACACACACAAACTTCACCTAAATTCACCATCATCATCATCATCATCATTGTCATCCTGCTTCTTTTTGCTTTCCACGGGTGGCGTGAAGTAGTGCACAGAAAGCCGGAAAGAGGAAAGAATACAACAGTGTGAGAGCTAACATGTCCACTGAAATGGGCTACACATGCATTCAATCACCATTCTATACCCCGGAATCCCGACTCCATGTGACAGATATACACTTACTCCACATATAGCTTCTCATTTACCATCCTTCAGTTACTGCGAAGACTGTCAAGTTAATAAGGGCTCTTACACCCTGGCCACACACTCCTCACAACAAAATTCACCCAGCCAACACACCCTCAAGTAAGTTTCCTAGCCTCATCCATACGTCTCTTTCTCACACAACTATTTACCATGTCTATCCACCTTCCTCTCGCCCTACCAAGTCTCCTCACATCCTCAACCTCGCTCAGATATACCCTCACCACTCTGTTCACAATTATTCTCTCCAAATGACCATACCATCTACGTACACTTTCTTCAACTCTGTTATCCACAGACTTCCTTACATCATATCTTTCACGAATTACTCTCTGTCCACACTCTGCATTTCACACAACCTTCCTCAACCGCCTCATTTCCATTGCTCCTATTCGTTACTTTATTTTACCTTCTCACACCTGTATGCTAAATTACACACTATAATTCATTTGTACATGCCTCTCTCAGCTGCCACACTCGGACCTCAGCTTCTTATCCAGGCCTTCATAGCACCTGCCACTCTCCTTCCCTGTGTGTGTGTGTGTGTGTGTGTGAGAGAGAGAGAGAGAGAGAGAGAGAGAGAGAGAGAGAGAGAGGGAGAGGGAGAGAGAACCACAACCCTATACTAACATCCTTCGTCAATGATGGAATACACGAAGTCATTCTCTGCTGCTGAGTGGATGGAGGCCAGGTCGGCACCCATGGCCTCACACTGCTCCCTGGCCTCGCTGAAGGTGTACATCTCGTACTGATAGTCGGAGTTGGAGAACCAGTAGCAGTAGTGGTCAAAGCTCTCCCACCCGTCACCACAGCCGTAATAGTGTGCTGCAGGGAGAAACGTTATTATTATTATTATTATTATTACTCTCCAGTTGACGAAGACAGAGGAGGGTATTGTTATCATCAACAAGAATTGGTGGTGCAGAGATTTCGTTTCTGGAGCAAATATCAGAAAGTATTTACTACAAGTCATGAAATATCACATAGTTATGTGTCTTGTAGTGTACTGCTGCCTCTTGATGGGTAGCATGCTGGGTCTTAAGTATTTTTTTTTTTAAATGATGAAAAAGTAAAAAAAAAAAAAATCCGATTTCAATGTGACCTGATGTCTCTGATATACAGTACAGAGGGAAGGGAGTGAGGGTTGTTATGTGCTTAGCTGCAGTGTGGGTGGTTGTAAATTTAGATTATTTTATATATATATATATATATATATATATATATATATATATATATATATATAAAAAAGGGGTGGCCCTTTGACTTCGAGTTATTTGCTTTACAGGGAGGGGCACTAACCCTCCACCAAACCGCTTGCTGACACGTAGGTAGCACGCATGGTTTGGTTATATGGTTACCACCCAGCGTTGTAAATGGTTTCTTGGCTTACAGGAAACCATCTGGTTTGTCACTCAATGTAAAGCCACCTGTAAAGGAATGAAAAGCAATAAGAAGTGACAGGAAAGATGGGAGAAATAGGAAGAGAGAAGGGCAGGCACAGAAACAGAATGATAAAGGCTAAGGAAGAAGTAGGCAGCACTACATCAAGTGAGTGAGGAAATTGCGGGAAGGCTTATGAAAAAGCAGTAGGTATAACTTATATGACTTTTCTCAAATTGGCCATCCATAGCGCTAAACACCGCCACAGAGGCCAAAATAGCCACCGAACAGCATCGAAACTCTGTCGCTTATGATACTACTAATGCCCCAGGGATCATTAGACAGCTTAGGAAGAATTAACAGCTGCTAGTTAAAAGGAGTTTCTTAGATTTTGCCTTCATACTACTGGAATAAGGTCAGAGAAGCGCTAACCTGACCACCAAAACTGTGTCAACTTGCAAGCTCTTACATCTACACTGGATCGACGTAAATCATTGAAAAACTTCTTGAAAAGTGATCTATGATAATTATGGTTATCGAAAAACGCGTCGATATTTTCTTTTTAAAAACGAACATAAAGCAAAATGGCCTGAGCACCAGAACCGGATACTCTCAGGAACAGCACCAGTGAACCTACACATCACCGGAAAGTATATTTAAGAACAACAGTGTCATTTACGTGTTTCCTCTCAAATTTCCAAAATGTTCTGCTGAAAAAGCACCGTAAAACACCCAACTGAGCACAAACACTGAGTCAACTGTGAGAGCCGTCATGTTTGGGCAGGAGGGTCCAATGCCCCTACACTGACTAAAATACAATTAATATTGCGGTAGTCGGATGGTAGACTTCATATCATAACTAAAACAGCAACATAAACTCACTTGCCCTATCATGTCTCACAGTTCCAAGTGCGACCATCTAAAACTTCGTATTATATTTATACGGATTTCATTTGTGTGTGTGTGTGTGTGTGTGTGTGTGTGTGACACCACATGACAGTGGTGTTTTGAAGCCATAGTGCGTAACAGTACAGATGGAACACTGAAATACAAAATACATGGGAAATAAGTAAACATATTTATGACCTGTGATAATTCTGTACTTTCAAGGAAATTCTATATTGCCAGACGCCTCAATCCCGTACGGGGTGGCCACAAACAAATCGCCTCCACGTCGTCCTGTCCCCCACCATTTCACTGCTCTGCTCCCAACTCACACCCCCCTCTCTCATATACCTCTCCACCCTATCCCTGAATCTCATCCTTGGCCTCCCCCTCCCCCCCCTCCAACTCACTCACATACAATCTCCTCGTCAGTCTCTCACCCTCCATCCTCTCCACATGGCCAAACCACCTCAGCGTGTTCCTCCTAATGCTTCCTATCACATCCACATCCACAAAAAAATATATTCATGTTGTAATGGAGAAAGTATGACAATATTTATGAAATGCATAGTGTATATTTCTACATTTCACTTGCGGTAGTACCATTTGAATTATTCACTGAAGGTATTTGGGTTGCTACGTGATTATGACGCTATTATTCCACACTCACAAGTTACACAGCGAATGTAGCACAGCCTGCTTCAGTAGCTAAGGTAGCGTGAAGTGCTAAATGTGCCGTAAACACTAGGGAACGTCTGTATGAAGGAAGTACAGTCACGTTCAAGAGTCCCAGTACACGTGTGGGCGTGTTGTCTAATGTAATGCTAACTGCTTTTGGAATGTGGAAACTTTGCGCTTACTGCCTGATACACTGAATATAATTTGATCGGGTATGAAGCGAAACAGTTCAACTTCTTACCAGTGGTGGACACAACAGTAGACAACACAACTACATGTGTATCGGGACTCTTGAACTCTACTGTAAATGCTCATGGCCAGTGTTATATATATTTTTCTGTTTCATAAAGCAAAAGGTGGTTCGGAAAAGGTTAGGTCCTCCCCATTATCTAGGAGAGGAAACTCTCAACCTTCACCAGTTTAAAGGTTACAGACAGAATGATGAAAGTTTGTACACTATGTGAATCAGTAATTGAAGAGGACAGTCACAGGATGTTGTGATTGTAATTGTTATTGTTGCTGTTGTTTTAGCCCTAAGCTCATCTGGTTGTTAATCCAGTGGACTGCAGGCTGAAACTGCCCTTCTTAAGTCCACCATTCTCCTTTCGGGAGATGGGGAAGAGTTTATTGTGATGATAGGGAGAAACTGATACAGTAGAATGTGTCCAGCCTTTAAATTAAATAAAACTTATAAAGGCTTATAAGTGCATGAAGACATTATCCATAGGTTTTAAAAGAAGCAGACTTACTGGGCTGGAACCCGCAGGCATAGCCCCATTCGGAATCGCAGTGGTAGTTCACCCACTTGCCCTTACTAGACACATCGGTGGAGTCGATCAGCGCGGCACACTGGTCATTCTCTCCGTCACTGGGTTCGTTGGTGTCCCAGTTGGTGTACTCAGCCTCGTCTCCGTTGGGCCAGAGCCACTCGGTCGTGTTCTTGTCATACCTCAGACCCATCCAGCACGAGACGCCCTCTTGCTTTAGCAGACCTGAAGGAATAAACTTTAATTTTAGTTTATAACCATTTACTACGCTGGGTGGTAACCATATAACCAAATTTTGGCACCTGGTGGTTTAGTGGGTAATTATTGTGCTCCAGTCGGATTGAGCCGGTGAAGGTTTATATCCAAGGGGTGGTTGGGGTTTATTGCTCATGTAATGCCACTCAGGGATGAGTGAGGCTGGTCATTCTCATCTTAAATGTCAGGACCAACTGCCTAGCCTCGGGCTCCTACGCTCCTCATGGGGCAACGTAGGATTGGATGATGGATGGATGGTTGGAACAATTTTGGGTAATGGAATTTTAACTGTGGTTTTGAAAAGGTTTATGCTGCCAACAAAGCTTTATTGTAATTTAAGGAAGTCTGTCGGAGTAAAGTATTCACAATAGTTTGTAGAATATTTGGGGAGTTTGAAAATGTCTTAAGAATAAAACTAATGATGTTCTGTTAAAACAATTTGAATAATGAAGTTTAACCTAAAGTTTTATGAAGCTTAGGAAAGTTTTAACAGACCTAGAGACGTGGAGCTTTAGTTGCCGTCTCAGGTGTAGGGAAGTAAAGCTTTCACTATAGTTCCGGAAAGCTTAGGGTAGTGAGGCTGTATGTGCAGATTCAAAAGCTTACAATGAAGCTTAATATCCATGACTACGGAACTCTAATGGGCCGAAGCTTTACTGGGTGGATTTTAGTCGCCAGCAGACAACAGTATTCAGCTTTAAGATTTCTCGCTGTGAAGCTGTTAACGAAGACAATCTCAACCCCTTTCTATTTCCAAAGTTTACTGTAATGTTAAAAAGTCGTCTGAAGTAGCAAGGACATATTTGAGATATACCACTTGCGTTGTTAATAGCAGTTTCGAAAGACCTTGAGAACTGTGGCTGTAATGTTCCAGAAGACCTGAAGGAGCGGGGTTTCAACTGTACCTTCACAAAACTCAAGACAGTAAAGCTTTAGATGACAGATTTCGGTTGTAGGTGACGGTATATTAATTCCTAAATGTTACGTGGGAAGGATTTAACAAGAGGAAACTACAGGGGACAGATAACTAACCATGGGATGTCCAGTGCAATAGGTCACTCATCCATGCACAGCTCTGAACGAGATTTGAGATAAATCATAATGTAACCACTTTTAGTTTAATCATCATCATCAGCAGTAGCAGTAGCCTGAATTAGTCTACTGAAGGAAAAATGTCTCTCCCATCTTTTTCCACTCTCTATTACTTGAAAGTCTCATCCGTAAAATGGAGGGAACGTAGGAAACTGTTTTGAAAGGATGCAAGAAAGGTAACAGGATGATAAGAGACGCAGCAGAGGAATAAAGGATAAAAATGGCAGAATTTTGGTGGAAAGGGGGAAACAGGTTAGCAGGTAGAGAGAACACTTAATGAACCGTTGGAGATAGAGAATGAAAGCTGGGCAAGTGTAAGAGGTTAGAGAATGGCTGGGAGAAGAAGAGAGGCGAGTAGGAGGGAAGAAGTCAGTTGAACGAAAGTATCACATGCAGTGAAGAAAGTCAAAATAGTGAAAGCCTTAGAAATTGATGGGGTATGTAGTGAAATGCTGAAATACCGAGGAGCGTTAGTGACAGAATGGATATGGTAGACGTGCAGACTGGCCTTGGTGGAAAGTAGGATCCAGGAATATTGAACGTGGGGTTAATGGTTACCCTATACAAAAGAAAAGAGGAATGAGAAGTGTGTGGTAATATTCTCAGTACAATACGAAAAATACGTGGTAGGAGAGTTACTGAGTTAGGGTAATAACCAAGAAATGAGTTGGAGAAGAACATGGGGGTTTTAGGAAGAGAAGAGGCTGTGTAGATCAGATATTCATTCCAATATTATTAGTGGAAAAATATTTAGAGAAGAAGAAGTTGTAAATTGCCTTTATGGATCTGGAGAAAGCATGTGGCAGATTGGATAGACAGGGAATGTGGAAAGGATTAAAAATATATGGAGTGGATGCGAAGTTACTGAATGCTGTGAAGAGTATGTTTAAGATTGCTAGGGCTGCTATGTGTATGTGGATGCTATGTTAAGCGAGTTTCTTTACCTGGGTGTTGGATTCAAGCAGGGATGTCTCATGTCTCAGTGCTGCTCAGTTTATATAGGGAAGGAGTTATAAAAAAGGTATATGTTGGTGCATTTCAAGTGAGAGAAGGTATGGTGTGGGAACTTCCTATATTGTCTCTTACTGATGATACTGTCCTCATAAGTAATGATAAATGAACTGCAAGGCTCGGTGAATGAGTTTTGAAGTGTATGTATGAAACAGATTCTTAAAGTAAATTTAGATATGAGTTAAGTTATAGTCTCTGAAAGAAATGAAGTCACAGCATGCACAATGAAGCTGGATGGTGATGAAATAGAGAATAGAGAATACGCGTACCTAGGTAGTATGATGAATAAAGATGGAAGTTTAGAGGATGAAGTGCTTGAAAGGGTACAATAAGGCAAAAAGGTGGCTGGGTCACTGAATGCAGTGATGAGGAATACGGAAGTGAGGAGGGAAGTGAAAAAAAATTGCCGTGTGACAGTGCCGTGATCCCCACTCTAACATACAGAAGTGAAACAGGGGCCTTGTTGGTAGGATGCAAGTCAAGAGTGAGTGCAGTGGAAGTGAGTGATTTGAGAGGAGTAAGTAGCATTACATGGAGGGACAGACAGATATGCGAGAAAGTAAGGGAGTGTTGTGGTGTTGATGTGGGTGTGACTGAAAGTGCTAAGAGAAACACTGAGATGGTCTGGCCATGTGGAGAGGACTGAGTGTAAGAAACTGACCAGAATACTCTATGTGAGTGGGTAGAGAGGGGGAGACCCAGGATGTGATGAAGGGATGGAGTGGAGAGATGTATGAGATTGAGGGATGAGTTGGAGAGAGGGCAGCTAAATGGCAGAAAATAGGGCAACATGAAAGCAATTTATTTATGACCAACCCTTACCACACTGAGGTGTCTGGTAATAGACAGATAGATAGAGTGATAGACATATAGATAGATAGACAGACAGATAGACAGACAGACAGATAGATAGATAGACAGATAGACTGTTCTATTATGCATGGGGGGATACTGTGCATGGAGGATATTGTCCTAGAATGGTCTTGGTCGTTTTGTCAGAAAATGTCTTCATTTTCTTGGGTTGATATCGTAGCTGCCTTCACCAGCCATTAGTGAAAGACAAGACACCGTCTTCGGGGTGACTTATTTTCAGTCTAATAAAGAGACATCGTCTGTTAACTTTTCTTTCCAAAGGCTTTTCGTCTCATCAACTCTCCTCCTTTTACTGGCTCCCTTCAACCTCTGTCTCTTCGCCGCACTGTTTGTGTGTGTGTGTGTGTCCGACTCTGGGGAAAGGCTTCAGGGCCTATTTCTTGGGAGCAGTGATCTATCCCAAGTCCCGGTAGTCCTCCTACACCTCCACATGTCACCACTTCGGCACTAATACCCACCATCCATATTGAATACATGCTAGGGCTGTCTCATGCAGGACTGGTGTATTGGTATTAGCAGGGGTATTTTTACGACATGTCGGCAGGTCTTCTGGTAGATCAAGAAAGCCTGCTTTTTAGGAAATTCAGATCCTTAAACTGTTCCCTGCCCCAGCCGGGATTCGATCCTGGGTCCATTAGGACTGCAGGCCACCTCTCTACCGATTCAGCCACCGCCTCCCCCATCTTTATCTCTTTTCTATCGCCACTTGAATGGTCACTGTTCCTCTGAACTGTCTGCTTGCATCCCTCCACGTCTACTACGCACCCGTCTAGCAACAAACTCTCTTACTTTTCTGTCCAACTCTAATGCAAGAGTTAACTGTTACTCCCAGTCCTTCATGTATTCAACAGGTCAGCTCTGGAACTGTCTCCCCCTGTCTGTATTTCCTGTTGCTTATGATCTCCAGTCTTTCAAATGCTGTGTGTCCAGGCATCTCGAAATGATCGTATCTTGAATTTGGCTCTCTTTGGTGTTTTTTTTTTCTTGGAAGGAACAGTTTGTGGGCTCCTGGCCTTTGGTTCCTTCTTCCTTGCATAAAAAAAAAAAATATGTGTGCATTCATCCAAGTCCAGTTTGAAAAAATCATTCTATGATCAAGCAACGGCCCAATGTGTAATCAGCGCTAGGCACCTCTCAGCACCCCAACTGCAGCCTGCCAGCAACTGACACTCACCCACAACGATGTCATTTTGCTGCTGTGACGTGATGGTGACCAGGTCTGCCCTGGTGTTGAAGCTCTGGCAGCTGGTCCTGGCCTTGGACCAGGAGAGTAGGACCTCGCTGGTCCAGTAGCATTCGCCTGCCTCGTACACCATGTTGGACCGGCACAGTACTGAAGGAGAAAATTACACATTTATTATTGGTACTATTACTATTATTTGTAGTATCACTATCACTGTAATAGTAATAGTAGTAGTAGTAGTAGTAGTGGGAGGAGGAGGAGGAGAAGGAGGAGGAGGAGAAGGAGGAGGAGTTGTTGTAATAAGTTAATGCCTTACATTAGCCACGGGACAAACAGATCTAGCATATGGTTGGGAAGCACAGTGACTGGCGTGTTTGGGGTCAACAGATTGCAATGTGAAGAGTCTGCTTCTTCACAGCATAACTCTATACAACTCCTAAATGCTGGAAGTCAAATTAATTGGGCAGTAGGTGGTGGTGGTGGTAGTAGTAGTAGTATAGTAGTGGTAGTAGTAATAGCAGTGGTGGTGGTGGTGGTGGTAGTAGTAATGGTAGTGGAGGTGGTGGTTGTGGCAGTAGTAGTGGTGGTGGTGGTAACAGTAGTAGCAGTAGCAGTAACAGTAGTAGTTGTAGTAGTAGTAGTAGTAGTAGTAACAGTAGTGGTAGTATGTAACAAAGCAAGTAAGTACAGTATGAAAGAAAGTATATAAGTAAGAAATTAGCAGTATATAATCTTTCAGTGCCTGCTTTTCCCGAGGCAAAGCATGACATGACGTGGTGCAGTGTGGTGTGTGGAGTGCCTTCCTATCACACAGCGTAATTTATAGAAAACATCCGTGTGTGACAGCCAAACAACGTGCTTTGAAGAAACACAATCAGAATTCGATTTAAAGGACTAAATGGGGAATCAACTTGTCCCTTACTTGAAAATATCCCTTACTTGAAAATGTTCCTTACTTGAAAATGTTCCTTACTTGAAAATGTCCCTTACTTGAAAATGTTCCTTACTTGAAAATGTTCCTTACTTGAAAATGTTCCTTACTTGAAAATGTTCCTTACTTGAAAATGTTCCTTACTTGAAAATGTACCTTACTTGAAAATGGCCATTGTTTTACCACATATAAAGACAATCTTTTTATGAAATGCAATGATTGTTTCACTTATCTTACTTATTTATATGATTATGAATATTATTTTATGGGTACTGTATAAAGAAACATATTAATGTATAAAACCTAGACATTACGTGTCATTTTTGAATGGTCTTGCCCGTTTGTCAGGTAGAATATGGAGTCTCTTAAATTCGAAATCCCTTAATGGAGGTCCCTTAAATCGAGGTTTGAGTGTATAATTAACACTGTACCAGCCCCAGTCTTATACTTCCATTCCCTCACTGACGTCTTGCGGCTTGGTTCCCAGTAAAATCTGTCTTTCAATTAGACTACTTCTTCCTTAGCCTTTATCATTCTTTTTCTGTGCCTGCCCTCCCCTCTTCCTATTTCTCACCATCATCCACTCACTTGATGTAGTGCTGCCTACTTCTTCCTTAGCCTTTATCATTCTTTTCTGTGCCTGCCCTCCTCTCTTCCTATTTCTCACCATCATCCACTCACTTGATGTAGTGCTGCCTAGTTCTTCCTTAGCCTTTATCATTCTTTTTCTGTGCCTGCCCTCCTCTCTTCCTATTTCTCACCATCATCCACTCACTTGATGTAGTGCTGCCTACTTCTTCCTTAGCCTTTATCATTCTTTTCTGTGCCTGCCCTCCTCTCTTCCTATTTCTCACCATCATCCACTCACTTGATGTAGTGCTGCCTAGTTCTTCCTTAGCCTTTATCATTCTTTTTCTGTGCCTGCCCTCCTCTCTTCCTATTTCTCACCATCATCCACTCACTTGATGTAGTGCTGCCTAGTTCTTCCTTAGCCTTTATCATTCTTTTTCTGTGCCTGCCCTCCTCTCTTCCTATTTCTCACCATCATCCACTCACTTGATGTAGTGCTGCCTACTTCTTCCTTAGCCTTTATCATTCTTTTTCTGTGCCTGCCCTCCTCTCTTCCTATTTCTCCCATCTTTCCTGTCACTACTTATTGCTTTTCTTTCCGTTACAGGTGGCTTTACATTGAGTGACAAGCCAAATGGTTTCCTGTAAGCCAAGAAACCATTTACAACGCTGGGTGGTAACCATATAACCAAACCATACGTGCTCCCTACGTGTCAACAAGTGGGTTGGTGGAGGGTTAGTGCCCGTCCCTGTAAAACAAATAACTCATAGTCAAATGGCCACCCCGCACGGGAATATGGCGTCTGGCAATAGATAGATTGATAGACAGACCACGGATTGACTCAGTGTTTCACCTTTCTTGTCTTCAAAGCCTTTATGATTCATGTCACTAAAATATACCGATTATATTACTTCCGACTGAATACAATAACGTGTCTGCAAAGCCCTGGCATATGAATGTCAATATTTTAGACGTCTTTGGTGATAGGAAATGGTTAGACTGCATTCCACATTACGCAGCGTACATAACAAGGTAACACTGTCAAATTTCATTAAACTTTCACCCTGTGTTGTAAAAAGAGTGTCAGAATTGGTGTTTGTTTCGTTCCCTGCGATGCCAGGTTAACAGTGCTGTCTTTACCCCCCCCCCTCACTCCCATTATGTATTTTGGGGTGTTATTCTTGGGGGGAGGGTAGTCAAATGGTGGGTGACAGAGCGACTTGGAGGCGTTTTGTCTGTGGCCACCCTTTGCGGGATTAAGATAGATAGATTCTTGCTACCTCCACTGCATTAATCTTAGGAGTGACTTATCGAGCTAGATGGGTTACCAACGGCTTCCGTCACCACCGTCACAGTGAGAACTCTGCTAAAATGAACAAAATCGTATGAAGGAGGCAAGAACAAAGTGCAAATTACGTCATCATACTAAAAGGGTTAATTCCTGACTGGACACAATACTGCCAATTACAAGACTCAGTATTATTTTGCTACAAGATGGAGGGATGGGGTGGAGAGGTATATGAGAGAGGGGGGTGTGAGTTGGGTGCGGGGCAGTGAAATGGAGGGGGACAGGGCGACGTGGAGGCGATTTGTTTGTGGCCACCCCGAACGGGATTGAGGCGTCTGGCAATAGATAGATAGT
Source organism: Coenobita brevimanus (assembly GCF_032717465.1). Taxonomy (NCBI): domain Eukaryota; kingdom Metazoa; phylum Arthropoda; class Malacostraca; order Decapoda; family Coenobitidae; genus Coenobita; species Coenobita brevimanus. Next base: position 569,436 of record NC_137036.1, on the reverse strand, counting down.
ATTATTTTCCTACAAGGCTTAGTTAAAAAAAAATAATGTACCTGCATCCAGACAACAATAATCAGCAGCTCTGGTAAACAACACATCGAACAGCTGTGATTAAAAATGATAAGTACAAATAAATCTATGGCCATGAATGTTCCTCGTTTACGAGTATCTTACAGGTCCTACAGGCATGACACTGTAATTTTAAGGACTGTAGGATTTCAATATAACGGATTCAGTTTTTCGAAATGTTATATGGGGGAGGAAATATGTTACGTTAGAATTAAACCATAAGTAGGCTTGCTTGTGTGTCCTAATTTCAAAAGATAACACTACCGCTAAACAACCTTTCGAAAAATTTAATCAGTGAAAGCTAAATCCAGCCGTCTGTAAAATCACAACGCCGCTACAAGCACACCCTCGCGGTAATTAGTGGGGCTGGAATACCACTCCATTTATTCGGAAGTTCAAACGTGTTAAAGGATAATTGAGGAAGGCATACAATGGTCAATAATTACTTCCTACTTCCAGCGTTCAGAACCGATGAAGCAATAATCGAACACTTTTAACCCATTCAGCCCGAAAATGTATTCTGCCCTTTTTGGTTTTGCTAAGGTTTGCTATCACCAGGCAATTCTGTTCAAAGTAGGGCAAATCTCAAGTAGTGAAAGAATTAATATCAGACGTATCGAACTACTCTCGTCTGAGAAGTCTCCGAAGCTGAATAAATTCGTCTGACGGCAGCATTAACAGAATGAATAATACGTCACTAGACTGGAGGGGTTAACTATTGTGGTTTAACATAAGAATCTCACAAGATTTTAACAAGGTGTTGAGAAGGTGCAATTAAACTACTGACCAGAACTGCATAGTCAACATCAACTGTCCTGTCCTATCTCCAGCTTGTCACTCGGAAAATATGTGGGTAAAGAGAAGCAGGTAATTGTTTTTTTTCCACAGATCATTTTTATCAGTGTTGTTTATCTGTGGAGTTATAATTCCAATTTTGACAGCCCATGGAGAAAAAATGAGATGGGCGACAGGACGTTCAATGCTGACTACATAATTTTCAAATCGACTGGAAGGCTTCGAATCAAGGTTCATTATTTAGAAGCCCCAGACGCGTAACATGACTGACTGAACATAATTTTCAAATCGACTGGAAGGCTTCGAATCACAGTTCATTGTTTCGGAACCCCAGATGCGTAAAGGGACCACCAGAGCCTGTATTTCAACTTACTCAGGGTAAATTTGCAGATGTAGTAGTGTTGCTCGGAGCACTTGTCACTTCTCCAGCGACCGTCATCGTCGGTCACGCCTGTGTTGGTTGAAATCTGGACAAAAAACATCATCATCTATTTATCATACCAATAAACAATGCACTGTAAATCCCAGACGTAGAGAGGACGTCATCATCACCATTATCGTAACTACATCATCACCATTACCATCAATACTATCGTCCTTGTCATCACCATTCCACTAACACCACATGCCCTATCACTAAACAGGCATCATCATCATCATCATATTTCAACAATAGCTCGCCTAGGATCCTGATATAGAAATAAAACCATAACTCTATTTCCCACCTGTATATGAGATGGGTCGGAGCCAGAGAGGGAAGTCATCTTTATCTTGACTTTCATTCCCACCTGCAGACACATTCTCAATTATCCTCCCACTTCTTCCTCCCACCTTTGTCCCTCTTGTTATTTAAGTCTCTCCATCCCATCTCTTTCCTCCTTCGTATTTCCTTCCTTCTTGCTTTTCCTCTTTCCTCCCTCTCAACCCTTTCCTTCCGTGCAACCTTTTCTTCCCGTTCACATTTTACTCTCTCCCTCCCTCTCCCTTTTCAACTTCTCTCCATTCTTATCTGTTTTCCTTTCCCGTTCCTCCCTCTCCCTCCATTCTCTCTCTCTCTCTCTCACCTTGCCACAGTGCTCTTCCGCTCCCCCATCAGGCTCTCCTTCCACCCAGTTGGTCCACGCAAGGGGTGATCCGTCAGTCCAGTACCAGCTGCCTCCATCATCATCATGCAGTCCCAACCAGGCGTGGCTGCGTGTGCTGCCCAGTACCTCTGTTGGAAAGTGAAGGTGAATCTCTCTCTTTCTCTCTCTCTCACACACACACACACACACGCACGCATACACAGAGTACATCCAACGCCACTAAAACAAAATATACCCATACTGAACATGACGTTTCCCAAGGCCGTATCACAATGTGGTTAGGACTCTATCTAGTTCCTGCGGCCAACAACACAGTATTCACCTTTTATGAGACATACGTGTGTATATATGCACCTTTATTGCATTTACAAGGTGTCCTGTGAAACGTGTGCCAAACTTCAGGACCAATTTTGAGAAAGAATTGCCGTATCAACATCGAGTTCAAGTCTCAACTGTTATCGACATACAACTGCTTAAAATCTTGTGAGTGAAAATGGGGTCCCTCATAATGCACCAATAATGTCGCTAGTAACTGTAGTTCAATAACGCCTGATATTGGACCCGTTACGGTATAGCAATTATTAGTTACAATAACCTCAGCGTGAAGTGTGGCACGGGTTGAACGGGACTGATGTACTGATGTGATGAGGAGGGGCAGACTGAGATGGTTCCAGCATGTGGAGAGGATGAAGGATGACAAGTGGGTACGGGATGTGAGAAGTGTGAACGTCGGGGGTAGGGTTGTAAGAGGCAGACTGAAAAAGACCTGGGAAGAGGTCATATAGTGTGACCTCAGGGATAAGGGAGTGAATAGGGAGGCTGCCAGAGATCACACAGCGTGGAGAGTCAAGCCAACGCATTCAAGCATGTTGCAGCCTTTATAAATGATGTGATGCTAGCAAACCTCCTTAGGTAAAAGAAGACAGTTCCATAACAAATGATATATAGATAGATCACTAGACAGACAGACATAGATAGATAGACAGATAGACAGACAGATGGATAGATAAACCACATATTGTGCCAGTTCACTCACGCTTGATGTATGTGTTTACATTCTGTTGATGTTGTTACGGAACAGAGAAAGATAACGTACACTTTAAGTGAGAACACCAAGAGTCACCACTGTCCCGTAAAGTTCCAGGTTCAAAACAAAAGAGTTAGGTAAAATTACAAGTTAAAGTTTAATGCACAAACTAACAACAAAACATTCAGGACTCATAAGGATAATGTAATGGCAAATAAACAGGTTAAATATATGGTTAACTGCAATAGCCTCTATTAACACGAAATTAGCAAGAGTAAATTTATCTAAGTCAGCCCTGATAAAATGAGATACCAGATAATACTCAGTGAATGCCAGATAAATTATTACAGATACAAACTATTATCAAAAATGACTGACATAAAGATCCATACATGAATTACAAAAACTTCACTAAGCCTACAAATTAAACTTATGCTATACAGTACAAGAAAAAATGCAATAACAGTAATACTCAAATTACACACAGCTGCTAGATGGTTGGAGATTTCTTGAGCACTCACAATAATAATATCTGTATAGGGGAGGACAGAGATGTGAACAAAGTGAGGAGCAGATCTAAGTGGCAATGATGCAGAGACTGAGCTCATTATATAGGGGCCAGCAGAGCCTGATACAACTTGTAATAAGGACGCGCAAATGAAGCGATGGGGACAAACGGTCGACAATCCCGCACTGAATAACAGAAAGGACGACTTACTCTACTATAACGGTAGAAGGGGGGGGACTGAGGCAGAACACGCTCGTGATCAAACATGCAGCATACTGTGCGTTAAAATTACACAAAGGATGATGAAATCATAGGCTATGTAACACCTCCCCACAAAGAAAAAGAAATTTACAAAGGAAATTTCTTATTACTCTAAAACAATCTGTCTAAAGTCTAGATAAGCAATCTGCAATAACATTTTCTTTCCCCTTGACATGTTGTATGTCTAATGAATACTCCTGAAGAAGTAGACTCCATCTTGTCAATCTCTGATTTTTATCTTTAAACTTACTAAGGAATTTCAGTGGGTTGTGATCGGTATAAATGACTATGGGGTCAAAACCAGAACACAAATAAAATGAAAACTGCTGTAAACCCAAAATCAAGGCCAAAAGCTCTTTCTCAATAGTGGAGTAGTTCTTTTGAGGTGGAGTGAACTTCTTACTGTAATAAGATACAGGATGTTCAATACCCTGATCATCCTCTTGCAGCAAAACAGCCCCAGCTCCTGTATCACTTGCATCAACAGCCATCTTAAAAGGCTTAGCAAAATTTGGAGTAGCGAGCACTGGCTGACTTAATAGAATAGCTTTAAGTTTGTTGAAAGAGGATTCACAGTTATCGGTCCAGACAAATTCAACTCCCTTTTTCAGTAGGTCTGTAAGTGGTGATACAAGAATAGAAAAGTTAAGAACAAATCTCCTGTAATAACCTACCATTCCCAAAAATCTTTGTAGCTCTTTCCTACTTTTAGGTCTGGGAAGATCACTTATAACCTGAACCTTAGCTCCTGGTGGTGCAACATGTCCATCACCAATTACATACCCAAGGTACTGAACTTTAGCTTGACCAAACTCACACTTTGATAAATTAGCTACAAGATTAGCCTGAACTAAACGGTCAAGAAATTTACTGACATGGCATAGATGATCTTTCCAGTTGTCACTGAAGATTAATACATCATCAATATAAACAACACACCCTGCCAAACCCTCTGTTACAACATTCATGAGCTTCTGAAATGTGGCTGGTGCATTCTTCATACCATACGGCATTACTGAACATGCAAAAGCCTTTCCTAATGTTACAAAACATGAGATCTCCCTAGCACGTTCAGTCATAGGTACTTGCCAGTATCCCTTTAACAAATCAAACTTACTTATGTACCTAGCCTTTCCAATCTTGTCTATGCAATCTTCCACACGAGGGAGAGGGTAAGTGTCTGTTTTGGTTATCTGATTAACACGTCTGTAGTCGATGCAAAGCCGCTGTGACCCACCTGGCTTAGGGACCAGAGTGACAGGAGAACTCCACTCGCTCTGACAGGGCTCAATCATCTTGTGGTCCAACAGGTAGCCAAGCTCCTTCTGGATGAGAGGAACTTTCACTGGGTTCACACGGTAAGGAGGCAGTTTAATTGGCTTTGCGTCTCCAACATCGACATCATGCATCAACACAGTGGTTCTTCCTGGAGTGGCACGGAACACTTGCGGGTACTCCTGCAGTAATGCCGAAAACTCCTGCCTTTCCTTGGGTGGTAGATGAGAAAGCTTAGTCTGGAGATCATTCATGATATCAGGATTCTTCCCCAAACTATCACTCAGGCTCATACTGCATGGGAGAGCTTCACTTGCAGACTCGGGTGGAACAGCTACAGTGCAGACTGGATTATTTTCGTCCCGCCTGTGATATAACTTTAGCATGTTGATGTGACATAGTTGCTTGCTCTTTCTACGATCTGGTGTGGCGATGACATAGCTGACATCACTGAGTTTCTTCTCCACGAAATAAGGGCCACTAAACTTGGCTTGAAGAGGTTGCCCATGAACTGGTAGCAGAATCAAAACCTGATCTCCTGGCTGAAAGTGGCGTAACCTGGACTTCTTATCATACCAAGTCTTCATCTTCTCCTGAGCAGCTCCTAAATTCTCTCTCGCCAGCTGTAAAGCAGTGGACAGCCGTTCTTTGAAATTCATCACATACTCCAGCAGGTTGACGTCATCTTCCTCCGACAGCCAGCATTCCTTGAGTAGCTTAAGGGGTCCTCTTACTTCATGGCCAAACAGTAGTTCAAAAGGTGAGAAGCCCAGTGATTCATTTGGAGATTCTCTTGCAGCAAACACAACGAATGGAAGACCCTTATCCCAGTCTTTCTGATGTTCCAAACAGTATTTCTTGAGCATCGATTTGAGTGTTTGATGATATCTCTCCAACGCTCCTTGGGTCTGGAGATGGTAAGCTGAAGACGTGATCTGGGTGATGCCCAACTCTTTCAGAGACTGCTTGAAAATGTTTGACATGAAATTACTTCCTCGGTCTGACTGTACCTCCTTGGGCAGACCAAACTTTGTGAAGAACCCTAGCATTTCCTTAACCACGTTCTTTGCTGAGATATTTCTAAGTGGAATGGCTTCAGGATAACGAGTAGCCATATCAATCAGGGTCAACACATAAGAAAATCCTGAAGAAGTCTTAGGAAGAGGGCCCACAATATCCACCAACACACGGGTGAAAGGCGCCTCAAAAGGAGGAATGGGAACTAGAGGTGCAACCTTTTCGGTCTGATTACACTTCCCCACAACTTGACAGGTGTGACAAGACTTACAATACCAGGAAACATCCCTGAAGATACCTGGCCAGTAGAAGTGTTTCAAAATGCGTGCCACAGTCTTCCTCACTCCAAGGTGTCCTGCCAGACTGGAATCATGAGCCACTCGAATGATATCCTGCCTACAAACACGAGGGATGACAACTTGATGTACAACCTCCCATTCACAGTCGGCTGATGCTGTTGGGGGTCTCCACTTCCTCATAAGTACTCCTGACTTTACATAATAACAAGTAGAAGCACCGGCTGACTTCTTCTTCACTGTAAGCAGAGTTAGCTAGACCTTTCAACTCAGGGTCAGCAACCTGCAACTCAACCAACTCTTGACGAGACAAATTATCAACACTACGGGGTACTGCCTCATCTGGTGAGTGGTCCAAATTAGCAAGAAAAGTGTCAGCTAGGATAACATCATCATCATCATTATCCTCTAAATCACCAGTAACTTTAGACTTAGCCCTAGTGACAGCACATGCAGGGAACACATCAGGGACATCACAATCCTGGGACGCAGCCACTGGCTCACTAGACAACTGAGGAGCTGGACACACTTGACTTCCACCAATATCATTTCCAAGTAAGAAAGTTACACCTGACATTGGGAGTGTCTCAACCAACCCAACCATAACAGAACCATTAACAAAACCAGACTCTAAATTCACTCTGCACAGAGGGACAGAGAAGTAATTATTCCCTACACCTTGTAAGATTACAGTTTCATCAGAGGAATTAAAATTAGAGCCTAGAACACTGGTCAGCATAAGGGATTGGCAAACACCTGTATCACGATATATTTTAACTGATTTCCTGTCATTACTGTCCAGAGGACTGACAAAACCATCAGACAGGAAATTAGCACATGAACTCTTGAGAGTGTCACCCACGTTACTGCTCAAAAGAGGAGCTCCATCATGAGAATTTAAGTTACCCCTCAAAGCAGGTTCAGTTAACTCAGTTAAAGAATTCTGGGAACTCTCAAGAGTGGACACTAGACCAATTGACTGAATATTTAAAGACTCCTTTTTGTTCACATCACGCTGTCTCCTGAAACATCTCTCCGTAGTATGACCAAGCTTACTACAATAAGTACATTTACTTTTCTGAAATCTAGAGGTGAAGCTGGTATTTACTTCCTGAGAAACATCATCCTTATTCTCTTTCCTGTTACCTGTACTCTGAGTAGAGGCAACGTACTTACTCTCAGCTTTCCCTTTTTCTCTAGAATATCTCTTGTGAGTGAGAACATACTCATCAGCTAAAACTGCAGCATCAGACAAATTATCTATTCTTTTCTCATCAAGATATAGGCTTACATCTTTATAAATACACCTTTTGAAGTCCTCCAGCAAAATCATCTGCTTAAATTTGTCAAAATCAGAATCCACATTCTTAGAATTTAACCACTGCTCTAACAAATCTTCTTTGATTTTTGCATACTCAACATGGGATTGCTTATCTTGCTTGTAAGTTGTCCTAAATTTTACTCTATAGGCTTCAGGAACAAGCTCATAGGCCTTAAGAATCAAGCTCTTAACTACATCATAATTATCAGATTGATCCTGGGGCAAAGATGCATAAGTTACTTGAGCTTTACCGGTGAGAACAGTTTGAAGGAGTACTGGCCAATACTCCTTAGGCCAATTAAAACCTGTAGCTACCCTCTCAAACAACTGAAAATACTTTGTTAAATCAGATTCATTAAAAGGAGGGACAAGTTTAACATTTTTAGCCACATCAAAATCATCAGAGCTAGATGATCCAGTTCCACCTTGTTTCATGCGATACTCATGGTCTGCCTGAATCCTAGCAAGTTCAACTTGTGCCTGTATCTGTGCCTCCTGAATCCGAACCTGAGATTCCGCCTCCTTAGCCTGAGACTCAGCCTCCTTAGCACGTGCTTGAAATTCAGCCTCCTGAATACGAGCCTGAGACTCCGCCTGCTTAGCATTTGCCTGAAATTCAGCTTCTTTAGCACGAGCCTCCTGCAGAGCTAGCTGTAACTTAGCTAATTCAATCTGCGTTTGCTCATTTGGAGGAGTTACATTAAACAAGCTTTTATTAATCATGCCAACAATTTGATCCTTAGAATGATGAGAGTGAACTGCAATTCCCAATTGTTGAGCAACAAGCTTAAGTTCATTCTTTGTTCTGTTTTCTATATCACACACTGTTTGCACATTTGACAAAAAGTCCTTGGCTTCATCAAGTGTAGAAATAGTAGCCATCATGAATATATCACAGTCACAAAATATCAAACAATATCCTTATGATAATATCCTGAATATCCTGATATGAGGTCGCCAAATTTATGTTACGGAACAGAGAAAGATAACGTACACTTTAAGTGAGAACACCAAGAGTCACCACTGTCCCGTAAAGTTCCAGGTTCAAAACAAAAGAGTTAGGTAAAATTACAAGTTAAAGTTTAATGCACAAACTAACAACAAAACATTCAGGACTCATAAGGATAATGTAATGGCAAATAAACAGGTTAAATATATGGTTAACTGCAATAGCCTCTATTAACACGAAATTAGCAAGAGTAAATTTATCTAAGTCAGCCCTGATAAAATGAGATACCAGATAATACTCAGTGAATGCCAGATAAATTATTGCAGATACAAACTATTATCAAAAATGACTGACATAAAGATCCATACATGAATTACAAAAACTTCACTAAGCCTACAAATTAAACTTATGCTATACAGTACAAGAAAAAATGCAATAACAGTAATACTCAAATTACACACAGCTGCTAGATGGTTGGAGATTTCTTGAGCACTCACAATAATAATATCTGTATAGGGGAGGACAGAGATGTGAACAAAGTGAGGAGCAGATCTAAGTGGCAATGATGCAGAGACTGAGCTCATTATATAGGGGCCAGCAGAGCCTGATACAACTTGTAATAAGGACGCGCAAATGAAGCGATGGGGACAAACGGTCGACAATCCCGCACTGAATAACAGAAAGGACGACTTACTCTACTATAACGGTAGAAGGGGGGGACTGAGGCAGAACACGCTCGTGATCAAACATGCAGCATACTGTGCGTTAAAATTACACAAAGGATGATGAAATCATAGGCTATGTAACAATGTCCAGACCCAGTTCACTCTCTCTCTCTCTCGTACTCACTCCACACAAAAGAAACTCCATTTCTTCATTTATCTTTTTTTACATTAACGTATAGTCAGTTTGTATGCATATGGCAAAGATTCCTAACTTCCTTCATCTCATTTGGCAGCCGAGTGTAGTCAAACTGGAGGGTTAATTTGACTAGTAACCAAGGACACTCACTCCTAACTCATAACTTAGGTTAATTGAATTTCATGTAATCTTGACGTGGAATTGACGCTGCGAAAAAGGCACAGTTTGTCATGATGAAGGAAACTGAATATAATTACTCACAGACGAAGTGTTATTGATATATACCACCTCAGTCTCCCCACCTACCCCTTTATTACCTCGCTATTCACACTATGGCAGTCAAGAGAGAGAGAGAGACAGAGAGAGACAGAGATCCTTTATGACAACTCACGCTCTATGTATGCGTTCTCGTCAGCGTTGGTGATGGAGGCGAGGTCACTCTCCCTGTTGCTGTGGCAGTGGGAGGCGGCCGCATCCCAGCTCGACATTTCATCCGAGAAATAGTAGCAGCTGTCACCGTAGAAAACCCAGCCATCGGGACACTTAGCTGAGGGTGAAAAGAGTGCGGGAATAGATTAACACCCTTGGAAATTGTATGGAAATAGATTAACACCCTTGGAAATTGTAGGGAAATAGATTAACACCCTTGGAAATTGATTGACGCAGTTGGAAATTGTAAGGAAAAGATTAACACCCTTGTAGATTGATTGGCGCCGTTGGAAATTGTAGAGAAATAGATTAATGCCCTTGGAAACTGTAGGGAAATTGACTGGAAATTTTAGGGAAATAGATGAACACCCTTGGGAACTGTAGGGAAATTGATTGATAACTGTGGGGAAATTAACACCCTGGAAATTGTAGGGAAACTGCGTAACACCCTCTTCCCCCCTGCAGTAAAAAAAGACTCATCATTATAAGATCAAGGCAGATAAATGGTGTTTAGTCCAGTCCATATAATACACGAAAAGGAGCTTAACACTGCGGCATCTTATACGGGTACATCATCCTTATCACCACCACTTTCGTTCACTCAGTTTAGGAAGATTCTTGAACTGGTGAGGTAAAATACAGTCTTCATTACATTCTTCACTACACGAGGACACTCCTGAGCTTAACACAGCGGCCGGGAGAGACACAGCAGAAGGTAAAGACGTCACAAACTTCAAGAATTCAACAATGTCCACAATAACTACAGCCGGTCTCCCTAACAGTTAAAGATCAGTATTCATTTTGGCTTGGCTGCACGTTTTACTCACCACTTCAGCCCGAGGCCATCTTTATCTGATATTCTTACTAACACCTGGCTATTCTGCAGTATTTGGGTCGAGGCTGGGCTACCGGACTCCAATATATATAATCCTTTGACGAGTGAATATTTCACTTTATTCTTATCGATACTGACCCTTAATTAAGTCTCCCTAAAGCTAAGTGTAATCAGCCAGTGGTAATTATAATGAATCAGGATATCACTGAACTGAAAGTGTTAGTGGAGATTGCTTCCAGCCCCTTCACTACAGAATATCTCTCTTCTAACCTAAACCAGTTGTCCTAAAATAGCCTGAATGAAAATACACATCATCATACTGAAGGATTGGAAGTGTGGAGTCATGGCTTACCCTCTGGTGCAACGGGAGGCTGTGGACCCACGTAGTTTGGACCTGCGGAGAGAAGACAATTAAATACTACTGTCAACATCGTCTCCACCAATACCACCATCGTCGTCATCGCCATTATCACTGTTTCCCCACTAATCAATGGACTCTGAGGATCCATTAAAGAGGGAAAAAGAAAGCAGTCTTAGTACTAGAACCATCAACGGAGAATCAAATGGGCCACATATCCATTTATTCAATATTACTGCCTTCCAAACAAAATTATGGCTCCAACACAGTGATTTACAGGACCAGTGAAAAGCAGTCTGGGGTCATGGGGAAATAAAGAAATGATTATCTTTCTTCTGTTCCCATAAAAGTAACACAGCAAGTATACACATCCTAAGCCCTCACCATTTACCATGTGTTTCATCATCATTATCCCAGAACTCATCCCACTGGAAAATGTGGAGTGAGGCAGGAACCAGGGAGAAAAAAGTGAGCTAATAAACAGCATGCCCAGTGCAATGAGCCACACACTCATTCATATGCAACTGAAGCCTTGGGAATCCTGGCTGCACCTCAGTGGCATATCCAGCTTTATATATTTTCACCGACGCCATGATCAACTACGCACATAAAGTAAAATGATGCCAACAGCTTCATAAAATCGTGACACCCTTTACTGGACCAGGAAACTCTTCATGCTTGTCATTTTACTTATCGAACTTATTTTTAACAACTGTAGGAAATTCAGTTAAACTTCTCATGCAAACAGACAGTCGTGTCATGTCAGTGTAAAATTTAACTTGCCCCTCGCATCCTGGCCCTGTTCATCAGCTTGGTAATAGCTGAAGGAACAGCATCACCCTGTATCAGTCCACAACTGGATCATGGCATCTCCAAATTTTCCCTTTCATAGCTACAATAATGAGCAAACAATACTGTCTCATTTTGTAGTAAAATAAAAATTACTTAACATGTCAATCACTAAATAATTTTGTCACACATCTACTAAGCTCACTCCTTCTCCAACAAAAGTTCCGCCTCTGTGTGTGTGTGTGTGTGTGTGTGTGTGTGTGTGTGTGTGTGTGTGTGTGTGTGTGTGTGTGTGTGTGTGATATTCATTAATAAATACCAGTTTATCACCGACTACCCACCCTTCTTCTCACAGATGAATGCACGACGGGTGCTGCACTGGACGTCATTCCACTTGCCTGTGCCCGTGTACATCTCTGAGGACAGAAGGAAGGAACACATTATCAACCGCTATGAAAGTACGACAAATGTGGTTTTTACGTCAATGCTTAAACACTCGCTCACGCCTACGATGGGGTGAGGTAGGGTCTAGGAACAGCAAAATATAAAGCGCAAAACAGAGGAAGCAGCAAACACGTTCCACACAAGGGGCTGCTCAGTTACACATCATTCAAGCCATCAAACTCCTGACTACATTTCACAAGCAAGTCATCCACACAATTTTTAGGGCTATTCTCACTCTATAGGTCGTGTGAGGACAATGGGGACAAGAAACGTTTTTAGAACAGCACTGCCAAGTAACAGGGAGCTTTCCGTCACAGTAAACAGTTTTCAGGGTAACTAATATTATGGAATCTTTTGTGGCTATCTATGGCATTATTTGTGTCTGGTGTAAATCTCTACGTTTCAGAGTCCCTTCCTGTGGAGTGGAGCTGGTGTGGTTGTTTCTTCTAAATGCGCTTCATATATAATTATATTTGTGGAAAAGAGGCATTACATCCACCAATATGGCAATATAGGGATGCTAATGCCTTGTCATGGGCTTTTCAACACTTGCTTCGTCCATTTTTATCCCTTATTCATTATTTAACATCCTTCATTTTCATAACTCATTTTCTCACACACTCGTATATCATCCGCATCAATCACCTTGGCCAACTATCATAATGGCAAAGCTAACCATTTACAATGCTGGGTGGTAACCATATAACCAAACCATACGTGCTCCCTACGTGTCAAGTGGGTTGGTGGAGGGTTAGTGCCCCTCCCTGTAAAACAAATAACTCAGAGTCAAATGGCCACCCTATACGGGATTATGGCGTCTGGCAATAGATAGATAGATAGATAGATATCCCCCTTTTTGTGGTAATAATTCAGCCTTGAAGATGGTGTGCATTACTTTGAGCAGATTATCCGGTACACTATTATTTGTGAGTCACATCCACAGCTGACTTGTTTACATCACAGTGAAAAAATACTCCAGCATTGAAAGCTTCAGTGGGGGTTATAACTCTCACGAAAGATTCCTTGTCAGTTGTTTAAATACGGCTCACGTTAATGGCTCGTACACTGGGCAAGCACAACACCAGATGTGTCTATGGCAGAGGATACAAAGCGATTTCACTGGTCAGCATCATGACATGAAACAGCGACAGTGGAGGCGGCTGTTGTTGCTGTTGTGGAAGCCCGGTCTGTCTGATTGAGCAGACCTATCAACTGCAGGCAAGCAACCACTCAGCAGGGCCATCCTGTGCAGGGAGCCATTGTTCCCTTGCTGTAGATACCGCCTCGTCACAGTGAAGCACGGGAGAAATTGTGGAGGTTTGGTTCCCGGATGAATGCCGCACTTGCTCTCTCCACCCAGTTAACAGGAGCACCACAGCAGACTCCACAACACCCTGTTATTTGCTTATATGGTTAACACCCAGCGCTGTACATGATTCCTAGGAAAGCACTAGGCTTGTCACTCAGTGTAGTGCTACCTTATGTGGAAAGAAGAGAAATAAAAAGTGACCGAATGGATGTGAGAAGCAGGCAGAGCGGAGGTAAAAGAAAACGAATGATAAATGTGAAGGAAGAGGTAGGCAGCACTACATGGAGTGGATGATGGTCGCCACCACCTACCACCAAGGAAGCGGCCATGAATGTGATTCATACAACACCATACGGACATAGTACAACGGATATGTATTCACAATACCGGATAATCTATTAACACTCAAAGGGCACATACCTCCTCCAAGGTTTCAAAGTCCACGGCCATATTTTATCACTCAAATTTTATAAGTGTTGTGATTTTACAATACTGTTTTTGATGACCTAGTATAAGAGATGTCAAATCACAAGTCACGCTATATTTAGGGTATCACTTAACTGTATATGTAGGACGCAAAATTACATGTTGAGTTTTATTTGCGATGCTAAAATATACACAGGATGTTATGGTATAGGTCAGGTTATACGCACTAGTAATTATTTAAGCTGTGAAGTTTTATATATATATATATATATATATATATATATATATATATATATATATATATATATATATATATATATATATATATATATATACAGTATACATTATATTCTAAGAATGTGCTATGTGAGGCTTAATATAATATTTGTGTCCTTCTTAACGGCAATGGTCTTTAATCCTGATACTGCCAGCTCCCTTGATTCAGGATAAGGGACCTTTAGTGCAAGTGTTAATTATGCCTCACTAATCCTTCACTATTATCAACAGTTCCTTAGTGTAAAAATGAAATCATCTCATGGTGTCCTAACTGACCATTTGCGGGTTTGGGCGACAAGAAAGTTGAAAATATCGACGCTGGTAATGTTCGCAGTATAAGCGTTGATTTTTTTTTTTTTTTTTTTTTAAGCAAGAAAGAAAGAACCGAAGGCCGCAAGCCGTTCCTTCCAAGAAAAAACAAAAACAATACAAAAGAGAGCCAAATTCAAGATCCGTTCGTTTTGAGATGCCTGGACACACTGCGTTTGAAAGGCTGGAGATCATTGGATGTAGGAAATACAGACAAAGGGAGACAGATCCAGAGTTGGCCCGTTGCACAAATAAAGGACTGGGAGTAACGGGTAACTCTTGCACTAGAGAGTTGGAAAGAAATGGAATGAGAATTTATTGCTAGACGGGTGCTTCAGTGCTTCAATTTAGCTGCAAATAAGGAAAATAATGAACAGGTTTTCAGACGCTACGAGAAGATGAAATCTTCAATGTTGTAATTTCATTATTTATGGCAAAAACGAAGCATATTTTTGAAGTACCTGCATACAGTTATTTTTGAAGCACTTAATATTATATCAAAGCTATTTTCAGGCAAAATTTTTCTGTTTTAAGAGAGATTTGTGCTAATACGGCTAAAATTATCAATGTTGATATTTTAAACTTCCTTGTACCCTGAAACTCGAAGCCAATTAAAATGATGTTACTGAACTGAGGAAGTTAGCCAGGTCACCAGAAGGACTTGCTATACTGTATATCTTTATTTCCTTTAGCCCCAGATGCTTTTCTTCAGCTAACGAGAGATTTTACCTTCAGGAAAATCCATTCCATACGAGAGGCCTTTCTCGAACTGAATAACATCGTCTGGAGTAACAAGATAATCTAAGTACCGGTATATGTCACAGGTTTCAGTGGTTTCAGGTGGAATGTGGGTTGTGAACTCTAATTTGGGATGTAAAATGAAATAATATGCTAAGTTAACCTCTCCCT
The DNA here is from genome assembly GCF_032717465.1 of Coenobita brevimanus. Taxonomy (NCBI): domain Eukaryota; kingdom Metazoa; phylum Arthropoda; class Malacostraca; order Decapoda; family Coenobitidae; genus Coenobita; species Coenobita brevimanus. The sequence continues at coordinate 553,900 of NC_137036.1, read as the reverse complement.
ACGTGTCAAGTGGGGTTGGTGGAGGATTAGTGCCCGTCCCTGTAAAACAATTAACTCTAAGCCCTTGGCCACCCCGTTTGGGATACATGGCGTCTGGCAATGAATCAATGAATCTATTGGTTGCCAAATGGGATGCCAAGTTGTCGATGGGATGCCAGGTTACCTATGCTATGCCACGTGGAATCTCAAGCTATCCATGGAATGTCAGGTGGTATGCCATGTAATGTATAGGATGCCAAAAGGAGTGTCGAGTAATCTATGGGATGTCAAGGGGGATGTCAAGTTATCTATGGGATGTCAAGTGGGATGCCAAGTGATGTATGGGATGCGAAGTTATGCACGTGATGCCAAACAGGATGTGGAAAGTGATGTTGGTGCAGCTTTCACTATGACTATCAGCATACGAACCTGATTCTGCATTGTGAAGTTATCTGCGGGATCTGAGGTGAAATTTAAGGGCTGGAAACTGAAGATGAATTTATGATGCGAGGTGGAACATAAATTTACTTTCTTACATAGGTGGTTGTTTAGAGAATGACGCCCCCATGTCACAGATAATTTACACTAACGCACTGACATTTTACGAGCATCCCTTCACTCTCTCCCTGTTCCTTGAAAGATGGATTGTATACTGTAGTGGAAGTACAATTTCAGTCTGCAGTCCACTGGGGTCACATTCAGATGAGCTTAGTGATATGTAAACACCACCAAAACAAGAACAACAACATTGAGGACAGTTTTATTCAGCTTAGAAGACGCTTTTCAAACTAGATGACTTAGACAGAAGCTTGGTTAACCCTTCACCACTAGAGATTATCTTTAAGGTGAACAGAAGCAGCTGCTGGTGGCCTGAGTAAATGTCATCGGATTAAAAGGGTCAGTCTCTTCAGTTAGTTGGCTCTTAATTTCTTCAGGCTACCCCCTGTTTTATTCAACACAGGAGAGGTCCCTGGCAGTGAAGAATTTAATGAGGACTAAACTCCTTAAATATGAAAATCTCTTCTGGAATGAATAAAATCTTCTGGAGAAAGAACATGAAATAAGAAGTCACAGTTGTGAAGGGATTCAACTGGACTGTGATTCTGCCCTTGTTAACCCCTTTCTTACTCAAAACCCTGAGTTAAAATAAAGACCCTTCCTGAGTTGAATAAAGACCCTTCCTGAGTTAAAGACCCTTCCTGAGTTGAATACAGACCCTTCCTGAGTTGAATAAAGACCCTTCCTGAGTTGAATAGACCCTTCCTGAGTTGAATAAAGACCCTTCCTGAGTTGAATAAAGACCCTTCCTGAGTTGAATAAAGACCTTTCCTGTGTTAAAGACCCTTCCTGAGTTGAATAAAGACCTTTCCTGTGTTAAAGACCCATCCTGAGTTGAATAAAGACCTTTCCTGAGTTAAATAAAACCATCCGGTGGTTGCTGGATAAAAAGGTCACCCGACTGAAGTGGTGAAAGTAGAACGTGAACCTGAAGCCCAGCAGTGAACTAAAACAGAGGTGAAAATTTACACATGATTCACTTCCGCCAGGCCGGAGGAATTACTGGGTTCTTCTCTGTAATTCACGTATGGCATATCGGGTTGAATTTAGCAAGTGATACAGCACAGGTATGTAATTAAACTGACACACTCATGGTTGAAGGGGTTAATGGGTCAAGTGATATATGCCACTTGAGGTTAAATCTAGGAAAGGAAGTGGATTACAGCGCTTGCAACTGCGTGAGTACAGCAGCTTACCAAGTGAGCCATTTAGGTTGGTGGAGGATTAGTGCCCCTCCCTGTAAAAACAATTAACTCTAAGCCCTTGTCCACCCCGTTTGGGATACATGGCGTCTGGCAATGACTGAATGAATGAAAGTGGATTACAACACAACCTAACCGACACACTCCTAGGCGAAAACAGCACTGAGCTTTCCGTCTTTAAAGTTAGAAATGATAGAATTATTGAATCGTCCATCCTCATGTTTTGTATACAGAATGTGAAGCTGAATTAAGGATGTGTAAAGGAATATACTGTGTAAATGGTAACTCACCGACACACTCCTGGTCGTAGGGGTTATTGGGTTCGCCGTCGTTCCAGTTGAAGTAAGGGGCTGGGGAGTCGTCCATCCAGGCCAGCCCGTCTATGGTGTTCTTCAGACCCAGCCACAGAGACGTCTGACTCAGGTGCTGCTGCGAGACGTAGGCTGGGCAGGGGTGAAAGCACGTAGGATAAGCATTCCAACTGTGAGCAGCATCAAGTACACTACATGGGGAGACTATCCGTTACCAGGCACCATATATAAGGCAATATGTAGCCTCAGCACAGAAAGTATATAGGATAAATATTACCAAAACACTTATGCCTGGTGTCCCAAAAAGGTTAATCTTGGGCCATTTTTTTAGACCAGATATTCATTCTAAGATCTTTAGTGGAAAAGTTTCTAGGGAAGGGAAAGAAGTTGTATGCGGCCTTCATGGATTTGGAGAAAGTATATGACAGGGTGGATAGACAAGGATTGTGGAAAGTATTAAGAATTGGTGAAGGCCGTGAAGAGTATGTATTATGGTGCTAAGGCTGCAGTGTGTGTGGATAGTGAACTGAGTGAATTTTTCTACTTGAAGATTGGATTGAAATAAGGATGTATCATGTCTCCATGGTTGTTCAATCTGTATATGGATGAGGTTATAAAAAGAGATACAAGGTAGGGTAGTGGATGTTGGAGCAGCCCTAGTGAGAGAGGGCAGTGTTTGGAAACTCCCTGTACTGTTGTTTGCTGATGATACTGTGTTGTTAAGTAACGACGAAGGGGAGCTGCAAGGCTTGGTGGATGAGTCTGGGAGAGTGTGTAAGAAATGGAATCTAAAGGTCAATGTAGGGAAGAGTAAAGGTATGGTCTTTGAGAGAAGTGAAGTCAGTGAATGTACAGTGAGGTTGGATGAGGAGGAAATGGAAAATGTGAGTCCATTTAAGTACTTGGGTAGTGTGATGAGTAAGGATGGAAGTTTAGAGGGTGAAGTGCTTGCAAGGGTGCAACAGGGAAGGAAGGTTGCTAGTTCCTTGAAAGCAGTGATAAGAAGCATGGAAGTGAGCATGGAAGTGAAAAAGCTACATGACAGTATTTGTGATACCAACTCTAACGTATGGAAGTGAAGCTTGGATCTTGTTGGAAGGACACAAGTCAAGAGTGAGAGCAGTGGAAATAGAGTTTCCGTATTTGAGAGGTGCATGTGGAGTCACATGGAGAGACAGACTGACAAACGAGGAAGTGAAGGAGCGTTGTGGTGTGGATGTGCATGTGATAGGAAGCGTTAAGAGAAACACACTGAGGTGGTTTGGCCATGTGGAGAGGATGAAGAATGGGAGACTGACGAGGAGAGTGTATGTGAGTGAGGTGGTGGGGGGGAGTGGGAGGGGGAGGCCAAGGATGAGATGAAGGGATGGAGTGGAGAGGTATATGAGAGACGGGGGTGTGAGCTGGGAGCAGGGCAATGAAATGGCGGGGGACAGGGTGACATGGAGGCGATTTGTTTGTGGCCATCCCTTACTGGATTAAGGCGTCTGGCAATAGATAGATAGACACACATACATTAGTTGGCATCATCGTGCTGAGTCAACGACGGTTTACCCTTGACACACATCAAGTACATTGAGGTACAGTTAATTACTATAGTTTTTTTGCACTTCCTCAGGAGACTCTCATTAATATATTTTGTATGCAATGTACTGATATGACTTTAGAGCTTTGTTGAAATTGGTTAGTCTTTATATCAACATCATCATCATCATCATTACAGTGATTTGTCTTTCCCACCAAAGACTGGAGTGAGGTAGGGTTCTGAGAGCAAGAAACGACAGAGGGTGTAATAATCAGCTGGATGCCGAGTGAAATGGACGGAACATTCACTCATCATTCAAGCCCCCGGAATCCTGACTCCACATAACAGATACAACCACCCGTACATTTTATCTTTACATACCTGTTTCACAGTGTCTATCACAGGCAGTCCGATGCTTATTATGCTCTAACAGGATGTCAACTCATTACCATGTTCTCCTTCGTGCATAAATAATAGGCTCGATCCCTGTCAGCATCCCAGTGTCATCAGCTTTCATGTATTGGTTTCTCACACACTCATTCACATTATCCATCCACGTACATCTTGACCTACCATGCCCTTCTGAGTGTAACTACATTCCTGCAATTCCATTCATTATTTTAATTGTCCATAAATGTAAAATTCCATTAGTCTGGATCAGAAAGCTCTTGCAAGGAAAAGCTAGCACCCCAAAACATGTATATTATTTTGTTTGAATGAAACCTATTCAAAACTGAGTTGATCCATTTGTGTCAAAATGCCTAGTCCATCCATCCATCCATCCATCATCCAATCCTACGTTGCCCCATGAGGAGCGCAGGAGCCCGGGGATAGGCAGTTGGTCCCGACACTAAAGATGAGAGTGACCAGCCTCACTCATCCCTGAGTGGCATTATATGAGCAATCAACCCCAACCATCCCTTGGATATAAACCTTCACCGGCTCAATCCGATTGGAGCGCAATAATTACCCACTAAACCACCAGGTGCCAAAATTTGGTTATATGGTTACCACCCAGCGTAGTAAATGGTTTCCTGGTGTACAGGAAACCATTTGGCTTGTCACTCAGTGTAGAGTCACCAACAGGCAGAAGGAAAAGGAAAGAATGAAGGAAAGACAGAAGAGGGAGTGTAAAGTCACCCGTAGGCAGAAGGACGAGGAAAGAATGAAGGAAAGACACAAGTGGATGGAAGGAAAGAAGGATGGAGGAGAGGAAAGGGTAGACATCCGACAGCAGCACTACATCGAGTGAGTGAATGGTGAGCGCCCCCACCTACCTAGTAAATATGAAAATCTAAAAAAAATTGACTGCAGCCAAACTAGGTGACTTAAATAATTATACGAATCAAAATATATAATCACGTGCGACATGTAAAAAAAATTGTATATTTTTAACTGGAATTCACAGCTTGAGTTATTATACATTTTAGTGGAATGCACACAGTCAGTACGTCACTGGCACGTCTGTTGCTCTAAACTACTATGGCGAGATTTGTTACTGATGATTACCCAACATAATCTTATTTCCTTCTAATAATGTTTCGAGATGGTGTCTGGAAATTACAACCCATTTGAATATTGTCAATAGGTTTAGTAACAGCTGATTAGGTCTCGAAATGGTTCTGGGACGGTGTATATGAGCCACTGACGTCAGATGCACAGGTTTGGTCTAGGTGCCCGCTCTCTGACAGTGCAAATGTAAATACGCAACACACTGGACCATGATTTTTTTTTTTTATGCGAGGAAGAAGGAACCAAAGGCCATGAGCCCGCAGTAACAGTTCCCTCCAAGAGAAAAACAAAATACAATAGAGAGCCAAATTCAAGATCCGATCATTTTGAGATGCCTGGACACACTGTTTGAAAGACTGGAGATCATAGGCAGCAGGAAATACAGACAGAGGGAGACAGTTCCAGAGCTGACTTGTTTACGAAGGTTTGAAGATGTGGACAAAGTTTGGTTTTAAGACTGTTATGCACTAGAGAGGACAGTGTTCCTGAGGTGGGTATAAAAGAATCATATACCAGTTGTACAGGGCATGTCTGGTCCTAAAAAAATATATATGTCACTGAAAGCATGATATACAGTATGGCATATTTTTGGATCCTTGACTTCTGACCCTCTAAAAAACAAAATACAAATATATGCACTAATTTTGGCGTTAATTATTACTCACTAAAGATGAAGGTTTGTTCCTGCAGTGAGTAAATGGACACCAGGTCAGGCTGGGCAGTGTCTGAGGGCAGCTCGTGGCAATGGAGGCGGGCGTCAGCGAGGGTCAGTTCCTCCAGCACCAGATAGTAACATTCCCCTGTGTCTGGGTTCTCCTTCCACCCCTCCCCACACGCTGAGGCTGGTGCACAGAGATAGGTGGATAGATATATATGCAAACAGATGGACAGACAGACTGATAGATAAGAGAGACTGAAGTTAAATATTTCTCCGTGTAGCTCATCGCACTGGCTGTGGCGGGTGCTTTTGACCGACACATGACAGATACTCTGACTGACTGACTGATAAACAGACAGAGACGACAAGGGAAACAAATATATATATATATATATATATATATATATATATATATATATATATATATAGAGAGAGAGAGAGAGAGAGAGAGAGAGAGAGAGAGAGAGAGAGAGAGAGAGAGAGAGAGAGAGAGAGAGTATACTCGTAAGTAGGTACTTAGTAATATACATGGAAGTATGCATAGTTAGGTGTATTACACTTCACCGCTACATGACATGTACTGCGACACACACACACACACACACACACACACACAGTCTGTATTAGTTAACAAATGGTGAGGAATGTATGAATATGAGTTTAGTACCGTAATTAAACTAAGAAGCAGTTAATGTTTGTGCCGATGTAACAGTGTACAGTTAGCTCAATGTCCCTGGCACTGTCCTGCCTTCCTACACTCTTTTCTTCACTTCACACACACACACACACACACACACACACACACACACACACACACACACATATATATATATATATATATATATATATATATATATATATATATATATAGATATATTCGTACATATAAAATGAGGCTCCTAGTCTATACAAACATGTGAGTCAGCAGTCACAGGCCCTCCAGGCCAAACTATATGTAAAACAGCAGCATTACCACTGCAGCGGGGCGGAAGACTTATTTGCCTGACTGGACATACAGCTCTTGAGCATGTCATTGTAATTCAGTGTACTGCTGAACTTCAAGCAGGGAAACTCATAAATCAAGATATGTTCGATTCCTACCAAGCAGACGAATGGTACACTCACAGCCAGGCATGCCATTGGTGGTGATGCATCCGTTGCATACAGGTGCATGTGAACTCTTTTGTTACAATGGCATCATTTATTTTATACTCCTGTGGTGTCCAGGCGGTATTAACTAACCTAGGAGACATCTCTGATTCGGAGGGGACAGACATGGCCTTCAACAACCCATTTATTACTTGGGGTTCTTCCTAAACTCAGTAAAATCATCTAACACCAGCAACAATAAGATAAAAAAAAAAAACACCAATTTGACGTATTTCAGGTGTAGTAAGGAAAATAAATCGCAGTAGGAAGAGATGTTGTGATATCTCTTATGGCAGTCAGACTATGCATCAATTCAAGCTTAAACTCATTTTCCAGGAAGTGTGGTGGTGGTGGTGGTGCATCCGTTACATAAAAGAGAATATTGTGCCATGTCAAGGAAAATGTGTCACTGAGAATGCGTCACTGTGAAGGCACCTAAGCACACCATAACACTGCTCATTGTAATATCAGTCACGCAGGGAATAGGTGGATGCTTCCTTCTTGCACACATCTATCTATCTCTATTCCCAGACACTTCAATCCCGTTCGGGGTGGCCATAAACAAATCGCCTCCACGTCGCTGTCCCCCGCCATTTCACTGCCCCGCTCCCAACCCACACCTCTCTCTCATATACCTCTCCACCCCATCCCTCCATCTCACACATACACATACAAGTAGATATTAAGAAGCACTAGCAAAAATAAATCACCAAGGAACAGGCACTATGAAGTGACTTATGCCTGCGGGAATTCCTATGAACTCACAGTCAGGCAGGGCGGTAGTGGTGGTGATGACGTCCAGGGGGTAGGATGAGGCCTTCCTCTTGCACACAAAGCACTGTTCCACCTCACACTCGGTGTCTCTCCACAGGCCAGTGATGCGGTCCATCTCCACGCAGTTCTTGTCACCTCCGCTGGGCTCCCCTGTAGGTGACGTCTTAATTAGCTTTACTCTCGCCACCTCCACGATATTTTACTTAGCATCGGAGAGAACTGTGGTAGTGATGGACTGAGACGCCTATAGCTATACTAAGCTGATTCTTACCCAGCTGACGAACTGTTGGAGCGAATGAGTTATTGAAGGTTATAGTCACAGCTTTATATAGGTTGTTCTAGATACTGCGAGGTTACTCTATCTGTCTATAACTAGATGCCTTAATCTCGTAAATGGTGGCCACAAACAAATCACCTCCATGTCACCCTGTCTACCATATGGCTACCCTTAGTCCAACTCACACCCTCTCTCTCTCTCTTTTTTTTCTTCGTTCCATCCCTCCATCTCATCTTCCTCTCACCGTAAACTCTTCTGGTCAGCCGCTTACTCTCCATCCCATCCACATGGCCAAACCATCTCACAGTATTTCTCTTAATGCTTTCAGTCACATCCATCTAAATACCACAACGCTGCTTTATTCAGGAAAGGAAAATACCATCATACCGAAGGAATGAAAGTTACATCTTATTAATTCTTCCTGCTTCCAGATTCCAGACCCCTCCCACATCGCTATCATCATCATCATCATCATCAGTCATTGCAAGTCCACTGCTGAACAAAGGCCTCCCCCAACCTTCTCCAAGAATTCCTCGACGGAGACAATCTCTGCCACGGTTTTCCTGCAAATTTCTCCATCTTATTTCTCCACCTCCTGTCTAGCCTTTTTCTGCCACTCTTACAGTATCTTGGCTGTCAGTCAGCCTCTTGTTCCATCAGTTATCCCTTATTCTTGCTACATGACCTGCCCATCTCCGTTTCTGTTCTTCACAGAGTATATATATTTTGTTCCTGCTAACTCCGGATTATATCTTCTTCTTTCACTACGAGGAAGTCACAGTTATTATGCTCGTTATCTTCAAATCTGTTCAGCAAAGACAACCACTACTGGCCTCTCATAGTGAAGGGGTTAATGAAGACTATATCAAGCCCATTCACTACAATGATGCTAAACTGACTCCTTGCTATTGTTACAGGATTTAACTTAGATACAGACTCATTCACGGAGGTAAGGACAATTATATCGAACGTTACTAGTTTAAGATTAGATAAAACGTCTGTAAAAAAAGACTGAAATAATAGATGCCATTGTAGTGAAGAGTTTAATGGCTGAATTGTGCTGCGGCATCTAACCCCTTCACCCCTAAGAAATCTTTATAACAATTCTTGCAAACACCCAGCAACGTTACCTGCCTAAGATAATAAGTTCTGGGAAGAAATAGTTTAACCTCTCAGCCGGCAAATTAAGTAAAATTGTGTGTAGGTGGTATGAATATTTAGTAATGACGCCATAGTAGTCAAAGTGCTAATGGTGGGACATCTGTCAGCTGAAGTTAATCACCTGTTATTGTTGGAAATAATGTACTGTGTCCAAAACATATTAATGTGTGTCTATAACGTACTACAGTGTGTCCATAACGTACTAAGGTGTGTCCAAAACATACTACAATGTGTCCATAACGTACTAAAGTGTGTCCATAACGTACTAAGGTGTGTCCATAACGTACTAGGGTGTGTCCAAAACGTACTACAATGTGTCCATAACGTACTAAGGTGTGTCCATAACGTACTACAATGTGTCCATAATGTACTAAGGTGTGCCCATAACGTACTAAGGTGTGTCCATAACAACGTACTAAGGTGTGTCCATAACGTACTAAGGTGTCTGTAACACACTAAGGCATGTCCATAACGTACTAAGGTGTCTATAACATACTAAGGTGTCTATAACATACTAAGGTGTCCATAATGTACTACGGTGTCCATAATGTACTACGGTGTCCATAACGTACTAAGGTGTCTGTAACACAATAAGGCATGTCCATAACGTACTAAGGTGTGTCCATAACAACGTACTAAGGTGTGTCCATAACGTACTAAGGTGTGTCCATAACGTACTAAGGTGTGTCCATAATGTACTAAGGTGTGTCCATGACATACTAAGGTGTCTGTAACATACTAAGGTGTCCATAATGTACTAAGGTGTGTCCGTAACTAAAGGGTCAATGAAGTCAGTTTTTATTTCTTTGCCTGGATAACTGTCAGCTGAACAAAATCTTATATTATTAGCCTACGGGAGAATCTACCTTCGAACACACCAGTAGTAATGTAAGTGATTGCAGTCCAGCGTTCAACTGAATGTTAACCAAGCAGACTTAAGGCTGAAGCTGCCTTTCTCCTGCAGTCCACTCTCTTTTGGAGGATGTGCAGGGAGCCAAGGGACGTGTGTATAACCGGGCAGCAGAGCCGTCCGTTATACTGGTGTCACTACATGAAGGCATCTCTTTCTGGTACCGAGCATCGCAGTGGAATAGGTAATTATAAGAGAGTAAAGGCTACAAATTATCTTACCCCATGAACTGAAGGTCTACTCTTAGCTGAATAAACACTGTACAGTAGATATCAAGTTTAACATAAAACTGACGTCCTCACCCAGATCATTTTTAAAATCGTCTTTTTTACCTCTCATACAAGCAAACAGTTTAATTCAACTAAGGAGACCTCTCAAATCGGTGGGACTTGCTCCTTCACGATAGGCGGTCCTGTTAAGCTGAATAAAACCGTTTGGTGGTGAGAAAAATACATTAAAAAATCACCATACTGAAGAGGTCATGCAAAGATTGAGTTCACCGTGGCATAAACAACAATACAATATATAAATGGTTGCAGTTGAATGCTACTACACTCAAAAATTAACATCATACTCTCTCTGACCATGGAGAGTACGTAACACTTCCTTCCCGATTAATTCTGTGCATGCGCCCTAAAGTACAGTACTGCTTCTCATATCATCACTTTTTTTAAAATATGGGCACAACTTGCATCAGTACTGTGCAAGAGAATATTAACAGTTTCACTTCCAGCTGAATAATTTCGCTAAGGAATTATCGCCATATGGGGAACGTTGCATATCAGGGGCATGCAAGTGTTTCGACCTGACTTGACTTCCATCGGTTGTGGAAGTGAAGGTATCCAAGTCGCATCTATTCCCGTCGTCACTCTCCGGTAAACAGCTTTTCCAGATGTGTGGTTTGAAGAAATAAAAGCACTGACTGCAAGACGAAGAATACACATTATCTAGTGTTAGCTGGAAAATAATACAAGAGTTCTGCTAATCATTCACTGTGTTACTGTACTGTCTTGGAGAATGGAGTCCAGCCTTTATGACAGTTGTAGTAGAAAAATTTCTGCACAATGGTAGGCACCCCCTGGGCCAGGTTCAAGCAGTGTGGGACCCCTAAAGGTCGTCTCACACAGAAGCTCCATCTCCTGGGTGTCCTACTCACAACCGTTTGCCAGGGACAGTTTTTACTATAGGTCGTAAGCTATCACCTTTTATTATCGCCAACGGCCTTACCACGTTGAGTACACCGCTTCCCGTCTGATCAGCGAAGTTAAGCAACGTTGGGTCTGGTTAGTACTCGGATGGGTGACCGCCTGGGAACACCAGATGCTGTTGGCATCCCTACGTGTCAAGTGGGGTTGGTGGAGGATTAGTGCCCCTCCCTGTAAAACAATTAACTCTAAGCCCTTTTCCACCCCGTTTGGGATACATGGCGTCTGGCAATGAATGAATGAATCTCCAATCCTTTATTCCATTCAGGACAAGTGCGTCGATTTAGACTCGGTAATACGGAACGACTGTCCTCAGCTGTAGGGAAACTTTGAAATCTACAACTGTTTAATATCGTTGTAGCGTGACTAAAAACAATACGTCACTGGAATAAAGTCTTAATATCATCTACACAGGTGGCATGAATATCACACGGTACCTCATGCTGGTATACAGTGCAATGATTGGAAAGAGATGTTAACAAAGGAGAATAAACTCAGACAATTACCAGCTTAGTGATGTGGAGAGGATGGAGGGTGAAAGACTGACGAAGAGAGTGTATGTGAGTGAGGTGGAGGGGGGAAGAGGGAGGGGGAGGCCGAGGATGAGATGGAGGGATGGGGTGGAGAGGTATATGAGAGAGGGGGGTGTGAGTTGGGAGCAGGGCAGTGAAATGGCGGGGGACAGGACGACGTGGAGGCGATTTGTTTGTGGCCACCCCAAACGGGATTAAGGCGTCTGGCAATAGATAGATAGATAGATACATCAATGTTCATCAATAATTACTTTACAGGTGACAGAGAGAGAGAGAGAGAGAGAGAGAGAGAGACTTACCTTCTTCCCAGTCAGTGATCAGCACGCTGCTGCCATCACTCCACACAAAGTTATTCTCCTCAGCCCGGTCATTGAGTCCCAGCCAAGAGTCTCCATAGAGGAAAACTGCAAGAGACAACATTAGTCTTTAGTATCACACACGTTCACTCCAACAGACGGCATCCACCTCTACGAAAACGTGGCTGAAATTTCCCCGATTCCCCTATCTAAAATTACTTTAATCATGGCAAATGTTTCGGAGAGCCTCGGAGGACCCAGTACCTGCCCAGGGTCCCAATCAAACGGGTAGACTAGCATGGCCATATGGAATGTGAGCGGCGTGAATGAGGAGAGCAAGAGGTGGGGAATGCGTTCAAGAGTGCGAGACATGCCGTGATGGCATTGTGTGAAACAAAGGTGTGAAGCGGAGGAGTGGAAGGGTGTGAAATGTGTAAGACTGGGCATGAATGGGCGAGGAAGATGCAAGGAAGGAGATGCTTTGCTGATGAATGAGATGTGGCAGAGTGGAATGGAAGATTACAAATGTGTCAGCTCGAGGTGTGTGTGTGTGTGTATATATATATATATATATATATATATATATATATATATATATATATCAAGTTCAAGTTTGAGAAGGTGAAAGTGGCAAAGAATGACTCAGTCAAGGAATACGTTGAGAAGGTTGGGAAGGCCGTTGTTCAACAGTGGACGCAAGTGCTGAAGATAATTATATATATATATATATATATATATATATATATATATATTAAGGGTATAGTTATGGGTGTGAGCTGGAAATATTGCCTTGGAAAAACTACCAAAACCCTTTATAAAATGTGTCACAGAAGGAAAAGTCCCACCAGCCTGGAAAATGCAATAATAAACATAATATATAAGAAAGTAGTCTTATTAACTTGTTGTCAGTTATATCCAAATTATTGACAAGGATCGTCACCATTTGAATTTCAGATGTGCCAGGCTCTAACTAAACGAAGGAACAAGCAGGCTTTCTAAGTGGATAGTCAGTCAGCAACCACAAACATACAATAAATTAAATAACTGTAAAGACAATAAGCACAGGAAATCTTTATGTATGGCATTCACTGATTACAAAAATACCTTTGATTCAGTAGAAGCAACAGCGTTATTGAGTGCATTTCGTAAACAAAGTGCAGATGAAAACTACTGCAGAATATTGTTCGACATATACAGAGACGGAAAAGTGACCATAAAGCGCCAAACAGACAATGAATATATCTAAACACACACACACACACACACACACACACACACACACACACACAAAATAACACATGGCAAATATACATTTTAAAAAAAGATGAGTATCTGAGTAACCTCGGGTTCGCAGTTATCGTTCTCTTTAGTGAGTCAAGTGGACGACTGCAACAGTTGATAAGAGACTGAAACAACTGAAGATGAATACCAAAAAGACTAAAGTTATATTTTATACTCAAGCTCATATTGAGGAAACAAGAATCCAAAATAAAGGTTTCATATTAGTTGAATTTGTATACCTCAGGCAATTTACACAGACTAAACCGTGATTCAAACCTGAAATTAGTAGACACATAGAGCTGAGCTGACACACATTTGGTAGAGAGCAGTTCATTAAAGGGTACTTTACCTTTGAGTTAAAGTGGAAAACTTTCAACCCGTGTGTTCTTCCTGTAATGACTTGCAGCTCCGAGACATGGCCAATGACTGAACCACTGGAAAGAGTGTTAAGAAATGCCCAGAGAGATATGGAAAGATCGATGTTTGGAGTCACTTTAAGAGATGGAAATGAGTCAGCTTGGATCGAGAAAAGAAATGAGGTTGAAGACATAACAAAATAAAAAAAAAAGGAGGATGATATTTGTAGAAGACACGATGACAGACGGACAAGGTAAGCAACAGACTGGGTAATAGTTGATTTAAAAAGACCAGGAACAAGAACAGCAACTAGGTGGTGCAACGAAATAAAAAATTATATCATGAGGTACAAATCCCAGAAAAAAAAAAGGGCAATCAATGAACACAGAAAATTCGTCAGAGATCTGAGGGTTCTGGAATGGACAAGAAACAGTACAAGACCGAGATAACTGTAAACGTTTGGGAGAGGTCTATCTGAACTAGGAAAGAGTGAACCACGGTACTAGAGATAAAATCAGAGGACTTCAATAATTAAAAACATGGCTGGAAAAATTCGTGTGAAGATAAAGACGACAATGGCCGTTACAATTTCCTGACCATGTATCAAAAACCCAAACACTGAATACATGAGTTTGTGCAAAGTAATATTCTCGGCCTCGCCCCCCCCAAAAAAAAGGACAATGTGTGCAATGTTGGTTATAATTTTTGTAACACAACATCATCAGTTCTAGAGTTTTAAAAAGTTAACTTCTACACGTGGATAAAACCGCTGAAACTAAGTGGATTGCGTTAATACAGTTAGACGGCACCAACGGAATGCGGGAAATATACTGTAGTTGAATGTGCTCGGGTGTGAGGGAACATGACCATAATCAGCCATACGTCGAAGGCTACAAACGACGGAACTGTTAGGGAGATTCACTCCTTCCTAGCACTCTTGGAAGACTACATTTCATTTAGTTGATTTGGTTGTGTCAGCCCTCCTGTCCCTGTATACTTTTGTACTTATCTCCAGTAATGTACTTACAACATATTATTTATTGCGTCACGTTGGTTTGCGAGATGTTCTGAGTTATTCCCTTCCATACATGAATCAGTATTTCTGACTATATAACTATTATTTTGTTGAGAGGTCCTGACCAGCGGCGTGCATAGCAGCACAAGGCTCACTGGGGCGAGAATCCCTGCCCCTCTACACTGGTAGTTGCAAAGTGACCTCTGCAACTGATTCTCTCTCTACTATCGACATCGCTTTCATAAATAACTGGCAAATAAATGAACGTGCTTTAAATTAAACTGTCAAGGAGTAGGCACAAGGAAGCCCTGATGAAAACATGAACATTTTACTGGCATTTACTCCTTCAGTCCAATGATACATTTCTCATTGTATTCTTACTACTACCAGATTATTTTATTCATCTTAGGAAGGGTGCCTATCAGTGGTGGACATGTTGCTAAAGACCACAGCTCCCTCATCCAACTCAAAGTCTCTTGTAAGCTACATAATATCGTCACGGGGAAGCAAAAATTGAATCAAGGAGACCTCATTGGCCTTCAGAACTTAAATGATTATAAACAATTTGCTCTAACCCACAGATGATTCCCAACCCCATTCAGATCAAATGATAGCAAAGTGTTGGCAGAATGCAGGGGCAATATGACTAGCAAGTAAGGTGACTCATTCTTACCTTACGTATCGGAAGTATACGAGTATAATGTCTTTCATTTATATGACAACAAACCGATTGCAGACCACAGTATCGTATATACAAGTGGAGTCCGCCCCCATCCACGCTGGCTGTATCACACCAAATGTTTGCTGATGCGGGTGGTTGCAAGGGGAAGGGGGAGTGTTTTGCATCCTTGTAACCTGTACAAATGACCCCACTGAACGCGGGCAGGCAAAGGCTAGAGTTTTTATGGGTCACGGTGATACAGAACTCCTGCCCGTCCAGAAAGCATTGATTATGGATGAGGTTAATGGACAGACAACAAACCAACTACAGACCAAGAGTCTATCCTTCCTCCATCCATTAAAAGGACTGACATCAGACCCGCTGTAGGCTACGTACTGTACACACAGGCTTCCTTCATTCAGGCTAACAAGAAACCATCAGTAGACAACATACCGGACACAAAGGTCTCCTCTGCCCAGGTAAGGACTGACGCTAGGTCTGCATCATGCCACTGACAATAGCGTCGAGCTTCTGGCCAAGTCTTCTCATTCCAGCCAAAGAAGTAGCAGTGGTGCCAATGTTGATCCCATCCAGTTGGACAGTACCGCATGTCTGAGGAATCAAGAAAACCAGTAAAGGAAAAAATGAATCACCATTCCCGTCATCATCATCATCATCACCATGACCTTTTCTGCCACATCCACAAAGGGCAGTCCATGACAGGGTCATAACTCAGTTACTCACATACCCACTGAGTTACTGTATCTTTTAGAAAGATGGAACTCAGACCTTAAGAGGGGAGGGGAGTGTCAGAAAAAAGTAATTTCACACAGTAGTGCAGTACCACCTGAACCAAGTTTTAGGTAGGGTGGAACCCCCGATGGCTGCCCCACAAGGAGGAGCAGACCCTAGGGGCCCCAGACAACACTGTTATAAAGACATTATTTTTACACACTGACAGACCTCTAGCTACACCTGATCTTAGGCAGCATGGAGTCCATGAAGACTGCTGCCCGAGGGGAGGCGGACTTTGGGGGTCCTTGACATCGTTTTTTCCTAGAAATCGAAGTTTTACAAAGTGCTAGGCCTCCACCCAGACCAAATTGTGGGCAAGGTGGGTCTCATCTGTCTCACAGAGGGAGACGGTCTTCATGGAAGACAACACCTTAATTTTTTTTTTTCACCTAGAACCACGAACTTTGCACAGTGGAAGACCTCCACTTGGACCAAGTATGAGGCAGGATGGGACCCCTGAGGGTCCCTCTAACCCATAAATAATTTTTCTTCCTAAAACACTGAGGGGTGAGGTGCATAAATCAAGTATGCCCTTTGTCTTGTTCCTACCATGATGTGGAGTGACATATGTTTCTAGTAAAAAAAAAAATAAATAAAAAAGTAATTACACTATTAAGTTTATATATATATATATATATATATATATATATATATATATATATATATATATATATATATATATATATATATATATATATATATATAACGTTGGGTCTGGTTAGTACTTGGATGAGTGACCGCCTGGGAACACCAGATGCTGTTGGCATCCCTACGTGTCAAGTGGGGTTGGTGGAGGATTAGTGCCCCTCCCTGTAAAACAATTAACTCTAAGCCCTTGGCCACCCCGTTTGGGATACATGGCGTCTGGCAATGAATGAATGAATGAATATATATATATATATATATATATATATATATATATATATATAAAAGATATCCCAGTGAATAAGTGAATGAAAACATAAACTGAGAAATAAAAATATAAATATATAAACAAACACCTCCATACATCCATCAGGCGATTGACAGAAGACCCTTCTCTGTTTCTTCCTACTTTCTCTATACTCACTTCAGTGCCAAAGGTGGCTGTTGTGTACATGTATGCAACAACATCCCTTGCTCTCGTGATCCTAAACTTGAACATTCTGAATTCTCTACTCTCAGGCCTCGGCCATCCTGTCATTCTCTGACTAAATATATCTGCACTGTTTACTTATCCCCAAATTCCACTATGAAATATTCTTTATCTTATTTGTAAGATGGAACACATCCCATCATTTTCTCAATTCTCTGAAATCTTCATTCTAGGTAATTTCAATATTCATCACCACCTTTGGCTCTCCTCTCCTTTCACTGATCCACCTGGTGAACAAGCCTACATCATTTCTATTCTTCATGACCTTGATCAGCTTATACAGCACCCTACCCATATTCCTGATGGCCTTGGAAAGAGTTCCAACATATTTTACCTCTTCCTAAAAACTAATCCTTCTTCTTTACTGTTAATCTTTTATTCTGTTGGGCTCCTCTGGTCACAACCTTATTACCTTAACCTGTCCTATCGCTCCAGTAAGGCCTGTGGACCCTCCCAAGAAGCGGCGGGTATGGCTCTTTGGAGCTGGTGATTAGAAGGCCCTCAGGCAGTACTTCTTTACTTTTCTGAGAAATGATTATTGCTTCAATGGCCGAGAGCAATCTGAGTGTGCCTCGCACATAACAGAGGTTATTCTCTCGGCCACTACAACCTAATGTCTCCTCAAATAATTCATACAACCAAGAAACACTAACAATTACACTGGCCTCACGTCCCTACTCCTTACTCTCATCATCGTGGTTTACAGCTCCTGTCACAGTTCCAGAATGGAAAAATCTTTTGATATAGTAGTGGGGGAGCTAGGCCCAGGAGAAATATCTTCTAGGCATACTGGCACAGCACTGCCGTTTGGGCTACTTACAACACTTTGTTTTTGGGCCTTGGGGATTATGTTAGCCTCCAGCAAGCACTCTGCAGCTTCTATGTTCTTAGTGCATTTTGGCATCTTCTATAATCACTGGAGCACGAATAATATAAGGAGAATAAAATAGCCATGGCCGGAACTCACAGATTCTTCTTCTTCTTCTTCTTTTATAGAGGGGAGCAGAGCTACCAGCGCCAGAGAAAATATCTTTCAAGAATTGTATCAAATTTCCTTCAAAATCAATAAAAAAATTTCACGGTATGGCAGACAACAGCAACAATCATTATTATACATGCAATTTTTATTATTTCAAGCTCACAGACTCACTGTACATACGACGACAAAATGCATACAAAAATTGCTGCTGTAGTTTTCATTATAAAACGTAATTCTTTAATAAAGGACATGCAAAAGAAGAACATACTCCTGTTACTCCTCATAATATTAAAAGCGGGTTGAAAACTATTATACTCTTACTGTAGGCTAATAAACCCTGAATGCACTGAAGCTTAGATACAAGGTAATAACATCAGAAGCAGGCAAACAAATGTAAACACAAGTAGATCTTCTGTAACTGGCCTAAAACATGCCTTAAAGCTTAATAGTCACTCTACTTACTCATATCTCCGTGATCTACAGTACCTTAGGATTATCATAAATATATATAGAAAGGTATAAAATTACATCAGACATGACCAGAAATACAATAATTAGCTCACGTGCGCGTTTCCGCCGACAGTCGCGCGTCAGTCAGTCAACTGACCGGTGCAGCGGGGCTAGCGGGGTTTTCCGCTACATTGTATATCTAGCAATTGCGGACTTTCGCAGATCACCAAGTACGGTACAACCCCACCTCAGCTTAGTTATAATTATGTTAGAATATTGGAAAAAAAAAAGTCCACAAGCTGAATTTGTAAGATATGAACCAATCCCCACAGTAATAAGGATGTAACAATGTTGGTGTAGGCTGCTACTTTTATACCCAATGTCTACCAAAGCTGGTCACGATCAACTCATTTGTACAGTACGTGGTACGAACCGTACTCTCTCTCTCCTTCGGGGCGTAAATTGGTAAACTTTTACTTTAGTCCCACCCTGCCATATTTTCTCAAGTTTCAGAATGCAATGTTTTACAGTGTTTCTCATGTGAATCTGATAGTCATTTCTGTCGCAAATCACTCGTTTTGCATACCCCCCCCCCCACTGTACCAAGGTTATTGGGGGAATACGACGAAAACGAGTAATTTTCACTGAAAATGACCACCAGAATCACATAACACTAAAACATTGCATTCTGAAACTCCTGAGAAAGAATAATGGGGGACCTGAGGGAAAGCGTGGTTTTGGGTGGGGGAAACACGGAAAATCGAGTGATTTCCGACTGGAACTGGTATCCAAATCAAACGAAGAACACTAAAATCCTTCGGGAAAATAATTTTCAGCTCCTTGAGTTCGTTTCCTAACTGGGGGGCTTTGCTCCCCAGACCCCCCAGCCCTGGCCGTGTTTCCTAATTGGAGGGCTTCGCCCCCCAGACCCCCATTACATTAACCTAACCTAACCTAACCTATCCTAGGGGAATGCTTACCTAGAGATCAGAAACGGTGAATTTGCACTGCACCTTCCCCTTACTCTTCCTACTTTTTTTTCCACCGGCCACAGTACCACTGATGTCTGTCTTCCCGATATTTGCAGGGCAAATCACACTCTTTACACTGCACTGCACTTGGCAAAACCCCGTGTTTTCATAGTAGTTCAATAGATGTTTCGTTATTACTGTGATAGTCCTTGATAATCTGCCAGCAGTCCGTCTTACACCCGATACAAGCTTTGAAATCGACAACACATTCTTCAGCACCGGAGGCCATGACTGTGACTGACTTTCAAACCTCGGGCGTACTTGCGTCACCCACAAACACTTCAAGCTGATTGGCTGGTTTTACTTACGACTGTTGTGATTGGCTGGTATCAAAAGTCCCTCTTCCTTTGCGACGCCTGATTGGCTGTTCTTAAAGCTAACATATACGAAATTACCAGCCGAGTACACTCGAGTCCAGCCGACTTAGACCGAGTGAACACCATGTTGGCTCCTGGATCCTTCAAATAATTAAGAAAAATAACATATATCTCGGAAAGTATTTATTTGCGACGGATGTTTACTGAGAAGAAAATGATGTACTCAATACACCCGACATATAGAGATAAGTCACATTTTCCAGCGACCGGGTGGGATTAAAGTAAAATAATACCCGTAAATTATATAAATTTCAAGATTCGAGAGATTTGCACAACTTTATTTCAAGCTTTCAATCTAAAAACAAATATTTCAAGATTTTGAAAGAAATTTCAAGCACTGGTAGCCCTGAAGGAGAGCTATTGTTTGTAAACATCGTTTATAAGAGAAAACGCAGCCTATAAGAGAGAATGTATAGAAGGGTAACTAAGCAAAGCATTTCCCCTCCCCTTCAAACTATTTATTTCGCGATCTACCTGTGAACTGGCAACCCCTCACAGCTGTCACATGCCACACATGGGTATTTAATTGCCAGTCTGGTCCCTTTAACTGCGCATGGGACCAAAATATTGTTGCAGAAAGACGCTACACTTATAGATACAAGATATAAACATTCTCAAAAATTTTATTTTTTACCGATTTTCGGTTTCGAAGGCCCCCGTAATGAGTCATTGAATAGTAGGACAGTCAATTAACTAATCAGTCAGTTAATGAGTCACTCAGCTACTGAATCAGTCATTCAGTATCAGTCAGTGTGTCAATCATTCAGTCAGCCAGTCATTTGTTCTGTCAGTCAATCAGTCAGTCTTTCAGTCTCCCTCTTTCTCTCACATAGGCCTCAGGATTTTTACTCTCTTCTCAGCCCTTGACAACTTACGGTGAGTCGTATTCTAAATGGTAACTGAGATGTCATAAAACCCCATTCTCAGCAATTTACTCTGCGCGTTATACAGGCATATCCTCTTATATGGGATTGATGCAAACGATGTCAACAATAAAGCTACATAAATAACCTACAAGAGGACGTTAGGCTGTAACAGGTAAATCCCTGCAGAACAGATATTACGAGGCCTCCCCTTATGCCACTTAGAACACTGCCCTTACTCTGTTGACTAATTTAATTGGAGTTTTATCTGTCAGTCTATTATGCATTATGTTCTTGGCCCACTAGGAGCACAAGGCTATCCAGTCCTGATATTTAAGATGAAAGTTACCAGCTTCGCTCGTCCTTGACTGGCTTAGGTGGGCAATAACATCCATCTTTCCGCCAGACGTAACACTTTACTGGCCTCATCCAGCTGAGTGCCATAACCACTAAACCAACAGCCATCCATTTGGCTGTGTAGTTACCACTCAACGTAGTAAATGGTTTCCTGAATTACAGGAGTCACCGAATGACAGCAAGTAAGTGGATGGTGGGTGCCATCACAAGAGTGCTGTACCAGGACAGTAACCAGTGTCCTAGCAAGACAAATCCTCTCTTTGATCTCGGACACTGGTTGCAGCTGATGTGAACCACGCTAGTAGACTGGCTGGGCATCAGGAGCAGCAAGATATGTCTCAAGAAGCAACAGTTTCAATGGGAAGGGACAGGGAGACGTATGTCAGGGAATCACCGAGGTCGTTAGATGGATATTTTCATGAAAATGATGCGCAACATTCTTACTGAGACCTGGAAAGGCTCCGTTCCTGACCCACCTCCCAAATTGGTACGGTAGTATGGCTGGGTGGTGTTGGTAATATGTGTGGTGTTGGTAGTATGGCTGGTGTTGGTAGTATGTCTGATGTTGGTAGTAGGGCTGGTGTTGGTAGTATGCCTGATGTTGGTACTGTAGTAGGGCTGGTGTTGGTAGTATGGCTGGTGTTGGTAGTATGTCTTATGTTGGTAGTAGGGCTGGTGTTGGTAGTATGCCTGATGTTGGTACTGTAGTATGGCTGGTGTTGGCAGTATGGCTGGTGTTGGTCGTATGACTGATGTTGGTAGTATAGCTGATGTTGGTAGTATATTGATGTTCGTAGTATGGCTGGATGGTGTTGGCAGTATGGCTGGTGTTGGTAGTGTGTTGGTGATGAAAGGAGTGGCATGCTAACTTACTGTCGTTGGGAAGGAGTGTGATGGGCTGGCCGGCTGGCACCTCACACACGTAATGGAGTTCATTGCTGCACACCACCGGCACCCACGTCGACTCGGAATCTGGCAGAGCAACACAGTATTAATATTTATCATCATCTTCATCTTCATCATCGTCAGCATTATCATGTACCTATTTCATTATCAATATCCTAATCCTATTTTATTACCATTATAAAATCATCCAGTCATGCAATATCATCTTTATCATAATTATCATCATTCCTAATCCAGTTTCTAATCATCATCATCATCATCATCCTATTGCTCTTTTCCACTCTTATATAAGGTGAAAACGACATAAATAAATCATGAAAACAGTCATTCTTTCATTAAATCTGAAAATGGCATCTCACGTTTGAATCACCATCATCCCTCCTCCTCCAGGCATACCTCAGTTGACAAATATACACACAAACACAGCCGCTACAGCCAACCGATCTTCAGCCTGACAACATCCTTTATCACTTTCCACTAGACATTATCCTTCCCAGAGACGAGTTCACCTTGCCAGATAGTTTTTGGTGTGGCTATCTTCCTTCCCTGCTTTAGTACTAAGGCAAATCTCACCAATACCTCCCTATAGGCCTACCTTCAGAATAATTCACCTCCTTACACCACAACACATACTTGATGCACCTCGCTCTTCAACACAAAATTCCTTCCCCATGATCACAACAAATGATATCTGCTAGCGCTCAGCTGAAGTGGCAATTTTTTAAAAGCTATCGGGGGAAAGTGGTGGTCACATTCTTAAGTGTTGCAGTGCAGTTCAAAAGGACGCATGACTGATCCCCGGCTGAGGCGAAAACAGTTTAGGGATATGAATTTCGTTAAAATAGTCTTCACAGTTTTGCCACAGCCCTACCACACCTACCACATGTCATCTATCCCACGACAGTTATCACATCAGACCTGATGAAGTTCTCCCTTGCATGTTTTCAGTGTGGATATTGTGTATTTGGTGCCCTAGTGGTCATGAGATGATGTGTGGTGCAGTCTCATGTGCGAAGTCAGACTATTGGGCATCAGGTACAGGCTATGTGGCATGTGTCCAAAATCAGGGGAGGGGGAGGGGGGCAGTACTAGATTAGTAAGAACAACATGTATTCTGCCAGCTTGCTCTCCTCTCCTCACCTATGGTATTGAAGAGGACGCAGCGCTGGGTGCCAGAGCTGAGGGCATCGTCTATGTTCTCCTGTGACATCTGGGTGAAATTCATCTCGGTCCCATCCACCCACAGTAGCTTCTTCTGGTCTGGGTCGCCTGAAACAAACATAATTAATTTGCTTTATTTGAGACACATATGACCAATTTTACTGATTAATATTCCCCTAAGACATGACTAAAATTTTGTTATTCGTGTCAGTCCCATGCAGTCACAGTTTCTTCCGTACCAGATTACCCAAAACGTTTATTTCTAATTTGTTCTTCTGAGACAAATGAGATGTATTTTACTGAGCCATAGCCAGATATATTTTACTGAGCCATAGCCAGATATATATTGCTGAGCCATAGCCAGATATATTTTACTGAGCCATAGCCAGATATATATTGCTGAGCCATAGCCAGATATATTTTACTGAGACAGAGCCAGATATATTTTACTGAGACATAGCCAGATATATTTTACTGAGACATAGCCAGATATATTTTACTGAGCCATAGCCAGATATATTTTACTGAGCCATAGCCAGATATATTTTACTGAGCCATAGCCAGATATATATTGCTGAGCCATAGCCAGATATATTTTACTGAGACATAGCCAGATATATTTTACTGAGTCATAGCCAGATATATTTTACTGAGCCATAGTCAGATATATATTGCTGAGCCATAGCCAGATATATTTTACTGAGCCATAGCCAGATATATTTTACTGAGACATAGCCAGATATATTTTACTGAGTCATAGCCAGATATATTTTACTGAGACATAGCCAGATATATTTTACTGAGCCATAGCCAGATATATTTTACTGAGCCATAGCCAGATATATTTTACTGAGACATAGCCAGATATATTTTACTGAGACATAGCCAGATATATTTTACTGAGCCATAGCCAGATATATTTTACTGAGCCATAGCCAGATATATTTTATGGAAGTGTGTGAAGTAGATGTGAAAATGCATTATGCTGGAGTGGCAGTGTTTGTATGTGATAGGTGGGGGCGCTCACCATCCACTCACTCGATGTAGTGCTGCTCTCGGGTGTCTGCCCTTTCTTCTCCTCCCTCCATTCCTTCCTTCCTCTTCCGTCTTTCTTTCCTTCATTCTTTCCACGGCCTTCTGCCTACGGGTGACTTTACACTGCCTCTTTTGTCCTTCTGTCCTTCATTCTTTCCCTTTTCATATGTCTATGGGTGACTCTGCACTGAGCAACAAGTCAAATGGTACAGGAAAATCATTTACTACGCTGAGTGGTAACCATATAACCAAATTATGGCGCCTGGTGGTTTTGTGGGTAATTAAGGCGCTCCAGTCGGATTGAACCGGTGCAGGTTTATATCCAAGGGATGGTTGGGGTTTACTGTTCATGTAATGACACTCAGGGATGAGTGAGGCTGGTCACTCTCATCTTAAATGTCAGGACCAATTGCCTAGCCTCGGGCTCCTACGCTCCTCATGGGGCAACACAAGATTAGATGATGTATGTTTGTGTGTATGTATGTTGTATGTATGTATGATGTATGCATGTACATATGTATTATTATTATTATTATTATTATTATTATTGATTTATCTAGCAACATTCTAGCACCTTCTGAGGCAAATCATCACTTACTGTACAGGCCAATCCACAGCGTCTCTCCTTCAGGAGTGTGGTCCCTAATAAAATCATCCTCAGCGGGCGAATCCAGCACCACCATGGCGGCTCCCACGCTGTCACACATATCCTTGGCCGCCATCCACGTCATGGAGTCATGGGTCTCTGTGTTGAAGTAGTAGCACGAGTCCTCAAACACTTCCCACCCAGGCAGGCACGCTCCTGTGTGATGGCGGAACGTGGTAGGTCAGGCTAAAAAGGCCACTGTAATGTATGTCACTTTAACATTGAGAAAAATAGGAGAAATACACTGAGGTGGTTTGGACATGTGGAGAGAATGGAGAATGAAAGACTGACTAAGAGGGTGTATGTAGGTGAAGTGGTGGGAGAGAGAGGGAGGGGAAGACCGAGGATGAGGTGGAGGGATGGAGTTGAGAGGTATATGACGGAGGGGGGAGTGAGTTAGGGAGAGGGCGGTCAAATGGTGGGTGACAGAGCGACTTGGAGGCGTTTTGTCTGCGGCCACCCTTTGCGGGATTTGGGCATCGGGCTACAGATAGATAGACTTTAACGTACTGTAGCCTAAGGAGCGGCTGGAGTCCTCGAGCATGTAACATCCAAGCAAACATGTTTCTGTGGCTGCAGTGGGATTAGGTAGGTCTGGAGAGTAGGTTAGGCTGGATCAAAACACATCAGGTTTGTACGATCGAACGAAGAAATGAGTGATAAATGAATTGATAATATAAACAAAGCAAATGTGGAGGGTGTGTGTGAAAATTGAGAGAGCTAAGGAGGGTGAGGACCGTATAGAACTGAACATACTGGAATGGAGTGGTTTATGGGGCCATGAATCATCGACAGTGACCTATAACAAGAAAGACATAAACCGAGTGTGGCAACCGCAAATCAACTGTGCCTGGTTCACATAGGCATGGTCAAAAAAAATCAGATTAGGAATATAAATTGTATGGTAGGAAAATAACACTAAGAAGACAAATGCCCATATGATTACCACAGGCTTCATTTTCCCCCATTTTCTTTGTACAGGGGAATATAAAGTGTAATCTTGGTAAGGCTAGCTTCATTCAGTACAGGTTTAACTGAAGAAGATTAAGTTTTGTTGAAATAGGCTGCAACAAGTTACAATACTATAGACTAAGACGGGCTGAGCTAGTTTAAAAATAGTTATGCTTAGAAAGGGATAATTGAAATGCCAGAACAGGTTTAAATACGTAAGATCAAGTTAGAATTCCAGTCTCTTAGTAAGGCTACATCGGTGTTTCAGGAATGATTATGTCTTCACTATTGTTCTAATACAATTACCAGTTACATGCTACAGATGAGAGTCCTTAGTTTTGAAGGGGTTGATGCTAGGTAGATAGATATTGTAGACAGATAGATAGGTAGATAGATAGATACACACATATTATTTACTACGTAGATAAATGCAAGTATCTGGATGTACATAAATAATAAAATACAACAGTTGCGGCCTTCCTTGTGCACACTTTATACGAACAAAGGAGAGACAAGAACTGTGAGAGAGAGAGAGAGAGAGAGAGAGAGACACACACACACACACACACACACACACACACACACACACACACACCAACCTTGAGGCTTCTTACAAAGGAAGTGGAATTCATCAGTAACCTTCTCCACCTTCCACATCCCATAAGAGTACTCAGCGTCCACCACTGCCGCCCCGTACCCATTCTGAGACCTGACACAAAGAAGACGGCAGCATTATCTCACGCTACTTTCCAACTCTGTAGCACACTCACAGCTACTTTCCTACTCTGCAGCACACTCTCCGCTACTTTCCAACCCTGCACCACACTCTCAGCTACTTTCCAGCTCTGCAGCACACTCTCCGTTATTTTCCGACTCTGCAGCACACTCTCTGCTACATTCCTACTCTGCAGCACACTCTCCGCTACTTCCCGACTCTGCAGCACACTCTCCACTACTTTCCTACTCTGCAGCACACTCTCCGCTACTTTCCTACTCTGCAGCACACTCTCCGCTACTTCCCGACTCTGCAGCACACTCTCCGCTACTTTCCGACTCTGCAGCACACTCTCCGTTAAATATAATTGTTTGCCGTTGCCTGGTATACTCGTACAACGTTTGAGCTGTCCCTAAAATGAAAGATTTGATGATAACCGTAGCATTTCCAGCCTCCTCAAACTCGCTATCAGCTGAATATAACCTTCTGGTGTTAGTGGAGATAAAACACCGGAGAAAACACGACCCTGACCATCTCATTCAAACTGAGAAGCGAAGAAGTAACCAAGGCCCTGATTTATGGCAGTCTTTTAAAAACATATGTCAGGATGCGAAATCGTTTAAACGCATTCCAGTAAGACAGCAAATGTCAGTAAGGTAGGAACGACTCACTGACTTCTTTTATTTACCTTTTTTGTAACAACTATAAGGGCTTAGTTTCCTCTTCGTCACCTCGTGTTTAATGCTATTTCCATCACCTCTTCAGCCTCAGAGCGTCATTTTTTTTACTACCCCAAGACATTGCTATTCGGTTCATGAAGGACCTCTCCAGTGATGGTGCTAACGAAGGCTGTGTCCCATCACCAACTTTGGCAAGCCTTACTTAACGAATACATTCATCTGGAGAATGCAAGAATATTTAAAAGACGTAATTGTAGTGAAATGGTTAAGTGCTGAAAAAGAAATCAGTCCCAAGGAGCACTGAAATTCGAGTTCTCTACGACAGTTCTTAAGAAGGCCACTAGCGCAGTCGCCAAATCCACATGTACATTAACTTTTCCTTGCATTTTTTTTTATTTTCAAGTTCAAATCCCACCAACCATGACCAAGAATGCGAAGTGGAAGTTGAATTATAAGCACTGAAGGAAACAGGGAGGCAGGAACCTAAGCTGCCCTCTCCCTCTCATTAGGATATTGCGTTGGTAGTTGGCTTCCGTGCATGCGTTGTTTCATGTTGGGATGCTGTGGGTTACGCCAGTCGGTTTTAACAGCTTCGGTGCCCTAGACCTGACGAGTACAGCACTGTCGTCTGAGGTCAGTCAAAACAAAATGCACGGTAGGTTACTGGCAGCTACTGGATTAACTTTTCAGTTTCAAAAATGTGAATCTTGTATTTTATTCTGGCTTAGGTCAGACGGCTGTTTTCAGTTCAAAACACCTATGGGAAAGAAACGATTAGCCTCAAATATTCTCGCTGAAAATTAAGAACTGTGTACAGCTGCACTATGTTCATGAAGTCATTCGAGACAGCTGTGAGTACACTTACAAACCATTGTATCTTAATCACAAGAATCCGCCCCGGGGAGAGGACCGGATCCCTTTCTGGTCACACACGCCATGCAGCCTTGGAAACATCACTGCCAGTAAGTCGTGCTGTGCTATATTTCCTTGTATCTTTCTGTGCAGTTCAATATGGTTGCACAGAGAACATCGTATTGTATCATAAGACTGGACTGCACTTCATACTAATCAAGAATATAGTCAGAGAACTTTAAATAAAATAGAAAGAAAACTCGCAAAGACTGTCATTGCACACACACACACACACACACACACACACACACACACACACACACACACACACACACACACACACACACACTCTTACGTGTCTGGCTGGTCTGGCTGCCACATGGTGTAGTTAAGAGGGGACCCGTCAGCCCACTGGAAGTCCCCGGGGTGGTCCTGTGGAAGTATTATATTATTACAAAGTCACATGGAGAGACAGGCTGACAAATGAGGAAGTGAAGGAGCGTTGTGGTGTGGATGTGGATGTGATAGGAAGCGTTAGGAGAAACACAGTGAAGTGGTTTGGCCATGTGCAGAAGATGGAGAATGAGAGAGTGACGAGGAGTGTGTGTGTGAGTGAGGTGGAGGGGGAGAGGGGGAGGGGGAGGCCAAGGATGAGATGGAGGGATGGAGTGGAGAGGTATATGAGAGAGGCGGGTGTGAGTTGGGAGCAGGGCAGTGAAATGGCGGGGGACAGGGCGACGTGGAGGCGATTTGTTTGTGGCCACCCCGTATGGGATTAAGGCGTCTGGCAATAGATAGATAGATAGATAGACTAAGTCGCCTGTATTGTGCCAGGGGTCGAACCCAGGACTATCAGATGGCAGTCAAGCAGTATTCCACCCCATAATGACCAGATCAAAGCTGTCTCATCCTGCCCCATGCGTGTAACCTTAGGATGAAAGCAAGAGACACCCAGGCAGTACCTACACGAAGGATGTGGCCCCTTCCTAGCTGACGTGTCAAGGTGTGGCGATGGAGTGACAGAGGGAGAACATTCTGTTACATTCCCTCCACTTGATACTCAAATTCCTTTCAAGCTCCTCATCCACTCTCTTCTTACCCTTACTAATCTGTTCACCTCTCTCCTCTTCTCTACATACAACTCTCCATTCCATCTCTCAACTTTCTCATTCTCATTGTCCATAACACGAACTTACGGAGAGTTCTTTCAAAATAAATCTCCAAAACCAGAAGAATGAAAGAAAAAAAAAGACGCTCGTATGGAAAAAAAACTGTTGATGCCAATTTACCTCTTCAGTCAGACCAATCCAGAGGCTGTCCCCGGCGATGAGGGCAAAGTCATGTGCCAGCTGCTGCTCAAAGTCGCTGACAATGGTGGCCAGGGAGCCGCCTTCAAGTTCACAGTCCACTTGAGCATCGTGCCACGAGTTGGTCCAGCTCGGGCTCTGAAAAATACGGATGAAGAACTTTGCTATGGTGGTTTTCTTGTCTTAACTCCATGCATCCAGTGACGTCTGCTATTTATTTATTTATTTATTTTTTTCTGCTTCCTCCAAACGATCTGGCTAAATTATGAAAGACCTCTCATGACAAGGAACTAATGGAGGTTATTCTGCCATTCCAGTTTGAAAAATCTGTCTTCAGTTCAATATAATAACTTGAATATAACTGCCATAAACTATAAACCTGCCACTGTGTAAAGAGATTAAGCTCAAAATTTCCGGAACGTTTCTCCACTCACTTGGGAACATTCTTGAACTTTTCTAGATTTTTCCTCTATTTTTGCGGTGTATGAGAGAAAGGATGTGAGCTGACGATAGGGCAGACTGATGGCGGAGGAAAAGGTGATATGGAGGAGATTTGCTTGTGGCCACCCCTTCTGAAGTTAAGGTGTCAGGCTTTCAATATATTTTTAGGGGGGCGGGGAACTAACTCGGCTTATGGATTAGTAAGAATTCAAGCCAGACAGGCAGTAACACTCTAGCATATTACAAACTTTCACAGATTATTGGCACAGCGGATTATGTAACTAAGGACTGTGGTTTCTTGGGCTTAGGAGGCTTTTAGACGTCCTTCCCTTCTTTCTCTTCTCTCTCACCCTTCTCTCCCTCTTCCCTCCTCCATTCACCAGCCCTCCTTCATCCCTCTTCCCTTACCCCTCTCCACCATTCTCCCTTCCTTCCTATTCACTCCCCACCAACCCCTCACTTCTCACTATGTTACACCTCGTCACGCTCTCACCTCTCTCTCTCTCTCTCTCTCTCTCTCTCTCTCTCTCTCTCTCTCTCTCTCTCTCAGTCCCTCACCCTCCTCCATCCTCATCCATATCCTCCCTTACTCTTCCTCCCAGACCGCTCCTTCACCCTACTTCCCAGACCCTTCCTCCTTCACCCTACCTTCCAGACTCTTCCTCCTTCACCCTAGCTTCCAGACCCTTAATTCCTCCTTCACCCTACCTTCCAGACCCTTCCTCCCTCACCCTACCTTCCAGACCCTTAATTCCTCCTTCACCCTACCTTCCAGACCCTTCCTCCCTCACCCTACCTTCCAGACTCTTCCTCCTTCACCCTACCTTCCAGACCCTTCCTCCTTCACCCTACCTTCCAGACCCTTCCTCCCTCACCCTACCTTCCAGACCCTTCCTCCTTCACCCTACCTTCCAGACCCTTAATTCCTCCTTCACCCTACCTTCCAGACCCTTCCTCCTTCACCCTACCTTCCAGACCCTTAATTCCTCCTTCACCCTACCTTCCAGACCCTTCCTCCCTCACCCTACCTTCCAGACCCTTCCTCCTTCACTCTTCCTTCCAGACCCTTCTTCCTTCACCCTACCTTCCAGACCCTTAATTCCTCCTTCACCCTACCTTCCAGACCCTTCTTCCCTCACCCTACCTTCCAGACCCTTCCTCCTTCACCCTACCTTCCAGACCCTTCCTCCTTCACTCTACCTTCCAGACCCTTCCTCCTTCACCCTACCTTCCAGACCCTTAATTCCTCCTTCACCCTACCTTCCAGACCCTTCCTCCTTCACCCTACCTTCCAGACCCTTAATTCCTCCTTCACCCTACCTTCCAGACCCTTCCTCCCTCACCCTACCTTCCAGACCCTTCCTCCTTCACCCTACCTTCCAGACCCTTCCTCCCTCACCCTACCTTCCAGACCCTTCCTCCTTCACCCTACCTTCCAGACCCTTCCTCCTTCACTCTTCCTTCCAGACCCTTCTTCCTTCACCCTACCTTCCAGACCCTTAATTCCTCCTTCACCCTACCTTCCAGACCCTTCCTCCCTCACCCTACCTTCCAGACCCTTCCTCCTTCACCCTACCTTCCAGACCCTTCCTCCTTCACTCTACCTTCCAGACCCTTCCTCCTTCACCCTACCTTCCAGACCCTTAATTCCTCCTTCACCCTACCTTCCAGACCCTTCCTCCTTCACCCTACCTTCCAGACCCTTAATTCCTCCTTCACCCTACCTTCCAGACCCTTCCTCCCTCACCCTACCTTCCAGACCCTTCCTCCTTCACCCTACCTTCCAGACCCTTCCTCCCTCACCCTACCTTCCAGACCCTTCCTCCTTCACCCTACCTTCCAGACCCTTCCTTCTTCACCCTACCTTCCAGACCATTCCTCCTTCACCCTACTGCTCACTCACTCTTTCTTCCTCACCTCTCCGCCCCCCCCCCTCCTGTCGTTTCCTAGACCTCTCTTCTCTCTCCTCCATTACTAATTATCTCTCCTCCTCCTCCTCCTCCTCTTCCTCCTCCTCCTCCTCCTCTTCTTCTTCTTCCTCCTCCTCCTTCTCTTCTTCTTCCTCCTCCTCCTCCTTATCCTTTTATTTCCCTTAGTTCCTCTCTTATTTTCTCTCCTCTCTCTCCCTTCCCTCCTCCTCCTCTCACTCCTCACCCATAGCCTCTTCGTGATTTCCCTTGCTTATTTCTCCACCTTATCCCTTTTCTCCTAAACCCTCCATGCTTTACTCCCTCACTGACATTCTCTCCATCCCGTTTCGTTCCTCCTCTCTCCTTGGACACAAATCTCTCTCTCTCTCTCTCTCTCTCTCTCTCTCTCTCTCTCTCATGCTTCTTCAGTCCCTCTCTCTCCTCCTGACCTTTCCTCCTCCTCCTCCTCCCCTCGTCCCTCATCTCTCCTTGGGCACATCTCTCTCTCTCTCTCTCTCTCTCTCTCTCTCTCTCTCTCTCTCTCTCTCTCTCTCTCTTTCTCTTTCATGCTTCCTCAGTCCTGCTCTCCTCCTCACCTGCCCTGCTCCCCAGGTGCCCCTGCTGGCTCACCTTATAGCACATGTGGTTCTGTTCCTCCCAGTCGTCGTCAAACTCACAGGCTGGTGGTGTGGCTGTGGGGAAAGACAGGAAAATCCATGAAATTGCTTGCCTGGCCTCCCGCGATGCTTCTCCTTGATAAACGGTGACAGCGTCAAATTGTCCAAAGACAATTTTCATAAGGAAAAGCTTCCCACAGCCCTTGCCTACCAGAAGCCGTGCTATACAGGCACCTTGAGGCCAAGGTCACTGATCTTGTGCCTGTCACCTTAGGTCATCACAGTCTATAAGTCCACCAAGTTTGGCGTCTTTAAGTTTAATCCTTCATGGAAATTAGGTGACATCCGAAATGTACGGAAAAGTCTCAGTTGATATCATCTCAGATGATATCAAAGAATAATCAGTCGATTGAAACTACACCCCTCACCGCACTGCGTCAGCAGGAGTATACTGTAGTAAAATATCAGCTTCCTAGCTTAAACGGTTCTTAAGACGGCGTGGCTGACCCACTTTTTTGCGTTCCGGATATTATCCAGAGATCCGGTTGACGGATCGTCACCATATTTGGCCAAAAGAAGTGGTCAGCTGTCTGACTAAGTTGACCAAGTTTGAAGCTCTAGGCCAAATGGCTTTTGAAATATCGCAATTTTGAAATAAATGATGATGATGATGATGATGATGATGATGATAATAATAATAATAATAATAATAATAATAATAATAATAATAATAATAATAATATTGACAAAAAAAATAAAACTTTCCATGGGGTTGCGGTAAGTTGTAATCATAGTAACAAGAATGCACATGGATGCTGTAAGTTATAAATAGTAATAACTGCTGCAGCCACTTACATATATTGCGGTGACATATGAAGGGCAGCTGCGTATCACAAGAGAATCTTTTGAGTTTGGTGTTGGCCGTGAGGGCAGCGCAGTCCCCGTCCCCAGTCACGTTCTCCCAGGCTCTGTGTGGTAGAAGATTGAGAGGGGAAAGAAGTGACATATGGTGTTTAAATTCAACAGATGTACTGAGCCTCATCCATCCATCCATTATCCACTCCTTCCTTGTTCCATCAGCAGTGCGTGAACCTAGGCTACGATACATACTCTCGACATTTAAGTCTCACGCCCCTGAACGACATTATGTGGGCAATAAACCCCAATCATTTCTCTGATGTAAACACTTATGGCTTCCATTCGGATGAAAGGCCTTAAATCACAGGGCCACCAGACGCCATTTGGTTATATGATTACCACCCAACGTAGGAAATGGTTTCCTGGTTACAAGAAACCATTAGTGCAGTCACCTGAAGACTCTACATGTATATCTGAAAAACATTCCGGTGGATCAGCATAAAAGATAAGACTGCACCTCACGTTCTGTTCGCCAATCTACATTCTCCTACCGTCATGTCAAAAGAACCTTGTATATTCACTTATTTCCTCTACGCCTACACACTGATTTATGGACTCTTGGCTCAGCTTTATCACCCATCTCATTTTTTTTCAGTGTATCCTAAAGTTCGTGTTGAAAACTCTTATAGCACCGGGTATGTTTTCAGAACTGCTGCAAAATACACCTTAAATCAAATGACGCTATTCTAGAAGATGGAAGTTAATAAAATTCGGTCTTTGAGAGACACAAGGCTGGAAGAGAGGAAGGAATGGCACGTTACCCATATCGCTCTTCGGAAAATACCATGTGAATTACCTGAGTTGTTCTCTTGCTTCCTAATCTGCACCAGACCTACCTCCTAAATCCGATTTGGTACGTGTATTTAATTTTTGAAATGTGTAAAAGGTGACACATGATTTGGAAACAATATTCTTTCCTAATGAGGTTTCAAATAACGTATACCATACATTAAAAGCCCGACACATTGTTCCTTTTTACAGGCTACATACAGTTTCCAGTCATCAGCCCCGAAAACGACCACGGAGAGTTTGTTGATGCAAGAACACTCACCTTTGCGAGGGTCATTCCGCCAGCCTACCCTTACCCCTGCACGTCCGCCACTGCCATAGTACAAATGAACTTAATACTCTATAATAATACTAAAAACGACTGCCTCAGTATTTCGTAACGTTGCCAGGAAGAAAAATCTGACAATAATCTATTCCTTGAGGATGTGAGAGAGAAATAATGTGATATAACATGGAAGAGGAACTAACGGTTGGAGAAGTGTTTGCTGTCTGATATTACCTGTTAGATTAGATTACGTTGGCCTATTACAGAGTTAGGTTACATTAAGTTAGGATGTTAGCCTTGTATTTTGTTAAGATAGGTCAGGGGGATGGACTTAGGTTAGCGTAGGAGTAAATCAGATAAGCGTAATGACCCTTAGTGTTCAAATGATTAATAATGCAGCATCACTAGGCCCACAGCATACACCACACCCTCAGCATGCACCACACCCTCAGCATGCACCACACCCTCAGCACCACACCCTCAGCATACACCACACCCTCAGCACCACACCCTCAGCACCACACCCTCAGCATGCACCACACCCTCAGCACCACACCCTCAGCATACACCACACCCTCAGCATGCACCACACCCTCAGCATACACCACACCCTCAGCACCACATCCTCAGCATACACCACACCCTCAGCATACACCACACCCTCAGCATGCACCACACCCTCAGCATGCACCACACCCTCAGCATACACCACACCCTCAGCACCACACCCTCAGCATGCACCACACTCTCAGCATACACCACACCCTCAGCATGCACCACACTCTCAGCATGCACCACACCCTCAGCATGCACCACACCCTCAGCATACACCACATCCTCAGCATACACCACATCCTCAGCATACACCACACCCTCAGCACCACACCCTCAGCATACACCACACCCACAGCATACACCACACCCTCAGCATACACCACACCCTCAGCACCACATCCTCAGCATACACCACACCCTCAGCACCACATCCTCAGCATACACCACACCCTCAGCACCACATCCTCAGCATACACCACACCCTTAGCACCACATCCTCAGCATACACCACACCCTCAGCATGCACCACACCCTCAGCATACACCACACCCTCAGCATGCACCACACCCTCAGCATACACCACACCCTCAGCACCACACCCTCAGCATGCACCACACCCTCAACATGCACCACACCCTCAGCATGCACCACACCCTCAGCATGCACCACACCCTCAGCATGCACCACACCCTCAGCATACACCACACCCTCAGCATGCACCACACCCTCAGCATGCACCACACCCTCACATGCACCACACCCTCAGCATGCACCACACCCTCAGCATACACCACACCCTCAGCATACACCACACCCTCAGCATGCACCACACCCTCAGCATACACCACACCCTCAGCATACACCACATCCTCAGCATACACCACACCCTCAGCATGCACCACACCCTCACATGCACCACACCCTCAGCATACACCACACCCTCAGCACCACACCCTTAGCATGCACCACACCCTCAACATGCACCACACCCTCAGCATGCACCACACCCTCAGCATGCACCACACCCTCAACACCACACCTTCAGCATGCACCACACCCTCAGCATGCACCACACCCTCAACATGCACCACACCCTCAGCATGCACCACACCCTCAGCACCACACCTTCAGCATGCACCACACCCTCAGCACCACACCCTCAGCATGCACCACACCCTCAACACCACACCTTCAGCATGCACCACACCCTCAGCATGCACCACACCCTCAGCATGCACCACACCCTCAGCATGCACCACACACTCAGCATACACCACACCCTCAACATCACACCCTCAGCATACACCACACCCTCAGCAAACACCACACCCTCAGCATGCACCACACCCTCAGCATACACCACACCCTCAGCATACACCACACCCTCAGCATACACCACACCCTCAGCACCACACCCTCAGCATACACCACACCCTCAGCATGCACCACACCCTCAGCATGCACCATCCACTCACATGATAAAGGTGTCCAGTTCTTCATCTACCTCCGTCCACATCCACTCCTCTCCAACCTTCTCCAGACCAACCCACAGGCACGAGTCTGCGTAAATGTTGTCTGACTCCCCCACATGCAGTCCTAGCCAGCTCTGTGAATGATTGGAGCTAACATCAACATCAACATCAGAATTAGCATCAACATTAGCATCATCGGTAACATCAGCACTAACATCAGCCATAACATCAACATCAGCATCAGAATCAGCATCAACATGATCATCATCATCATCATCGGTAACATCAGCATCGGCAATAACATCAACGTTAGCATTAGTATTAGCATTTGCATCAATATACATCAATATTAACATCAGTATTAACCTTAGCATCAACAAAAACTTAATTATTAACATCACAGCATCATTGTAATAATTTTCATCATATTATACCACCAGCATCATCATCATCATCATCATCATCAACAACAACATCAACATAATCATCATCACCGTATTATAATGCTCGTCTGTCTATCTATCTATTGCCAGACGCCTTAATCCCATACGGGGTGGCCACAAACAAATCCCCTCCACGTCGCGCTGTCCTCCGCCATTTCACTGCCCTGCTCCCAAATCTCACCCCCCTTTCTCATATACCTCTCCACTCCATCCCTCCATCTCATCCTTGGCCTCCCCCTCCATCTCCCCCCCTCCACCTCTCTCACATACACTCTCCTCGTCAGTCTCTCACTCTCCATCCTCTCCACATGGCCAAACCACCTCCATGTACTTCTCCTAACGCATCCTATCACATCCACATCCACACCACAACGCTCCTTCACTTCCTCATTTGTCAGTCTGTCTCTTCATGTGACTCCACATGCTCCTCACTCACATACACTCTCCTCGTCAGTCTCTCACTCTCCATCCTCTCCACATGGCCAAACCACCTCAGTGTGTTTCTCCTAATGCTTCCTATCACATCCACATCCACACCACAACGCTCCTTCACTTCCTCATTTGTCAGTCTGTCTCTCCATGTGACTCCAAAGGCTTCTGTCACATAACTCGTGATATCAGTAACATCACCAGACCCGGAAACATTGAGAAGCACAAACATGGGCGAATCATCAACCGTGGCTTCATCATATCATCTGTCTAGCTGCCGTACTGTCTGACGCTGCCTCGTGTAATGTATGATATTCACCAAGTAAGCTACCATT
Source organism: Coenobita brevimanus (assembly GCF_032717465.1). Taxonomy (NCBI): domain Eukaryota; kingdom Metazoa; phylum Arthropoda; class Malacostraca; order Decapoda; family Coenobitidae; genus Coenobita; species Coenobita brevimanus. Next base: position 516,122 of record NC_137036.1, on the reverse strand, counting down.
GAGGCTTTTTCTGTCCCTACTCAGTAACGAAGCCTCCTCGTTCGACACACTGCTCTACCTCATATATTCCTTGCCAAAAATACTCAGTCTCTACGTAATTAGTAACCCTCCACACTACCTTCCTTCAAATACTTTCCTACCTTGACGAAATTCCTTTTCTGTCCTTACTCAGCAGCGAAGCCCCCTCCTACAATACAGCACCTTCCTTCATATCCATGCCATTCCACAACATTCTAGTTCAACCATAAGAATATATAGTATGATAAAATCTGTATTATCTACACTGTCTTAGTTCATATTGGGTCCACTGGACGGTGACGAGAGAGAGAGAGAATGGAGAAATGAATTCCCCGAGCTAGGCAGCTAAGGCCATATAGCCCCGCTGGGGCAACGGTAGCCCGGGCGAGGCTCGAACTTGCGACCTCCCGATCACAAGCTCAGCGCGCTACCACTGTGCTACCGCGCCCCCCAGAGAGAGAGAGAGAGAGAGAGAGAGAATATACAATCCCTTACGCTGGTCACACATGCATAAGGGAAGGGTGTCCGTATATGAGATCGCAGTTTTGCTATGTCACAGTTTTTACGCTGATATCAACTTCCAAAGTTTTAAACATGTGAAAGAAAATACCACCAGGACCCACTTGACGAGTATACAGTCTATCCGTATGGTTCCTCTAACCATGACCCATTTATTGCAACTTAGGGAAAGTTAGTCACATTCCCAGCTTAAATGTTGAGCATTGCTTCAGCAAAATCTGATAAGTCAAATGCACAACATTTGCTGGACAACCAGTTCTGTCTAGAAATGCCTTAGTTATTGAGTAACCGTTCTGTCAGCACATCAAGTAGCCCAAAGCCAAGCAACATGCACCCACCTACACTGTCGTACTGCAAGATTCCTCCCCTTCTGTGTGAACCTTTTCCTAATAGTTCTTTGCATTGTACACTCGTTAACGGTCCTTTTGGTGGCGAATGTAAACCCTTTCTGTTCCTTTTTAGGCCGAAGACCGAATTATCCATTCCCTCTCATGACTTAGTAGGTGATTTAAATATGCTTTGCTGCGCACTTGCTTTAAATGAACTAGACCTTTTCTGGGTGTCCGGCAGTGAACAGCCTCGCTCTTCTAGTTCATAGTACATTTGCAACTCTAATTTTCACTCCTAGCTAATTTCATAACAGATATCACTGCTACTGTGGTGCCATTAAGGGACAATAGTTCAAAATAATGTCAGTCAAGTGGCACCCATTACAAGTTTCTTCTTTCAAAATGTATAAATCTCATATACAGCAAGCAAACACACACACACACACACACACACACACACACACACACACACACACACACACACAAAATTAGTCATGAGGAGAAGAAATAAACAAGGCACAATGTATGAGGTAGTAACAGAGCATTATGATACTGCAAGAATGGCTAGAATGAAGGATGATGATTTTAGGCCCGTCAGCTAACACACCCGTCTGTGGCTGGAATATAACTGGTTGAAATGAGCTCCTGCCACCACCGCAGTCTGTCTCATGTGCGAGGAAGGGAATTTTCATCCCGAAGTGCACAGATCTGTCTCTATTTATACCATATGATCTACAACGTCCATACCTTTAGTTCGGAGCTTATAATGTAGACCAGGTCTCCCCCTCTGCTCTGACAGTAGTTCCTAGCATCTGAAAATGTCCTGGGCTGGCCGCTGGTTTGGACGAGGTAGCACTGGTCGCTATACTCTCGAAGTTCCCACCCGCTTGGACACCGCGCCACCATCTTGCTCCACGATGCTAGACAAACAAATAAAACAACTGATTGATTTGAGGCTCGTTTTCTGGCAACTACCATACAGACTTTATCCATCTGTCTATTTATTGTAAGGGGTGGCCACAAACATGTCGCCTCCATGTCGCCCTGTCCAACGCCATTTCATTGCTCTGCTCCCAGCTCACACACACCCTCTCTCATATACCTCTCCACTCCATACCTCCATCTCATCCTTGGCCTCCCCCTCCCTCTCCCACTCTCCACCTCACTCACATACACTCTCCTCGTTAGTCTCTCACTCTCCATCCTCTCCACATGGCCAAACCACCTCAGTGTGTTTCTCCTAACGCTTCCTATCACAGACAAACTCACTGCATTAAATCAAAGAAAAGTATACACACACAATGCAAGTTCTTTGATGCCTAATCCTGTGCCACAAAAAATCTTCAATCGTCTTGGTGTTATCTTGCCTCATATCAGTATTATGTGTCAAATAGTTTTGGCGTGGAAGTGAAGATAAAAAAATTCTGAAATAATTCTGAGAGATCCTGAAACGCCGATAACTCAGGCCCCAAGATGTCAACGCAAAGCGGCCTTAGATATGCCTGCCCCTGACCTTCCACACAGACTCGCCATACAACCACCATGACCTTGGTGGCCTGATAAGTTAGTTGTCCCTTCATACTGTATCACTGACAAAAGTTTGGTCAAAATCCGTGGAGGGGTTCAGGAGATATCGCGCCTATGACCGTGACTTTTGACTCCTTGACCTTGCTGACCTAAAGTTTCATCGTCCCTTCATACTGTATCATTGACGAAAGCTTGGCCGAAAGCCGTCAATGAGTTCAGGATCTATTGCGCCACGTGGGGAAACTATGAGTAAGTCGACCCCATATGACCTTGATCTTTTATCCCCTTGACCTAGCTGACCCAGTGAGTTCATCATCTCCTCATATCGCATCACTGGAAAAAGTTTGGTGGTAATCCGTCGGTGGACGCACGGACCCACGCAAGCACGCACGCAAGCACACACGAACAGTCCAGTCACTTAATGACTCCTTCACACTGGTGGTCGGAGACATAAAAATGAACAATGTGAAGTACCTCACAAAGGGAGTGCAACACCCGGGCCCAGCAGTTGGTCTGAGGGTTGAACTTTTAGCTTTGCGTTGGTTCTCATATCAATAGTTCTCAAAACTGAAATGCTTCATTATTATCTGACGCTCAACACTGCCACTAAATCTGGTCTAAGGCGGATCGAGACTGTCCTAACTGACCTTGCTTGTGATTTTGGCCTTTGTCGTATTGCCTGAATAATGATTAAAATTGACTCCCTTCTTGTCTTACCCTCAGCTATTCCACCAAGTTTGCTGTAAGGAGAAAACCCAGTAATAAATGTAGGAAATAATTTTAATGACTAAAAATTCATTAAGTCCAAACACAGCCGGTGGCCACTGTCATCGTCATCGGTGGAACCTAAACACTACTGGGAAGATCAGAGACGACAAGCACATACAACCTACCTCTTCCCCACCCAGCTGAGGGCATTGTTAAATGTGACACCGAGAATTTCAATATTCTGGGAGATAGGAATTTTAATAGCACTGAAGGTAATATAGGAATCTGACAATATCTGTCTATCGGTAAGTGGTATATTTTTGGTTTTACTAACATTAAAAATGAGACAAGGTTGCTTTGTCCCCATTCAGTGATCCTAGATAAGTCTTGCTTTATGGAGATGGCTGTACTGAGTTGTGGGTTAGAGATATTAAACTTTATGAATGGGTGTTTAAGTGTGAATGAACTGTGAAGTGTTGACTCATCAGCATATGAATGAATGGGATTGTGTGTGACTGATAAGAGATCATTAACTTGGACTAGGAATAGGGTTGGAGCAAGAACTGGTCCTTGTGGCACGCCAGCGTTAATTGAGTGGAAATTGGAATATACATCATCTACTTTTATTTTTCTGTGGCTGAGATATAAAGAAATCGGAGGAACAAAAGGCTTTAGTCCATAGCAAAGGGAGTTTGGATAGCAGGGAACGGTGCCACACTCTGTCAAAAGCTTAAGAAATATCCGGGGCTACTGCAAGAGTTTCTCCATGTTGGTCAGTTGCCTGATGGATAGTGTGAGTCAGGAAACAGAGAATATCAATGGTGGATGCTTCGTGGCGAAAGCCATACTGTTGGATTCAAGATGTTTAACTATGTGCTTATTCATTACAATTTCAAATACTTTACCAGAAGAAGATGTGATAGCTATTGATCTGCAATCAGAGGGGTCAGAGGAACTTCCTTTCTTCAGAATGGGATGGGTATTGGCTTCTTTCCATGAATTAGGGAATGAAGAAGTATTATGCATAATTTGAATAATTTAGCTAGAACAGAGGCAAGTCCAGGGGGACACTTTCAAAACAATCGGAGGAATTCCATCTGGGCCTGGAGCTTTGTTAGTTGGTAAATTGTCTAGGATGGATTTTACGTATCTTGTCTGTATTTTAAGTGGAACAATTTCGGGAGAGTCAAGTTCTAGTACTGGGACGTTCTGGCTGACTTCCTCTATGGTAGAATTTCTGGCAAATGTGCTGGCAAGGATATTCGCTTTCCCACGCGGGTCATTTGTAACGTTGCCATCTGAAGATTTTAGCGGTGGAATGGATGATGACTTGTTAAAGTTATTATTGAAAGAACTGAGAGTTGACCAGAATATTCTATTGTCATTAGGAATGTTTAGTAGTTTGGATGCTTGGTTGTGAAGAGTTCGATTTAGCGACATTTATCAGCTTTTGCATGGTTTTTAGCAATTTTATTTTGACAAAGTGATTCAGATGTTTTTTATTTTAAGTAAGAGTTATTTGCTAATGACCTTTGGGTCGTTGCTCTGGCACAATTGCCATCAAACCATTTTGGGGAGTCTGATCTTTTAGTGACCTGTTGACTTGGTATGAATAGATCCATACCAGCTAGTATTATATAAATCATTACTGTGGGACTGGGTAGAAATGATGTCACTGAAGGAGAGAGACTGCCATGGAAAGCCAGCAAGATAATTTCTGCATCCATCCCTGTCTGCCCTATCAATGTGCCATCGGGTCACCCTGACAGGTTCAGGACGGGAGGGTTTGGGGGGGCCGACTAATGAGGCCTACTTGAGATGAAAAATGCAGGTAACGAAGGAGTGAGACTAGATCTACAGTACTTGGTAAAGTTCGGGTACAACGAGGTTTTAACATGTATGTATTACAGGGATGTATTATGTAGTCCGTTCTTGCTACGGTAATTCCAAAAGATTTTGCTCAAGCTACAACCCCCTCCCTCCTCTGAAATGACCACAGTGAGTGGGTCTGGACAAGGTTAATTTTACCCCAGTGAGTAGAATGACGCAATACTACTTGCTGTGTTTTGAACTGATCAGTGGATTCTTAGGAGTGCCTCGTTCCCTAATACTTCACCAAAAAAAAAAATATTGTTGTTTAACGGCTGACAGTTGATTGATATGCTTGCCCGAGAGAATGCAGTCGACGATTCTTTTTCTTTGCCGTCACAATATGCTCTGATGAAGCTTAGGATGGCCTTCCCAAACTGGAGGACTTAAATGTTGGCCAAATTAACCCCTTCTTTGCACAGGGTCTCCTCAAAGCTGAATAAAATCGCATGGTAACAGAAAGACATCCCACCCACACCACTACAGCTCACCTGGCCAGCATAACGCGAGGACAAGCCAAAGAAATGTTCTCATCATGGCGAATCCTTTCAGTTGTGATCCTGTTTCTCAACTTTCAGCCTCTCATCTACTTGGCAGCCTCCTTCTAACACCTCAGAGTCTTTAGTTAGTCTGTTCTTCACTTGTAGGCTGACACGAAGCCCTTGCCCTCCAGAGTTCTATTCAAAAGTCACGTTCTCTTTATATTTCAAAAGCTTTTTCGACAATCTGCTTTCCTTCCAACTTTTACATTGTTCACTGTTACGTTCAAGACTTTTCCAGTTTCCAGATTTCCTTCACTGTCTCTCTTGGTCTCATTCAGGCGTAGGTCTGAACAGCGCCGCATCCAAGCAGTGAATGACGCGATCTGACAGTTTTTTGAGTGAGGCTTGTGCTTTCTCCAGCCTCCCCCGATCTGTGGTTAGTGGCTGCAATGCGGTCGATAACTGAACGTCACATCACTGCACACAGACATCCCTGGATCATGTGGTCTGATAAGATGGTTCAGTGCATCATGTGGAGTCTGATAGGGTGGTTCATTGCATCATGTCAAAATCAAGACACGAAAGCATAAATGAAGGTATAATAAATATGTTTTCTGCATGCTTTATTGTCTCTGATAAATATAAATAATAATAAAAAAAAAAAACAAGCCGTTGCCATATCATTTGAACTTGAGTGATTTGGCAGAAAATTAAACATGATTACTTTAAATTTGCATATAGGATAATACTTCAATTGTCAGAAAGGAAATTGCAATCCTTTGTGTGTGTGTGTCTATCGAAGAACCCGCGTTCCAGAAAAAAATGCCTGGAAAAGGTATGTCGGGTACTGCAGCTGTGCATATAATTTATATCGTAAAGGCACATAAATGGGAAGCTGTTGAATGTTGTGAAGAGTAGGTATGAGGGTGTTAAGGCCGCAGTACGTGTGGAAGGTGAACTGAGTGAATTTTTCTATCTATGCTGGACTGAAACATGGGTGTGTCATGTGTCCATGGTTGTTCAATCTGTATATGGATGGGGTTATAAAAGAGATACAAGGTAGGGCAGTGGATGTTGGATTGGTCTAATGAGAGGGGGCAGTGTTTGGAAACTCCCTGTTCTGTTGTTTGCAGATGACACTGAATTGCTAAGTGAAGACAAAGAGGAACTGCAAGGCTTGGTGAATGAGTTTGGGAGAGTGTGTATGAAACGGAATCAAAAGGTGAATGTAGGGAAGAGTAAAGTTATGGTCTTCGAGCACTGATTGCTCAGTGAGGTTGGATGGTGAGGAAATGGAAAATGTGAGTGCGTTTAAGTACCTGGGAAGTGTGGTGAGTAAGGATGGAAGTTTGGAAGATGAAGTGCTTGGAAGATAACAAAAAGGAAGAAAGGTTGCTGGTTCAATGAAGACAGTGATATGAACTAGGGAAGTAAGCATGGAAGTAAAAATGTCGCGGCAAGATAGTATATATTGTGATCCCCAATATAACGTAGAAAACCGAAGTTTGGACGTTGTTGGAAGGACACAAGTCAAGAGTGAAAGCAGTGGAAAGGAGTTATTTGAGAGGGGCATGTGGAATGAAATGGAGTAACAGACTGACAAATGAGGAAGTGAAGGAGCGTTGTGGTGTGGATGTGGATGTGGTAGGAAGCGTTAGGAGAAACACAGTGAGGTGGTTTGGCCATGTGGCGAGGATGGAGAACGAGAGACTGACGAGGAGAGTGTATGTGAATGAAGTGGAGGCGAGGCGGGAGGAGGAAGGGTGAGATCAAGGATGAGGTGGAGGGATGGAGTGGAGAGGTATATGAGAGAGGGGGATGTAAGCTGGGAGCAGGGCAGTGAAATGGCGGGGGACAGGGCGACAAGGAGGCGATTAGTTTGTGGCCACCCCTTACGGGATTGAGACGTCTGGCAATAGATAGATAGATAGACAGATGGAAAAAAGGACTTGTATTATTTTCAGGGTGTGTCTTTTGCATAGTGTAATTACAACCATGATACCCTGTCAATGACACTGCTGAATTAAACAATGTTCGCTACACGACGTCTGTTACTTAGAAATCCTACACCACATTCTCTTTCAATTTGTCTTTCTCTTTAGTAAAATAGGTGTTTGCTGTCTTGGAGTTGATTTTATTTATCTTCTTTTCTGTGGACCTCAGTCAGTCCTATAATATGCCAACTAATGTTTCCTACGGCAGTCATTAAGGTACCAAGTTTGTAATCGTCTGCGACACTTCTTAAAAGGTATGTGTAGACTTTCATCGGCTTCAGTTTGCTGATATCCCAGTTTTTGCTTTGCCAAGACAGTGCCTACACACCTGTGGCACTCTGCCCATAAGCACAGGAGGCAGTGCTGCTGGATCTTTAGTAGACGGTGATCACTTCCAGAAGAATTCATGTTTGCTTGGGGGAACTGTGGCAAGTAATCTCATATCCCTGCCACACAGTTTCTGATGAGATTTAATTTTTGTGCCACCTTTCTCGGGATCCTCGTATTCGATGGAGCCCTATGTATTTACAAAGGGTCCCATGGTCCGCACCCTACCTTGTATATCCATGAGGCCTTTCCCTATCCTCCACCCGGGGACGCGCCAGGTAGCAATGGGATCTTGCCCCTGGGGACAGGATTTACAGTATTTGTTAATTCATTTTCATTAATTATTCATTTATTCATTTACTTATTTATTTATTTATTTATTATGCTCAGGTTAACGAAAATACTTTCTATCTTCCTTAAACATTTTGCCCAGAATGACACACACACACACACACACACACACACACACACACACACACACACACACACACACAATAAAAATGAAGTCTCTGCCGCCATGAATGTTGACACTAACTGATGTAAGGATGTAAGCCTTCAGTGCATTACAACACTGCACACTGAGATGCACCAAAACATGTTCTCCCTCAGCTGTTGACCATTGTTTGAGCCACTGTTGACACACAAGTGGGAGGAGAGATTACATTATTTGGCGAGGCATTCCAGTGCAAAGAGATAATAGTCATTGTTTGATGCTCCTTTTTTTTTACTGAGGGAATGCCTGATACAAAATCCTAAACCTAGTACATACGAGTGAGACTGTACTGTAGAGTATACCTGTGCAAAACTTCAGGGATACCTAGATCTTACCTGCGTCAACTGCTGCAAGGTATGTGAACGTCTGTCTATCTATCTGTCTATTGCCAGGCGCCTTAATCCCGTAAGGGGTGGCCACAAACAAATGCCTCCATGTCGCCCTGTCCAACATCATTTCACTGCCCTGCTCCCAGCTCACACCCTCCTCCCTCATATATCTCTAAACTCCATCCCTCCATCTCATCCTTGGCCTCTCCCTCCCTCCACATCACTCACATACGCACTCGTCGTCAGTCTCTCACCCTCCATACTCTCCACATGGCCAAACCACCTCAGTGTGTTCCTCATAACGCTTCCTGTCACATCCACATCCACACCACAACGCTCTTTCACATCCTCATTTGTCAGTCTGTCTCACCATGTGACTCCACAGGCTCCTCTCAAATAACCCATTTCCACTGCCCTCACTCTTGACTTGTGTCCCTCCAACAAGGTCCAAGCTTCACTTCCATACGTTAGAGTTGGTATCACATACTGTCATGTAGTAACTTTTTCACTTCCATGCTCACTTCCCTGTTACTTATCACTGCTTTTAAGGAACCAGCAAACTTTCTTCCTTGTTGTACCCTTTCAAGCACTTCACCCTCCAAACTTCCATCCTCACTCATCACACTCCCCAAGTACTTTAACGTACTCACATTTTCCAATTCCTCACCATCCAACCTCAATGTTCATTCACTGACTTCACTTCTCTCGAAGACCATAACTTTACTCTTCTACATTCACTTTTAGATTCCTTTTCTTACACGCTCTCCCAAACTCATCTACCAAGCCTTGCAGCTCCCCTTCGTCTTCTCTTAACAATATAGTATCATCTGCAACAACAGTACAGGGAGTTTCCAAACACTGCCCTCTCTCATTATGGCCACTCCAACATCCACTGCCCTACCTTGCATCTCTTTTTATAACCCTATCCATATACAAACTGAACAACCATGGACACATGACACATTCCTGTTTCAATCCAACCTTCAAAGAGAAAAATTCACTAAGTTCACTATCCACACGTATTGCAGCCTTAACACCCTCATGCATACTCTTCACAGCATTCAACAACTTCCCATCTGCTCCATATATTCTTAATACTCTCCACAATCCTTGTCTAGGTCTATCCACCCTGTTATGTGCTTTCTCCAAATCCATGAAAGCCGCATACAACTTCTTTCCTTTCTCTAGAAACTTTTCCATTAAAGATCTAAGAATGAATATCTGATCTACACAACCTCTTCCCTTCCTAAAACCTCCCTGTTCTTCTCCAACTAATTCTCTTGTTATTTCCCTAACTCTGTCAATAAGTATCCTACCACATACTTTTCTTATTACACTAAGAAGAAAAATGCCCCTTTGATTACCACACACTTCTTTTTCCCTTTTTCCTTTGTACATGGGAATAATTATACCTGACTTTCAATCCTCCGGGACTCTACCTTCCTCCCAGGCCAATCTGCACGTCTTCCACATCCATTCTACTACTATCTGTCTCCCATGCTTCAGCATTTCACCACACACTCCATCAATTCCTGGGGCTTTCCCCAATTTGACTCTCTTCATTGCTTCCACAACTTCCGTCCTACTGATTTCTTCCTGTCTTCTCACCTCCTTCCTTCTCCCAGCCATTCCCCAGCCGCTTATACTCGCATTACTTTCATTCTCTATGTTCAACAATTCCTTAAAGTGTTCTCCCCATCTGCTCACATTTTCTCCCTTCTCCAGCAGTAATCTACCATTTCTCTCTTTCACTCCCTACTAACTTCACTGCCACCCTGTCTTTCTCTCTTTACTTCTTTCCAGAACATTTTCTTCCATTCCCTCCACTTTGCACTCAAATTCCTTCCAAATTCCTCATCCACTCTCTTCTTACTCTCTCACTAAACTTTTCACCTCTCTCTTCCTCTCTACATATAACTCACTCTTCTTTCTCTCAGCTTCTTCCACGCCCCTGTTTCTCATCCACGCATTTTATGCTTTCTTCTTTCGTGCCACAGCCTGTCTCACCTCTTCATTCCACCATGCTGTTTCCTGCACCCCATTTCGTCTTTCCTTCACCTCACACACCACATCACATGCTGCACAGATTTCTTCTGTGAATATCTTGCACACACCTTCCACGGCCTCCATCTGCTCCAGTCCATATTTACTCAATCGCTCCTCCACTTCTTTCTTATATATATATATATATATATATATATATATATATATATATATATATATATATGTATATATATATGTATATATATATATATATATATCTATATATATAGCAACGTTGGGTCTGGTTAGTACTTGGATGGGTGACCGCCTGGGAACACCAGATGCTGTTGGCATCCCTACGTGTCAAGTGGGGTTGGTGGAGGATTAGTGCCCCTCCCTGTAAAACAATTAACTCTAAGCCCTTGGCCACCCCGTTTGGGATACATGGCGTCTGGCAATAAATGAATGAATGAATATATATATATATATATATATATATATATATATATATATATATATATATATATATACTGTACTTTGACTTTCCTGTCAAGCATTCTGGGTAGTAATATGGATGGTATTCCTTCTGAAAACATTATCAAGCTAATTAAGCTGAGTATTATAAACTCATCTTTTACCTTTTAAGGCAAATATTACACACAAAAGTTTGGTATGGCCATGGGTAACCCCCTCTCCCCAGTTCTGGCAAATATTTATATGCAGTACTTTGAGAAACATTTACTGACCTCCGTAAAGGAACAAAACATGTTTTGGCTCCGATACGTTGAAGATATCCTGTGCTTTTGGCCTAACAGTCTTGCCACTGATGAAATTCTCCTGAAATTAAATTCGTTAGTTCCATCGATAAAGTTTACTCATGAGGTGGAAGTGGATAATGAAGTCATTTTTGGATGTAAAAGTTATCAGGGACCAAAGTGTTTTGAAGACTAAAGCATACAGAAGACCTACAAATATTATGTCGTATGTGCATTATTATTCAAACCATCACATTAATGTAAAAAGATCTGGGTTCATATCCACGTACTTGAGAGCATATAGAGTTTCAGACCCAGGATTTTTAGATGAACTAAAAATGATTCAGAGCATTGGAGAGAAGCTAAAATATCCACCAAGTATACTAACTCAGTGCCACAATACAGCCAAGAAACGATCCCTTGAAGGGAAAACTAGTAGCCTAAGCCAGATCGCCAGATTTTTTAAAGAACCCTTGTCCTCCCTTTCCATGAAAATTTCCTTGATGTTAACATACTGAAGAAAATATACAAACAGTATTCAAATATGAGAACACCATTAAAAAAACCCTCATCAAGAACGGCCCATATAGTAATGGAGGCGGTGTTTACAATACCCCGTGTAAAAGCTGTCACAAATTTTACATAGGACAATCTGGAAAAGATTAGGAAACTAGGATCTCACAACACAAATAGAGTATAAGGACAGCTCAACAGAGTAGTGGTTTATTTCAGCACAAAGCATCCAGTGATCACCATGTTGACTGGGCAGGCTCTAAGATTCTAGCAAGATCAAAAAGCTTTGATGAAAGAAATATAATATAATCTTGCCTAATTTCTGGCACATACGAAAAGAATGTAAACATGAACTATGGTCATTTTGAGTGTGATAAATTGTTAACTGAATTAATTTTAAAGCATTACCCCCCAGACTAACAAATCATTGTTCCTTGTCGTCTCCTGGTAGTGCACAGCCACCCGTGTGGGGCACACCTGCCATTAATCCTCTACAGTAGGTCTTAAGCCGCAGTATTTACCTTTTTTTGTCAGATGCATCCCTAAGCAAAAAAGTCAAGTACCTATTGTTCTGCGCATCGCTCAGTGTTAATTAAGGTTATCCTTTGTTCCGTGTGCCACATCTTGCTGCAGGTGTACACCAATTTAGCCGCAGTATTTACCACTTTTGTCAGGTGCATCCCTAAGGTAAAAAGTCAGGTACCTATTGTTCTGTGTATCGATTAGTTTTAATTCACGTCATCCTTTGTTCTGTGTGCCACTCCCTGCTGCGGGTGTGCATAATAGACCTCTACCCTTTACGTTTCTGTACCACTCTGTCTGAAGGTGTAATATACGAAAGTACTCACCGTAGCACCTTTCATTTCTCCTGTGCTTATTTTGCATGCGCACACACACACACACACACACACACACACACACACACACACACACACACACACACACACACACACACACACACACACACACAAGTGGAAAAAGACCTGATTGGGATTATAAGTTAAGAAATAAAACCCTATACACATCAGAAAGAGAGAAAGACCTAGGTGTGATTATCAATAACAGACTATCTCCGGCTGACCACATCAGCGAGAAGGTACGGAACATGTATACACTGCTTGCAAATATGAGAATAGCATTCACATACATAAATGAAGACATGCTAAGAAGGATAATAACATCATTCATTAGACCAACCCTGGAATATGCATCAGTAGTCTGGAGTCCTCATCTCAAAAAGCATATAGACAAGATTGAAAAAGTTCAAAGGGCCACTACAAGATGGATACCAAGCTTAAGGGACCTAAGCTATGAAGAAAGACTAAATAAACTGAATCTACCAACACTAAAGGAGAGAAGGAAAAGAGGTGACATGATAATGCTATATAAGTGCATATCAGGAAAGGAGAAAATAGACATAAATGATTACTTAACATATGGAGAAGCATCAGCAAGAGGACACTGCAAAAAACTGCATAAGAAGAGAGGTGATAAAGACGTAAGGAAATTCAGTTTCCCAAACAGAGCAATTGATCAATGGAATGCACTACGGAATGAAATAGTGTGTGCCAAAACAATTCACAAATTTAAGGATATGTACGATCAATATGGTCTAAGACACGGGACAGTACGAGCTTGACTCATTCCTGTAAAGATACAATTAGGTAAGAACAATTAGGTAAGAACACACACACACACACACACACACACACACACACACACATATATATATATATATATATATATATATATATATATATATATATATATATATATATATATATATATATATATATATATATATATATATATATATATATATATATCATATATATATATATATATATATATGTATCATATATATAATTGATAGATAGCTTGTATATATATATATATATATATATATATATATATATATATATATATATATACATACAATCAATCAATCTATCAATCAATCTATCTATCCATCTATCTATCTGTCTGTCTCTCTATCTATCTATCTATCTATATGTGTGTGTGTGTGTGTGTGTGTGTGTGTGTGTGTGTGTGTGCGTGAGCGTGCTTGTGTGTGTGTGAGTGGGTGCGTGTCTCTGTGCGTGGCAGCACTGTCAGCCTCCACACACTTTCTGCGTTAGATGCTACTGTGTTATCTGCATTATCGTGTGACCTCCACCTCAACAAAGCTATCAAGAGAGGGTGTATCACAGTGACTGGCGGCAGAGGAAACAAACAGTGTGTAGCTTCAGTGATAGTACGGGTGCAATGTTGCTGTTATTAGGCACAATATATGTTATTTGTCATGATTCTCCACATGCTATTCACACTTTCCTTCAACTCGATGGTAAATGCATGTAGGTATGACACATGACTGGATGCAGCGCACCGCCTGCATCACTGTTCTGAACATACCATCATGAACATACACTTACCAAAAACATGACTATTTCCACACCAAAACAACTGTAGGAAATGCCACGCGTATAAGTGGATTTTAGTGTAACCAACATGAAATCCAAAACCATATTTGTAAAAACGTGATGATACTGAATTTTTAGTGCCCCCACCTTACACTCTGACCCTGCCACTTAAAGTTTACTCAGTGCACGGAAATTTGGCCACGAAATATGCAGTGCAAATTGCAATGCAGAATAGCAGACAGCCCACATTCAGCTAAGCTCAACAAGGTGGAGTCAAAGGCTTTTCGTCTCATTAACTCTCCTCCTCTTACTGGCTCCCTTCAACTTCTGTCTCATCGTCGTACTGTTGCATATTTTGTCTCTTTTCTATCACTACTTCATTGGTCACTGATCCTCTTAACTGTCTGCTTGTTTCTCTAAACCACGATGATGGCGCGTAGCACCAGTCTAGTAGCAAACCCTCATCCCTTTTATGTCCAACTCTCTAATGCGGGAGTTAACCTTTACTCTCATTCATTCATGTATGCAACAGGTCAACTCTGGAACTGTCCTTCACTATCTGTATTTCTTACTGCCTATGACCTCCGGACTTCAAACGCAGTGTGTCCTGGCATCTCGAAATAAACGGATCTTGAATTTGGCTCTGTTATCTTTTTTTTTTTTTTTCTTGGAGAGAACAATCTTGCGGGCTTGTAGCCTTTTGTTCCTTCTTCCTTACATAAAAAATAATAAATATGAACAATGCTACATTCAAGAACCGTAAAAAAAAAATGTTTTGGCTAATGCAAAAGCCATAATTACCCTCAAAGTATGGAAAAAGTTCTTCATCCAACCTAGTAAAACTTGGATGGAAGCTGGTGTTGCTGGGAGAATGGTACATTTAATTCTATGGATCACATTAATAAAATAAAATTAAAATAATGTCAAGGATGGAGGTTATCGTGTATAGAATTTTATATTAAAAGCATCATTTCTTTTTTTTCTGCGATAATCAGCTTAAGTTAGCTTCCCTATGTGGTAAGAGCTTCCTGGATATATTCTGATAAATACTTCATTTATTAATGTGACCTTTATAATTGACTTTGTATTTCCAAGTTCAATAGATATATAGACAGAGGTTTCCGAGTGTTGTTATAACAAGAATCGGTGCCAAGGCACAGCAAACCCGTCCCCGGCAGTCATTTTAGTGCTGACGTATAAACACAACAGGATTATTCTTTTTTAATGCAAGTAAGAAGGAACCAAAGGTTAGGAGCCCGCAAACCGTTCCTTCCAAGAAAAAACAAAAAACAAAAAACAAAAACAATACAACCGACAGCCTAATTCAAGATCCGTTCATGTCGAGATGCCTGGACACACTGCGTTTGAAAGACTGGAGATCGCAGGCAGTGGGAAAAACAGACAGGAGATGGTGTACTGTATCCAGTCTTGAGTCATCCCCACGTGAATTTGCTTTTAGACAGGAAGAAAGTGTAAGTAGTATGTGGTGAATTATTATGGTAAGCAACATTATATATTGTACTTCATAGCTTTAATATAATACCATAGTCATAAAAATAAGCCTGTGTCAGTACAGTTCATTTAGGCTGACAAGTACTGTACGTTGTCAGCGTAATCACGGTGTGCACAATGGGATGGGGAGAAAAACTGGAGCTACACCCTCTCTCGATAGCTTTGTTGAGGTGGAGATTAGATGATAGTGACCAAAATAACCCAACAGCATCTATCTCAGTAGCTGTGTGGAGGCTGCAGGTCAAAGTACGTGCACACACACACACACACACACACACACACACACACACACACACATACAGAAACACAAGCCAACACACACACACACACATACACAAACACACAAGCATACATACACAGAAATACAAGCTGACATACACACACACACACATCGTCGGAGTTAGACGTCCGTTACCGGCGCTCCATACCAGCTCAACACGGCCAGAGGCATTACCTAAATAAGTATCTTTGAATGAGTCAAGCTCTGTACCAGGTTAGACTAAATGATTTTTCATTATTAAAAGGAAAAGAAATAATAAGTTTAAATAAGACTGGTTGAAACAACAAAGAACCACGATGCGTTGAGTCAGCTGGGTTTGTTTATACTACAGCAAGACGGGGAAAGCGTGCATGCTTTGTAAGTAAATACTCTGTTCATTTAGTATTACAAAATGGATCCATACGTCAGTAAAACAAATTTGGAAAAGAAAAAGGATAAAAGTAAAAAGCAAAATGATGATTTCTACCAAGAACTGGTTCAAGTGGAGACTCACAATAGACTGGTTGAATGTGTACACAAACTAGAAATGGCTTTCAAAAATGAAATTGATGAAATAAAGAAGCAAATGCACTTGCAAAAGGAAGAGATAGAAAAACTGGGAAGGGAGGCCAATAAGAAAGACACAACCATCAGTGAACTAACAGTGGAATTGAATACGCTTAGGAAGAAAGTGAGTGAAATGGGAAGTACAGTAGTTAATCACGAGAGTGTTATGGAAGAGTTAAAGAATGACACAGAGACAATTAGACAAGCAAGCAGTCTTATGGACCAGAGCAGTGATATTGAGGAGAAGATAACACAGGTGAATGAAGCTGTGCAAAGCTACAAAAATGATGTAGAAACCACGTATGCTGAAATGGTGAAAGTAAAGAAAGACTTAGAAACAAGGGAGGAGGAAAAAAGCATTAAAAAGGAAGTGAAAAGAATAATCCAAAACAATCCAAAGCTAGTCAGAGATTCAGTAGAAATAAATAAATCAATAGTAATCACTGGTATAGAAGAGGAAGAAATTAAAAACAAGATCACTAGAGACAAAAAGGAGATGGCATATGTAATGAGCTTACTGAAAGAAGTATCAGAGGAAATCTGTAGTAAAGACAAAGAGGAACACAAAAGGTTAGGAAAATACGAGAAAAGCAAGACAAGACCTCTAAAGGTGACTTTCCAGAGTGTAAACACTGTGGAAGAGATACTAAAAAATGCAAAGAATCTTATGGAAAAAGAGGAGTTCAAAAATGTATGGATAAAAAGATGCCTAACACAAGAGGAACTGGAATTACTGAAAGAGAAAAGGGAGGAAGCAAAAACAAAAAATGAGGGAAGATCAGAAGAGGACAAGAAGAAATTTTTTTACAAAGTAATAGGATTGCAGGTACGAAAGTGGTACACAAACAGGATGGAAGAAAAAGGAGGAAGTTAGTAGAACCATATCATGACAAGTATATAAACAAGATGATAAAGTTGATGTACTCAAATGTGGATGGAATGGTATCTAAATTACTAGAGATGAATGATTATGTCAGAGAAAATGAACCACAAATAATATGCCTGAGACAAAATTAACACCAAGGATATCCAATGACATACTAAACTTAGAGGAATACAATATATGGAGAAGAGACAGAAATTTAAAAAAAAGAGGAGGAATTATAATATTAACTAAGAAAAATCTAAAAGTCAAGGAAATAAACCTAGATATACCATCACAAGTAGAACTGATTGCAGTAGAGATCGACACATCTGAAGGTAAAGTAATTGTAGCCAATTTGTATATGCCACCCAGATCAAACACATGGGAAAGAGACGAATATGAGGACCTGGCAGAGAGTACAATTCAGAGTATAAGATCCTTGCTATTTAAAATGGAAGAGAAATCGGAAAGAATTATACTAACTATGTACTTCAATACAAATATAAATTGGAATACTCTAGATATAAATAGCCAAGAAAGCTGTTGGGACCAAAAGCTCCTGGATCTCGTACAAGAGTTTTTCTTAACGCAACATGTGAGGGAAACCACTAGAAAAAGAGGACTTGATGTACCTTCAGTGCTAGATCTAATATTTACTAGGCAAGAAAATGACATTGACAGTTTAATATATCACCCTCCACTCGGCAAAAGCGATCATGCAGTACTAAATTATAACTTCAGGATAGCATATGACATAGTAAACAGCAATGACAGTTACAAAAAGAGACTAAACTATAAAAAGGGAAATTATCAAGACCTAAAGAAGTATTTCTTAGAAGTTGATTGGGAAAATGAGCTTCGAGGACAAGATTTAAATGCTGTATATAAAAATTTTTGTGAATTTTATGAAATAGGAGTCCAGAAGTACATCCCACAGCACAAAGAAGCAGATAAGAATATACAGAAATGGTTCAATACAGAATGTAAAAAATCAAAAGAAAGAAGAGATTTGTTGTGGAATAGATACAGAAGACACAATAGTGAAAGGACGTATAATAATTACAAACAGGCAAGAAACGACTATACAAGAATAAGGAGGGAAGCCCAAAAACAGTTTGAGGAGGATATAATAAATAAAAGTAGTGATCAACCAAAGCTGTTTTACAGCTATATCAGAAGCAAAACCAAAGTAAAAGATATAATACAATCCATCACGGACGAGGGAATCACTTATACACACGAGAAAGATATTTGTGAAGCACTAAATAAGAATTTCCAATTAGTTTTTACAGAAGAAAAAATTTTTGAGAGGGAATATGTGGAACACGCATGTCCACACATACTACCAGATATACAAATAGCAGAAAAAGTAATACAGGAGGAGTTAAGTAGATTAGACAGAGGAAAAGCAAGTGGTCCTGATGAAATTTCATGTTGGGTGTTACGAGAATGTGCAAAGGAGTTAAGTAAACCATTATTTTTAATTTTCAAGAAATCCTTGAGTCAAGGGAAACTACCTGATATTTGGAAAAAAGCAAATATAGTCCCCTTATTCAAGAAAGCAAATAGACAAAATCCTCTCAACTACCGACCAGTATCACTGACCAGTGTTGTAAGCAAGGTATTAGAAAAACTTATAAGAAAAGCTTGGGTAAATCATCTAGAAGAACACAGTATGATAACAGAAAGACAGTTTGGTTTCAGAAAAGGAAAATCATGTGTTACTAATCTGTTGAGCTACTATGACAGAGTAACAAACACAATACAGGAAAGGGAAGGATGGGTGGACAGTATCTATTTAGATTTCAAGAAAGCTTTTGACACAGTACCACACCAAAGACTTTTATGGAAGCTGTACCATCAAGGAGGAATTCGAGGCAAACTGTTTTGTTGGATGCAAGACTTTCTCATAAAAAGAGAAATGAGGACAGTACTAAGAGGAAACTACTCATCATGGAAAGATGTGACTAGTGGAGTACCACAGGGTTCGGTGCTGGCACCAATCATGTTTTTAGTGTACATAAGTGATATAAACAGTAACACTGGAAATGAGAGCTATCTGAATATGTTTGCAGATGATGCAAAAATACAAAGGAGAATTACTAGCACAGACTCCTGTAAAGAACTACAAGAAGAATTAAATAAACTTCATGAATGGAGTAGTACATGGCAAATGGAATTCAGTGTGGACAAATGTCATGTAATCAAGTTTGGTAAAAGTGGAAAAAGACCTGATTGGGATTATAAGTTAGGAAATAAAACCGTATACACATCAGAAAGAGAGAAAGACCTAGGTGTGATTATCAATAACAGACTATCTCCGGCTGACCACTTCAGCGAGAAGGTACGGAACATGTATACACTGCTTGCAAATATGAGAATAGCATTCACATACATAAATGAAGACATGCTAAGAAGGATAATAACATCATTCATTAGACCAACCCTGGAATATGCATCAATAGTCTGGAGTCCTCATCTCAAAAAGCATATAGACAAGATTGAAAAAGTTCAAAGGGCCGCTACAAGATGGATACCAAGCTTAAGGGACCTAAGCTATGAAGAAAGACTAAATAAACTGAATCTACCAACACTACAGGAGAGAAGGAAAAGAGGTGACATGATAATGCTATATAAGTGCATATCAGGAAAGGAGAAAATAGACATAAATGATTACTTAACATATGGAGAAGCATCAGCAAGAGAACACTGCAAAAAACTGCATAAGAAGAGAGGTGATAAAGACGTAAGGAAATTCAGTTTCCCAAACAGAGCAATTGATCAATGGAATGCTCTACCGAATGAAATAGTGTGTGCCAAAACAATTCACAAATTTAAGGATATGTACGATCAATATGGTCTAAGACACGGGACAATACGAGCTTGACTCATTCCTGTAAAGATACAATTAGGTAAGAACAATTAGGTAAGAACACACACACACACACACACACACACACACACACACACACACACCCGTACACACACTTAAATCTGTCCTCTGCAACAAAAGACGACTGTTACTATACACACTAATTCTGGATCAACAAACTCAGTCACACAGTCGCCATGTCAAATCCGGGTTTGCTGGGAGACCTTTGTGTTGGTTATGCTCCCGTGGTCTACGCTCTTCGACAATGCTCAGTCCTATTTTGGCAGACTCGGGAGATCTCTTGCTCGACGGAAATTCATAAGTGTGCACGTAGTTGATTGTTTGCTGGCTCTAGTAAAACACAAAACAAATAGTTATGACAGCTGATAGCCTGTGTGATCTGCAGTCCACCTCAGCCCATCCTTAGGCCGCTTTTATCCCTTTCTCCGACCATGCCTCACCCCTCCCTCTTTTGTAAATGTGTGTGTGTGTGTGTGTGTGTGTGTGTGTGTGTGTCACCTAGCCCAGTCTAACTATATCTAACCTCACATAATCTCACCTAACCTCCCAATACCTAACCTACCTTACTCCAACCCAACCTAACCAAATGCAGCCTAACCCTATCTAAAGCGACCTAATCTCACCCAGTCTCACTTAACCTAACCATACCTAACCTAACTCAACCCAGCCAAGCCTAAAATGACCTAATCCAACCCAACCTAACCCAGCCTAACCTGACCTAATATAACCCAACCTAAACGTAACTAAACCGACCTATTCTATCCCAGTCTAACCTAATCCGTCTATATCTAATCCAACTGAACCCAACCCGACCAAAAATGACCTAATCCAACCCAACCCTGCCTAAAGTGACCTAACCTAGCTTCATAGCCCATCAAACCTTCACTCCAATTTGCTGGTCTGTGGAAGTCTACGGATGTCACACTCAAAGTTTGACCCGATCTGTGTACAAGTGGTGTGTGTGTGTGTGTGTGTGTGTGTGTACTTTCCTTTAACTCTAGATCTACACCTACTGAAACACACCTACCACCTCAATATGACTATCCTTTCTCCAACCCACTCACCCCTCTCATATACGTCTCCACCTTATCACCCCACCTCATCCTTGGTCTCCCTTTCCCCCTCCTCCCCTCCACCTCAGCCACATACACTCTCCTAGTCAGTCTCACACACGCTATCCTCCGTGCATAATCATCAGAGCATAACAAGTGGGTAAATCAAAAAAAGAATTATGTTAAGTACTACCCTCTTAAATCACTCCCACACCTGTCTTCATTACCTCCACCACCTGTTACCTGTACAGCTTTTAGTACGTAATTAACCTGAGCACATCTGTAGTAGTAGTAGTAGTAGCAGTAGTAGTGGTGGTGGCAGTGGTTGTAGTAGTAGTAGTAGTAGCAGTAGCAGTGGTGGTGGTGGTACCGTAGTAGTAACTGTAATAGTAGTAGCAGCAGTGGTGGTGGTGGTAGTAGTAATAGTAGTAGTAGTAGCAGTAGTAGTAGTACTACTAGTAGTAGCAGTAGCGGTGGTGGTAGTGGTAGTGTAGAAGTAGTAGTAGTAGCAGAAGTGGTGCTGGTGCTAGTGGTAGAAGTAGCAGATGTAGTGGTGGTGGTGGTGGTGGTGGTGGTGGTAGTAAGAGTATTTTAAGGCATATACACCATCATACCACCAACAGGGGGCATATTAAGGCATATATACCATCATACCACCAACAGGGGGCATATTAAGGCATATATACCATCATACCACCAACAGGGGGCATATTAAGGCATATATACCATCATACCACCAACAGGGGGCATATTAAGGCATATATACCATCATACCACCAACAGGGGGCATATTAAGGCATATATACCATCATACCACCAACAGGGGGCATATTAAGGCATATATACCATCATACCACCAACAGGGGGCATATTAAGGCATATATACCATCATACCACCAACAGGGGGCATATTAAGGCATATACACCATCATACCACCAACAGGGGGCATATTAAGGCATATACACCATCATACCACCAACTAGACGCCACAGGTCTTTTTGTGGGACGGGGGGGGGAACAATATTTTTTCTGGTGTAATATGTTGGGGGAACAGCCTTTGTGGAGAGGGAATGGAGGGCAACAGGTTATGTATGGTGGAAGATAGGCGTGGCAGACACACCTTTACTTGTGGCAAGGTAAAGTATTCCTCTTTTACTAAGGGAAAGACGGACAACCCCTTTATGGGGTGGGAAAGGGAAGCAGCCCCCCTTACCTGGGGGCAGGTGAAGGCAGCCCCCCTTACCTGGGGACAGGTGAAGGCAGCCCCCCTTACCTGGGGACAGGTGAAGGCAGCCCCCCTTACCTGGGGGCAGGTGAAGGCAGCCCCCCTTGTTTAGCAAGGGGAAGGGGGGGGGTAGCCACATTTATTATGGGGGAGGGAAAGTGGGTCAACCCCCTTTTGGGGAGGGGAAGTGGGAGCCTTCCTGCTTTTACTGGTAGGGAAAGGGGGCCAGACCCCCTTTTGGGGTTGGTGAATAAGGCTCTCTGTATTAGAGTGAGGGAGGGGGTGGCCCCCCTTTTTGTGGGAGAGAGAGAGTGGACAACTCCCCTATTTTGGAGCAAAGGGGGTGGGTGGCCCCCTTCTGGAGAAAGGGAAACTGGAGATCTCAGTTTGCCATTGTTTTTTATTGAGGGATAGGGGGTCGCAGCCCCCTTATCTTGGGGTAGGTGGACAATCCCCCCTTTTTATTTTGTGAGGGATGGAACAATCCCCCTGTTTATTCTGTGAGGGATGAGGACACCCGGCCCCTCTCTTTTTATCTGTGGGGAAGAGGGTGCAGCCACTTTTTATTTTGTGATGGGAGAAGGCAGCAACCTTTTTTTCACAATGTTCACGTCTAGATCAGCCCGGGTCTCCAGGCAGACTCTTGGCTCCCCTCCCCATATTTAACATTTTGTCTGAATTAATGTGTGCACACACTCTTTGTAGTGATACCTCCCCCCCCCCTCCCCTCATGCCAGAGTTTGTCCCTGTCCTGGTACCTCTTTCTGTGAACACCCAGCCATGCCACTACTCCACTGACGGTGATCACCACTAGTTTTCAAGACTGCGATGGCAATTTTACGTCTAGTTAAAGTGAACGAAGTATAGCCTGCATCAGTAACACCCAAGAGGATAATTATAATGGTATGATGTGTAAAATTAGTCGTTGGCAAAGTACAGTACATGGAAATGTAAAACAACAAGAGCATTTTAACTTGCTTCTTTATTAAATTTTGATTTTAATCACTGTTTAGAAAAGCTGGTCATCCATAATAAAATATGTTAAAATCAGGAAAAAATATGACGTCACAGTCAGACCGTCGGCAAGCTAGGCGGGAGGTTAAAGGTGAGTGGATAGTTTTGTTATAATTCTAGTTCTTTAATTAATGTCGTGGTAATTTTCCTGTCCAGGTATTAATCAGTGTCTAGTGCCAGTATAGGTGGGTTGCAGTGGTTTAATTAGGGTGTAATTATTGTATATAAGGAGGGTAAAGGACGGTGTTTACCCTGGTGTGCAAAGATGTCCCTTAACAGGTAGGTGATGATGTAGGTTTTAAAGCCCATAATAGTTCTCTCATCCATTTCCTATACAAGGCTGAATGTAATCTTGTACAAGGGCAGTCGCTCAGGACTAACATAGACCAGGTAATTTTGTTATGTTGTAATTTTTGGTATGAACTGTACATTCATTGTATTTCGATATTAGGTCCCGAGTCATGTCAGCCATTTAACAGGTGTAGGTGCTTTAAATCGCGGGTAATTAATGGCATCCATGTATTTTGGTGGGCTGATGCTGTTTATGAACAAGCACTGAATTATATTGGTTAAGATACAGTGGAGAATTAGAACTGCATGTGCAGTTTTTCTGAAAAATGTTTATATGATATGGTAAATTAATAGTTTCATAGAAATACCTGTGCAAGCATGAAAATTTCTTATTCCTCAGAATTTAAATTTGTCTCTATGATTTAAATTGACGTTTCTACCACATTATTTAATTTTTTTATATAGACCTCCATCTCCCCCTCCAGTTACCCTAGTGGAACAGGGCAAAAAAGAAAAAGAAATCACAAACAATTTGGTGAAGAAAATCACGCCAAAAACCCAACCTAACCCCAATTTTAATTGATATTTCTACCACATTTGATTTATTTTTTCACAGACCCTCCATCTCACCCTCCAGAGAGTGAAATAGTGCAAAAATAAATAAATAAATAAATCACAAACCATTTAGTGAAGAAAATCTAACCAAATAGCAAACCTAACCCAGTCCTAACATACAGTGTATCCATGTTAGACACGCAAGGCCTTGTTTGTTGGTAACCCTATCAGACCATTAACCATCCAAAACACCTTCTGACCTAACCCTGGACAGCCATGCAATCCATATAAAAAAATTTAGTACTGGTATTTTAAACATTAACTGAACTTGAACCTATCCTAATAATCATTGGTTGCTGGTTTGTCTGTGGCTTATAAAGGCAGGCAATAGTCTATCTGTCTTTAGCCAGACACCCTAATCCCATATGGGGTGGCCACAAACAGATCACCTCCATGTAGCCCTGTCCCATGCCATTATGCAGCCCTCTCCCCAGGTCACATTTATTGATGCCCTGATGCATTGTGGACACTTAACACACTTGGGTAGAAGGTCATAATGTCATCAGATAGTTGTATTCTTTGTCATCTTTGTGGAGTTTAGCCACAAATTTGTAAAAGTCAAAGTTGCAGTTCCTACATACACCCAACGGTAACTGTGGCTGTACTAGATTCAGAGTGATTCCCATTCATTCCCATCCCTCTCTTATGAACAAAACTGTTTCTGGATCCTACCTCACCCCATTCTTAGGTAGGAATTAGTATTTGATGATGCAAGTGTAACTATATAACAATCCCATTTTCAGATGCCTGGTGGTGCAGTTGGTATAGTGCTTGGATTACACTGCAGCCTACACCTGTGGCCTACACCTGTAGCCTACACAATGCGACCTACACCTGCAGCCAATATGATGCAATCTACACCTGAGACCTACATGCTGCAGCCGACACGCTGTAGCCTACACCTGCAGCATACAGCTGCAGCCTATACAATGCGATCTACATCTGTGGCCTACATGCTGCAGCCTACACTCTAAGGTTCAAGCCCAAGAGATGGCCAGAGATTTTTCTGTCAACTAATGCTACCTGGGGCATAGGTTAGTCCCCTGCCTTAAATGTTGTGGACTAACAGTAGCCTAGCCTAGGGACCCTACTCTCCAAAGGGGGCAGATGGGATTTAATATCATTTACAAGGGCTCCAACTTCCTCACATGCTTTGACCTTGATCTGATGGCAGCTTTCCATGCTGCTCGATCTCTGGCAACCTTCCACTTCAGTGCCTTATCCCAGAAGTCAGTGTCCTCATCCCAGGTCTCTCTTTTTTTTTTTTTTTTTTTTTTTTTTTTTTTTTTTCAGTTGTATATCCAGTTTATTTTTGAACACAGTTGAGATCTTTACTTGCATCACTTCCCCTTCCAAACTGTTCCAGTCATTTATACTTCTATTTGGGAAAGTAATCCTCTAGACCTGTTCAAATTTGGAAATGATTTGCTTTATTTTAAATATACCCGTTATTCACTTATTTTTTGTTCACATTTCCTTACTACAGGCTTCACCATTTTCATAAAACCATCATGAACTACTCCTTCAGACCAGCCCTTGCCATGTTATTGGAAGCTCAGTGGTCTGGTGAACTGCAGAGAGAGAGAGAGAGAGAGAGAATGTGTGTGTGTGTGTGTGTGTGTGTGTGTGTGTGTGTGTGTATTTTATCCTTGTTCTGCTGTAGCTCTTATACTGCAGCAGTCACCTCTGTTGTTATCCTGCCATGATCTTTTTAATGTAGTCACTCAGGACAGGAGCGGCTTATTTAAATGTCATCTCAGAGTTAACTGTTTTATGTTTGCTGATGCCAGATGATTTTGTTTTATAGCTTTTTGTTGCTCCAGGCTTGTCTGAATGTAAATCCCTTGAAAGTAGGATTAAGTTGTACTTGTCGTGCAGTCCACCATCCTCCTTTCAGTGATAGGGAGCGAGTTGGGGGACATTTGTATTGAGCTTGTAGTGGCAGTAGAGAATCATTAGTGTGCTGTTGTTTCACCTTAACTTGACCCAGATTTTTCATCCTTTCCAGCCTGTTTGATGGCTCAGTGGCCCAGTAAGACAGTCTGCAGCTCTGTATCCTTCCCATGGCACTGCTTTGTGATGACCAGCATAATCTAGCATCACAAATTAGCATTCAGGCTGGGAGGTGCGTTGTAGTGTTAATCTAGGTAATTTTTTTTCCCTCGCTGTGATGCATCCAACACAAGGCATAGGCTTAGCAGTCCATTCCCTGAGGCCCAGCAGTCTTCCTACATACACACCTCCACATGCCACCATTTTGGCACTAATACCCACTGTCCATACTAAATATATGCCAGGGCTGTCTCATACAACACTGTTGTATTAGTAACATGTTTTTATGACGTGGTGGCGGGTCTTATGGTAGGTCACCGAAGTCTGTTTTAATGAAATTCAAATTCCAAAACTGTTCTCTACCCCAGCCATAAATTGAATTGGTGTGCATTAGGATAGCAGACCACCTCTGTGCCACTCAGCCACCACCACCCAATGTTAATAATTACCTGCCTTTCCAGATCAGTGTGTTGTGAGTGAGGAGGGAAGAGTAAACTGTTGTGCTGCAGCCTGTCCTTCACCTGCTGACTCCACCCATGGGGGGCCTCACCAGTTAAGCCTTAGTACTGAACCTCCTTTCTTCCCTTGGGGCTTCATGGTCTTCCTCTTGAGGCTGTTTGGTCTTACCCTCGAGGCTCCTTGGTCTTGCCCTTACCCTGCTGGAATGGCCTTGAGACAGATGACAGCTGCCTCAGGCCTGCCATACAGAGGCACAGGCACAGTAATATTGTGCACACTTTGGAGAACATATTATGTTCTCCAAAGTGTGCTTTTTTTTTTATTTATTTTTTTTATTTTTTATAGACAGTAAGTCCTTGAAATTCCAAGGATAATATGAAGGGATGGAGTGGAGAGTTACATGAGAGAAGGGGATGTGAGCTGGGGGAAGGGCAGTGAAATGGCAGGGGACGGCAATATGGAGGTGATCTGTTTGTGGCCACCCCTTACGGAATTAAGGCGTCTGGCGATAGATAGATAGAAGATGAAGATAACCTGTTAGGATATTTGTATGTATAGTGGCAAGCCAGTGAGTTATTATACTGTAGTCACTATTTACATTTCCAGCTAAAGCCCTGCATGAATAAATACAGGCCTGTTAATATGAGCAGATTTCAAGCATGTTTATTTTTTTATTTTTTTAATGCGAGGAAGAAGGAACCAAAGGCCATGAGCCCGCAATAACAGTTCCCTCCAAGAGAAAAACAAAATACAATAGAGAGCCAAATTCAAGGCATAGGCTTAGCAGTCCAATTCCTGAGGCCCAGCAGTCTTCCTGCAAACACACCTCCACATGCCACCATTTTGGCACTAATACCCACTGTCCATACTAAATATATGCCAGGGCTGTCTCATACAACACTGGTGTATTAGTAATAGATGTTTTTATGACGTGGTGGCGGGTCTTACGGTAGGTCACTGAAGTCTGTTTTAATGAAATGATAAGTGGGTTTGCTTCAGTACCATACAGGGCAATGATTAGGTACAATGAGCAGGATTAAGTTGCTATGGAAGAGGTGTTTAGAAGACACCTGTATCACCTAAAACCCTTCTATTGAAGTTTATTACACATATTACACCAGGTCTCTCCTCTGTATCATAGTGTTTTAATATCAACTGTTTGCATCAGTAACATACAGAAAAATGGTGAGGTACAATGTGCAGGATAAATTGCCATGGAAGGGGTGTTAAGAAGCTTGTACAGGTATATCACGCAACACCCATCCTTAGAAATTTATTATACATATTACATCATACCGTAGTGTCATACTGTTTTAATATCAACGGTTTGCATGAATAGCATACAGGTAAAGTGTGCAGGATAAATTGCCATGGAAAGGGTGCTAAGAAGTTCATATGTCACCCAACACCCATCGTGAGCCATTTACTAGCATATGGCACCTTAAAATTATCCTGTATGTTCTGTTATTGCAGTGTTGACAATGCTTATCACTAATATACAAGAAAATTGACATGCAGTGTATGAAATAAATCACTTAGGGAAATATGTTAAGATCTCACTATAATAGTGATATATATTGACTTTTTTTTTTTTTTTTTTGACTTTTTTTATTTTGATGTGGTGATTGTTTAGAAATTTCAGGAAGTATTATCATTGGTTAAGGAAGCTCCCTAGCACTTTTTCCTTGGTGGTTTATTTTTGGATTGGCTGGTTAATATCCATTTGTACATTGCCTATGCAGAGTATGGTGAATTAGAATGGTTCAAGAAACACAGAAGCGTAGAGTAACATATAATAAGCAAGATAAATCACTTAAGAAAAGGTGTTAGGCAGACCATTTTTCCCCTTAAGGCTATCAGTAAGTGTGGCTCTGTAATGGTTGAGACTTGGACCCATTTCTCACCAGTTGAGGATGTTTCCTAACACTTTTTCCTAACTGATTTATTTTGTTTATTACACCTTACTATTTTCTTCTGTTACATAAATTATTCTAATATCACCATACTTTGCATAAGCAGGGTACAGAAGGATACTAGCCAACCATAGCCAAAAATAAATCACTAAGGAAGAGATGTTAGGGAGCCTCCTTACCACTTGAAGGCAACTAAGATTGGTTGGGTTAGGTTAGGTTGGGTTAGGCTAAGTAGTAGAATGAATTTCCTATTATTATTATTATTATTATTATTATTATTTTTATTATTATTGTTATTATTTTATTCTTACGTGAAAAAACAGGTCTGGATGATGATGATGACGATGATGATGATGACGATGATGATGGTGATGATGATGATGATGATGATGATGATGATGATTTTACCTGTTCCTCGTTTATGTCTCGGTGTTTGTTGCTCTCTGTACCCTACCTCACCCCATTCTTAGGTGAGAAACTATGTTTGGATGGTGATGATGATGATGATGATAATGATAGTGTTGATGATGATGATGATTATGATGATGATGATGATAATGATAATGATAGTGTTGATGATGATGATGATGATGATAATGATAATGATAGTGTTGATGATGATGATGATGACGATGGTGGTGATAGTGATAGTGACAGTGATGATGATGGTGATGGTAGTGATGGTGATGATATATACAGTATATCTATGGGTGTAGGTGTGTAGTGGAACAGGGAGGGAGTTGAGGAATGTATAATGTTGTATTGGTGCTGCTGAGTGTGGAAAGTGAGAGGTGTGAATGTCATGGGTAGGGTTGTGAGAGGCAGACTGATAAAAGATCTGGGATGAGGTCATAGAGTGTGATCTCAGGGATAATGCACTGAATAGGGAGGCTGCTAGAGATTGAGCAGCGTGGAGGGCTGCCATTAGGTGACCAAGGCTGATGCATGCTAGTATGTTGGAGCCTTTATAAACAAGAGAAGCTGCCAGAGGTAAAGCAGTATGAAGAAACAATTATTGATGACCAATGCTGATGCACACTAGTATGTTGGTTCCCTTATAAACAATACAGTTATAAATGATACAGTATGACTTATCGTATTGTCCAATGCTTTTCATCAATAGGTTGTATCTTTTCCTGCCTGTTATATATATTCCCGCCACATAAGTCTGCCACAGCCCATCCTTGCTTGATAAACTGCCATATAAGTTTGATGTCCATGTTGACTGCCTCAAAACATGCCATTAATATTTTAAGATTGAGTATCAGTGGTTACTTACTTGACTGAGATAAATGGGGAACTGAACATTCATTGAT
The DNA here is from genome assembly GCF_032717465.1 of Coenobita brevimanus. NCBI lineage: Eukaryota > Metazoa > Arthropoda > Malacostraca > Decapoda > Coenobitidae > Coenobita > Coenobita brevimanus. Next base: position 485,822 of record NC_137036.1, on the reverse strand, counting down.
TTTTAATATTATTATTATTGCTATAATTATTATTATTTTTTTTGTGGATAACAGTTTAAAAATATTTCCCTATCCACCCAGGCCAGTATTCTTGTGGGGTGAGGAAGCTTATGAACACCTTTTCCTTAGTGATTTATTTTGCATGTTACAGCTTACTAGTCCTTTGTATCATATTCTTTTCATATTATTGACAACTTGCATAAGTAATATCAAAGCAGTTATTACACTGGCACATGTAGAAAAAACCAGTAAGGAAAAGGTGTTCAGGAGATTTCTTATCTGACAAGAATATGACCTCCAGTATTAACACAGGAGCTGACTCTTCTTAACCAAGCAGATTGTCTCTTTGGCTGCTGTGTTGGCGTGCACTGAGTTGAGACGTGTTGCAGTGAGTGCACGCATTTGCAACAAGTCACACAGAAAGCTCAGTTTACTTGGCCAGGGAGCAAGAGGGAATGAATGCTGTGATTAACCCTGTGTGGACCTTGTTGTGTGAATTGTGTGATGAGGCAGCCTTGTGTTTAATACTTAAGGTGGACTTATTAAACCAGTGTTGTTATTGTGGCTCCTGATGAGACTGTTGGAAGAAAAATATCTAGGATGTGTAATGTCATTTTTAAAAACTTGTGCCTTAGCTTCATCATTTCATTTATAAATGCTCCAACATGTTTGCATGTGTCGGCCTTGGTCACTTAGTGGCGTCTCTCCACACTGGTCAATCTCTGGTAGCCTCCTGTTCAGCGCCTTTTCCCTAAGGCCACACTCTATGATCTCGTCCCAGGTCATTTGTGGTCTGCTTTTCACAACCCTACACCTGATGTTCACATCTCTCACCTTCCACACCCCATCGTCATCCTCCATCCTCTCCACATGCCCAAACCTTCTCAGTCTACTCCTCCTCATCAAAACAATAGTACATTCAAGTCCCATCCTTTCTCTCAACTCTTCACTCACCCAGTGGAATACTTGCTGAGGTTTTCCTCATCCTTCAGTCTATCATCCATTCCATTCTGGTGACTTATGACCCTGGCACTTGCACCATTAGCATTATTTCAGTCAGTGAGTCAGTCATTCCTTCCTTGGGATGGGGAGGAAGTTTGGAGAGATTTGCATAATGTTGATGGTCCATTGTGACAAGTGGAAATGTTGGGTGGGAGAGAGAGACAGGTTAGAACTTGAATTTGTTATTTTCTCTGCCTCATTGAAGATGGGTTCTGTGTAGCCCAGAATGTTGGGGAAAATAGAAAAATTCAAGGTCTGCCGGGTCTCTCTCCTGCCCAACATTTCCACATTTGTATAACCAAGTGCCAAAACCAGCTGATTATTTCCTAGTATTTGCTGGAAACTGTGGAAAGAAAAAAAATCCAGCTATCTATCTATTGCCAGACGCCTTAATCCCGTAAGGGGTGGCCACAAACAAATCGCCTCCATGTCACCCTGTCCCCTGCCTTTATACTGCCTTGCTCCCGGCTCACACCCCCTCTCTCATATACCTCTCCACTCCATCTCTCCATCTCATCCTTGGCCTAAGATGTGTAATGTCAGTTTTTAAAATGTGTGTGTCAGCTTGGACTTCAATTCTGTTTTACTTGCAGCTGAGTTTCCTACCCAAAAGTATATAATAGTGTCCCATCATTTCTATACCTTAGTATTGTTTATAAAAGCTCCAACATACTTGTATATGTTGGCCTTGGTTACCTAATGGCAGCTCTCACACTGCTTAGTCTCTGGCAGCTTCCCTATTCAGTGCCTTATCCCTGAGGTCACACTCAAGTTTGAGAAATGAAAGAGGAGGGATTTATAAACAAAAAATACTCTATCAACAGGACTCTAAATCTGTACTCTTTTGGAGCTACAGGTATTGATGATCTTATGGACGAAAATGGTTTTATAATTCACCTGCAAGGTTATCAGTAAATTTAGCTCCATAATGATTGAGATTTGAACCTTTGTTGATATACCTGATTTTTTTTTTTTAAATTTTTTTTTAATACTAAAATTCTCTTATCTGTCTGTTTTAGAAGTTATGCCCTTTCCTCCCAGGACATCCTGTATGTGTGTGTATCATAACAGCTGACGATGTGTAGGATGCGAAATAATAATCATCATCATTGTCGTCATCATCGTCGTTATCATCATTATTATTGCAGCACAGTACAGTATCTGATTCTAGCAAGTGAAATTATCAGTGGTCACACAAAATTTTCATGTTATTATAAAAGTACAATATGTGGAATTATTTTCTCATAATGCTTTTTATATCATCCAAGTTTCAATCTGTTATACTGTACTGTATATTATAGAAAAGAGGTCTAGATGTTATTATTATTATTATTATTATTATTATTATTATTATTATGCATGTTAGTTTATATTTATGTATATTGAACTGCCCATTCCTCTGTCTCTGCATACCTTTTCATCCAGTCACCCATTCATCCATCTTTACACTAATCGTTTGTGCATCTCTCTGTCTCGATACACAATTGCCTTCCTCCTCATGTCTTTCCCACTGGCTATGACCTCCAGTCTTTTACAAATGTGTCCAGGCGTCCTAGTATCAGCACATCTTTTTCTCTTTCGTTAACTTCATGTGGATTCCATCAGAGGTGGCCTTAAGTAGCACCTGTCTAGCAGCAAACTCTCATCTCTTTTCTGTCCAACTCTGTAATGCAAGAGTTAACCATTACTCCCAGTCCTTCATGAATGCAACAGGTCAACTCTGCATCTATCTTCCTCTTTATTTCTCTTTGCCTATGACCTCCAGTCCAACTCAGTGTGTCCAGACATCTCAAAATGAACGGACCTTAAATTTGGTTCTTTGTTATCGTTTTATTTTTTCTTGGAGGGAGCAGTGTTGTGGGGTTCTGGCCTACTTATATATATATATATATATATATATATATATATATATATATGTCTCTATTTTATCTATCTGTCTATCTATCTGTCTTTCTATCTATATCTATCCATCTATTTTGCTATGTCTTTTGGATTTGAATTATCTGTGTCTGTCTTTCTGTGTTTGTGTATCTTTATATATATATAATTGTATCTGTATAAATATCCATCTGTCTCTATCCATCTGTCTCTATCCATCTGTCTCTATCCATCTGTCTTTATCCATCTGTCTCTATCCATCTGTCTCTATCCATCTATCTCTATCTCTATCCATCTGTCTCTATCTCTATCCATCTGTCTCTATCCATCTGTCTCTATCTCTATCCATCTGTCTCTGTCTCTATCCATCTGTCTCTATCTCTATCCATCTGTCTCTGTCTCTATCCATCTTTCTTTATCCATCTGTCTCTGTCTCTATCCATCTGTCTTTATCCATCTGTCTCTATCTATCTGTCTTTATCCATCTGTCTCTATCCATCTGTCTCTATCTCTATCCATCTGTCTCTATCTCTATCCATCTGTCTCTATCTCTATCCATCTGTCTCTATCCATCTGTCTCTATCTCTATCCATCTGTCTCTGTCTCTGTCCATCTGTCTCTATCTCTATCCATCTGTCTCTATCTCTATCCATCTGTCTCTATCCATCTGTCTCCGTCCATCTGTCTCTGTCTCTATCCATCTGTCTGTCTCTATCCATCTGTCTCTGTCTCTATCCATCTGTCTCTATCCATCTGTCCATCCATTCATCCCTTTGTCTGGCTATCCAGCCATATCTGTCTATCCATCTTTTTATTTATCCATTTGTTTATCTATCTATCCATCTACCCATCTATCCACATACCCCTATCCAACAATGTGTATCATTTATTTATATATACATGATTATTCTTCAGATCTTTCAATCCATTCAATACTTCTTCACAAGGAGAGAGAGAGAGAGAGAGAGAGAGAGAGAGAGAGAGAGAGAGAGAGAGAGAGAGAGTCCTTCCCACTGAATGGTTATCGGTAATCTATATAAATGCATGTGATAGTATGTGTGTATATGATGTTTATATGTATGTGTATGTACAAGTGTGTATGTGTGGCTATGGTATGTGTGTAAATTATTTTCACTAACATATATTGGTGTGTGTGTGTGTGTGTGTGTGTGTGTGTGTGTGTGTGTGTGTGTGTGTGTGTGTGTGTGTGTGTGTGTGTGTGTGTGTACAGCTATTTATAATGTATCAGTATGAATGTGTGGTTACAGGATTTATATATATAGTAATTGTGTGTGTGTGTGTGTGTGTGTGTGTGTGTGTGTGTGTGTGTGTGAATATATGTATGGATATAATGTGCTAGTATGGTTGCTAGCTTGTGGAGTTTGTGTACATGTGTGTGTGATGCTTGATTGTAGACATGTATGTATGTATGTTTGTGTGGTTACAGTGTGTATGTATACAAAAGACACACACACACACACACACACACACACACACACACACACACACACACACACACACACACACACACACACACACACACACACACACACACAAAATCATATACAAAGAACCAGTATATGATAAATCCCTTATATATACGATGAGTAAAATGTTGCACCTTTATCAGCATGTGATATAATTTTCCCTCCTACATGCTGATGGTTATGATCGGGTGCAAAGCGTCACACACAATATACAGTTGTTCTTTTCACTGATACAATCACCCATGTACAAAACTAGTCCTTTGTTTGTTGCAAGACAGCCTTTGTACTGACCCTTATCAGGTGTGTTGGTGTCAGTGATGCAACAGTAGTGTGGTGGTGCAGGTCAGCCAGCAAGGCAACTGCAATGAAGGTGAATTACTGCCACTTGAGCTGAGTTGCACACTTGTTTTTAGTATTATTTTTGGTGGTAAACAGCGAGTCAAGGGAAATTACTGCCAGTTTACCTGAGAGGCAAACTTATATTTACACTGTTGGGTTGGTGACCAGAGGCAAATCTCACTGAACCCATTACTCCACATATGATGAATCAATATGCAGTGGATTTTTCAAACATCCTCATAGTACAAAAAGGCTGTGGTGTATATAGTAATTTGTGTGTAATTCACCGGGTCGGTCAGGATCACTTGATGGTCGTGATCGTCAGCTTGTACCCTCCCGGAAGGGAGCTGAGAGCTCATATAGTCCGATCTAAGGGCAAGGCTGTGACCGTGTGTGTGTGTGTGTGTGTGTGTGTGTGTGTGTGTGTGTGTGCATGTGTGTGCATGTGTGTGTGTTTTAATATATGATAACTGTCTATATGAAGGTTGTGAAAAATTGTGAATGCTGAATTGAGAGAGAGAGAGAGAGAGAGAGAGAGAGACCTCACCCAGTAAACATTCTCCTTTGGGGGGAAGCAGAATGGATGCTGGAGAGGAATATGAATGTATAGATGTCTTTCACTATGTCAATGAACACCATGAATGGTTACTGTTTACCTCATTTAACTATATGAATGTGTATGAAAAAATCCACTGCATATTGATTTATATATGGAGTAACTTAAGGCATGGGTTCAATGGGATATGTTTTTTGCCTATTGCCACCCATCCAACAGTGTGAAAATAAGTTTGCATCTCAAGTAATCTGGTAGTAATTTCCCTTCACTCACTGTTTACCACCAAAAATAATACTAAAAACAAGTGTGCAACACAGCTCAAGTGGCAGTCATTTGGCTACATTGCAGTTGCCTTGCTTGTTGACCTGCACCACCACACTACTGTTGCATCACTGACACCAACACACCTGATAAGGCTCAGTACAAAGGCTGTCTTGCAATAAACAAAGGACTAGTTTTGTACATGGCTGATTGTATCAGTAGATAGGGACAGTGGGAATCTCGTTAATCCATTCATGCGCGTCACTAATTAGATGACGAGGCATTTGGCTAGTGATTGACTTGGGTCCTCAGCTTTGGGGCATGTCCTACCATATAACCTTCCATCATGCTGTTCTAATGCCTCCTTATCATTGGAGCCCAGTCGTATGCACTTGTTACAGAGTGTGGCCGTCCTCTCATGGTAGTGCCAGGATCGTATACCAATTACCATTACCTTACCACCCGCAGACCGTTCTTAACATCCATGGATGCCCGCAGCACCACGCTTGGTAGTGCGAGGGCCGCCACTGTACTGGCAAGCTTGACCAGTGAACGGTGCCTCTTTGTGTGACCTTAATGCAGTTGCTCAGGACCCCGTACCTGCCTCCTCCATCCTCTACTCTGCTGAAACCGAACAATGTTGTTCGATCCCTCCAAAGAAATCGTAACCAGGGTCGCCAGGGCCTTGTTGGTGAAGCCCAATCTTTTGAGGGTGTCAGCGCTGTTTGACGCCAGCATCCCGCGCCAATTGAGCACCACCGCCTCCACGGTTGCGTTGTGCCAGGCTGCCCACTGACACGCTGCCGCTCTCACATCTGCGGTGTCATAGTATTCAACCTTGCGTGACACAGCTGAATACAATGAGGTATAGCGGGCGTCGGATGTTACTTGCACGTCAAGAACTACAACCAAGGTCCCTGTGTCGATTAGAAGGTCTGGTCGTCTCATGACCTGTCCTGCACGCAATAGTACCTCTTTCCTGACCCGATAGTTGGGATGTGCTCGTTCTATGTGCCCCTGGATGTAATCTACGAGCTTATCGTGCAGGGCGACGAGGATCTCGTGCGTCAGAGCACAACCCTGGAGGACGTGGTTCAAGGAGGGTGGGGTCCCACATCCACCCTCACAGCGCAGATTGGGTCGCTGTACCACATGTCCCCTCGAGGATCTTACAGGGGTGCTCTCAAGGTTTCCTCGTAGCTTGACGGCTCCGATGTATTGAGCCGCTGAGATGACCAGAACCTTCATAAATCCAACTATGCGACGTCCCGTGAGCCTGCCTAGTGCATCCCGTCAGGCCTTCACCATCATACTGCCTGCAGAGGTCCAGAGTCCACTGATTCGCCTCAATGCGACGGTCAGTGACCCTGACCCCCTGTATGAGGGGCCATCTGGTTCGCTCCAAGCAGTCCCTGATGTAAGGGTGCTCACGGAGACTTGTCATCATCAGGCAAGGTGACTGTCCAATTCGGAGCAAGCGAGCTGCCCTGAGCGGTGGTACTTGGGTACAATATGAGGGAATCCCAAGTCCTCCACCCTTCAGCGGTGCGTGGAAAAACGCTTTCGGGGTGTCGGCGGGAAGGTGTAACATGTCCCTCACTGACGCCCTCATGCTCCGATCTAAGTCCTTGAGTGTACCCAAAGGCACTCCCGCTAGGACAAGTCCATGGAGTAACCTCTGGTACACTACCTTGGTGACCACCCACAGCTTTTGCTGAGGGCGCAAGGGCGCCGCATGGAATCGCCCGAGCATTTCCCTCAGCGTCTCCCTATGTGCACGGTAAGATGGCCTCCAGCCCACATCCACGCCTAAGTATTTTGTGGTCTGAGAGGCACTAAGTGTGGGGATCACATGACCACCAGCGGTGAGGAACAGGTTGGCCGACCAGATGTACTTCTTGGCTTTCCCGTCCTGCACCACGGCAACAGATTTACACTTGTTAGGATTTATCTGAAGGCCAAGTTGATCCAGCCTGGTCAGGGCCGAGTCAACTAAGGCCTGCAGCGAAGGCTTGGCGGGTGACGTCAAGACTAGGTCATCAGCGTAGGCATAACCAACCACACGCTGATCCCCTAGCTTGATCCCCAGCTGGAGATCCAAGCCTCCTAGTACATAATCTATAGCCGCATTGAATATTAAGGGAGAGAGAGGATCTCCCTGCCGGACCCCTCTGGCCGGACTGATGGTTGTCTCCAGGAGGTCCAGCCTCGCAGTCTCGCAACAAGTTGTACAATACAGGGCTAGAGGAGGAGGCACACCAACTCTGCGAAGTATGGTGCCCAAGGCAGAGTGGGATAGCATATCGAATGCCTTGCGGACATCCAATAGCGCCATATAGACATCATGCCACCTCTTATAACCCTGGTACAGGCTTGCATTCGTCAAGTCTATGTTCTCGGTGCAGCCGTCGCTAGGTCAAAATGCGCGCTGCGTCCACGAGAACAAGTCTGCACCCTGGACTCTAGCAGCCAAGACCAAATGCATTATCCTGACCACATATGATGAGACCGCAATGGGACGGAACCCGGCTGGCCCATCGGGTCTCACAGACTTCGGTATCAGGGTGATCTTTGATCTTGTGAGTCTATCAGGTAAGTGTCCGTAAGCCAGAATAGAATTAAAGAGGAGAGCCCCTTTCACCGGCCCTAGGTTCCGCAAGTCGGCCAGGGTGGTCCCGTCCGGGCCTGGGGCACCCACCCTTGCCTTCTTTAGAACCCCCTCCACTTCCTCAATTGAGATGGGTGCCAGTAAGTCCCATCTCGGAGGACGGACCGGTGTGGGCACTGGACCTTCCCATG